>NC_090373.1:103865673-104195671 GCF_036365525.1 Heterodontus francisci | reverse complement strand
TTCTCTCGCGCGCTCTCTCTCTCTCTCTCTCTCTCTCGCGCGCGCTCTCTCTCTCTCTCTCTCGCGCGCTCTCTCTCTCTCTCTCGCGCGCTCTCTCTCTCTCTCGCGCGCTCTCTCTCTCTCTCTCTCTCTCTCGCGCGCTCTCTCTCTCTCTCTCTCTCTCTCGCGCGCGCTCTCTCTCTCTCTCTCTCTCTCTCGCGCGCTCTCTCTCTCTCTCTCGCGCGCTCTCTCTCTCTCTCGCGCGCTCTCTCTCTCTCGCTCTCTCGCGCGCGCTCTCTCTCATGCTCTCGTGCGCTCTCGTGCGCTCTCGTGCGCTCTCGTGCTCTCTCGTGCTCTCTCGCGCTCTCGTGCGCTCTCGTGCTCTCTCGTGCTCTCTCGTGCTCTCTCGTGCTCTCTCGCGCTCTCTCGCTCTCTCTCTGGCTCTCTCTCTGGCTCTCTCTCTGGCTCTCTCTCTGGCTCTCGCTCTCGCGCTCTCGCTGTCTCTCTCCGGCTCTCGCTGTCTCTCTCCGGCTCGCGCTCACTCTCTCTCCGGCTCGCGCTCACTCTCTCTCCGGCTCGCGCTCACTCTCTCTCCGGCTCGCGCTCACTCTCTCTCCGGCTCGCGCTCACTCTCTCTCTGGCTCGCGCTCACTCTCTCTCCGGCTCGCGCTCACTCTCTCTCCGGCTCTCTCTCGCGCTCTCTGGCTCATGCCCGTGCCCTCTCTCTGGCTCTCTCTGGCTCTCTCTGGCTCTCGCTGTCCCTCGCTGTCTTTCTCTGGCTCATGCTCGAGCCCCCTCTCTGTCCCTCTCTGTCCCTCTCTGTCCCTCTCTGTCCCTCTCTGTCCCTCTCTGTCCCTCTCTGTCCCTCTCTGTCCCTCTCTGTCCCTCTCTGTCCCTCTCTGTCCCTCTCTGTCCCTCTCTGTCCCTCGCTGTCCCTCGCTGTCCCTCGCTGTCCCTCGCTGTCCCTCTCTGTCCCTCGCTGTCCCTCTCTGTCCCTCGCTGTCCCTCGCTGTCCCTCGCGCTCTCTGGCTCTCTCTGGATCTCGCTGTCTCTCTCTGGCTCTCTCTGGATCTCGCTGTCTCTCTCTGGCTCTCGCTCTCTGGCTCTCGCTCTCTGGCTCTCGCTCTCTGGCTCTCGCTCTCTGGCTCTCGCTCTCTGGCTCTCGCTCTCTGGCTCTCGCTCTCTGGCTCTCGCTCTCTGGCTCTCGCTCTCTGGCTCTCGCTCTCTGGCTCTCGCTCTCTGGCTCTCGCTCTCTGGCTCTCGCTCTCTGGCTCTCGCTCTCTGGCTCTCGCTCTCTGGCTCTCGCTCTCGCTCTCTTTCTCTGGCTCTCGCTCTCTTTCTCTGGCTCTCGCTCTCTTTCTCTGGCTCTCGCTCTCTCTCTCTGGCTCTCGCTGTCCCTCGCTGTCTTTCTCTGGCTCATGCTCGAGCCCTCTCTCTGTCTCTCTCTGTCTCTCTCTGTCTCTCTCTGTCTCTCTCTGTCTCTCTCTGTCTCTCTCTGTCTCTCTGTCTCTCGCTGGCTCTCACTCTCGCTGTCTCTCGCTGTCTCTCGCTGTCTCTCGCTGTCTCTCGCTGTCTCTCGCTGTCTCTCGCTGTCTCTCGCTGTCTCTCGCTGTCTCTCGCTGTCTCTCGCTGTCTCTCGCTGTCTCTCTCTGGCTCTCGCTGTCTCTCGCTGGCTCTCTCTGGCTCTCTCTGGCTCTCTCTGGCTCTCTCTGGCTCTCTCTGGCTCTCTCTGGCTCTCTCTGGCTCTCGCTGTCTCTCGCTGGCTCTCGCTGTCTCTCTCTGGCTCTCGCTGTCTCTCTCTGGCTCTCGCTGTCTCTCGCTGTCTCTCGCTGTCTCTCGCTGTCTCTCGCTGTCTCTCGCTGTCTCTCTCTGGCTCTCGCTGTCTCTCGCTGTCTCTCGCTGTCTCTCGCTGTCTCTCTCTGGCTCTCTCTGGCTCTCTCTGGCTCTCTCTGGCTCTCGCTGGCTCTCGCTGTCTCTCTCTGGCTCTCGCTGTCTCTCTCTGGCTCTCGCTGTCTCTCTCTGGCTCTCGCTGTCTCTCTCTGGCTCTCGCTGTCTCTCTCTGGCTCTCGCTGTCTCTCTCTGGCTCTCGCTGTCTCTCTCTGGCTCTCGCTGTCTCTCTCTGGCTCTCGCTGTCTCTCTCTGGCTCTCGCTGTCTCTCTCTGGCTCTCGCTGTCTCTCTCTGGCTCTCGCTGTCTCTCTCTGGCTCTCGCTGTCTCTCTCTGGCTCTCGCTGTCTCTCTCTGGCTCTCTCTGGCTCTCGCTGTCTCTCTCTGGCTCTCGCTGTCTCTCTCTGGCTCTCGCTGTCTCTCTCTGGCTCTCGCTGTCTCTCTCTGGCTCTCGCTGTCTCTCTCTGGCTCTCGCTGTCTCTCTCTGGCTCTCTCTGGCCATCGCTTGCGCTCTCTCTCTCTCGCTGGCTCTCGCTTGCGCTCTCTCTCTCTGGCGCTCTCTCTCTGGCGTGCTCTCGCGCTCTCTGGCGCGCTCTCGCTGTCTCTGTCTCTCTGTCTCTCGCTGTCTCTTGCTGTCTCTCTCTGGCTCTCGCTGTCTCTCGCTGTCTCCCTCTGGCTCTCGCTGTCTCTCGCTGGCTCTCGCTGTCTCTCTCTGGCTCTCGCTGTCTCTCGCTGTCTCTCGCTGTCTCTCGCTGTCTCTCGCTGTCTCTCTCTGGCTCTCTCTGGCTCTCTCTGGCTCTCTCTGGCTCTCTCTGGCTCTCGCTGTCTCTCTCTGGCTCTCGCTGTCTCTCTCTGGCTCTCGCTGTCTCTCTCTGGCTCTCGCTGTCTCTCTCTGGCTCTCGCTGTCTCTCGCTGGCGCTCTCTCTCTCTCTGGCTCTCGCTTGCGCTCTCTCGCGCTCTCTGGCGTGCTCTCGTGCTCTCTGGCGTGCTCTCTCCTCTCTCTGGCTCTCGCTCGCGCTGTCTGGCTCTCGCGCTGTCTGGCTCTCGCGCTGTCTGGCTCTCGCGCTGTCTGGCTCTCGCGCTGTCTGGCTCTCTCTGGCTCTTGTTTGCGCTCTCTCTCTCTGGCTCTCGCTTGCGCTCTCGCGCTGTCTGGCTCTCGCGCTCTCGCGCTGTCTGGCTCTCGCGCTCACGCGCTGTCTGGTTCTCGCGCTCACGCGCTGTCTGGTCTCGGCTTCTCGCGCTCACGCGCTGTCTGGTTCTCGCGCTCACGCGCTGTCTGGCTCTCGCGCTCACGCGCTGTCTGGCTCTCGCGCTCACGCGCTGTCTGGCTCTCGCGCTCACGCGCTGTCTGGCTCTCGCGCTCACGCGCTGTCTGGCTCTCGCGCTCACGCGCTGTCTGGCTCTCGCGCTCACGCGCTGTCTGGCTCTCGCGCTCACGCGCTGTCTGGCTCTCGCGCTCACGCGCTGTCGCTCCTGCGCTGTCCGGCTCTCGCTCCTGCGCTGTCCGGCTCTCGCTCCTGCGCTGTCCGGCTCTCGCTCCTGCGCTGTCCGGCTCTCGCTCCTGCGCTGTCCGGCTCTCGCTCCTGCGCTGTCCGGCTCTCGCTCCTGCGCTGTCCGGCTCTCGCTCCTGCGCTGTCCGGCTCTCACGCTCTCGCTGTCTCACGCTCTCGCTGTCTCACGCTCTCGCTGTCTCACGCTCTCGCTGTCTCACGCTCTCGCTGTCTCACGCTCTCGCTGTCTCACGCTCTCGCTGTCTGGCTCTCGCTCGCGCTCTCTGGCTCTCGCTCGCGCTCTCTGGCTCTCGCTCGCGCTCTCTGGCTCTCGCTCGCGCTCTCTGGCTCTCGCTCGCGCTCTCTGGCTCTCGCTCGCGCTCTCGCTCGCGCTCTCTGGCTCTCTCTGGCTCTCGCTCGCGCTCTGGCTCTCGCTCGCTCTCTCTGGCTCTCGCTCGCGCTCTCTCTCTCTGGCTCTCGCTCGCGCTCTCTCTCTCTCTCTGGCTCTCGCTCGCGCTCTCTCTCTCTCTCTGGCTCTCGCTCGCGCTCTCTCTCTCTCTCTGGCTCTCGCTCGCGCTCTCTCTCTCTCTCTGGCTCTCGCTCGCGCTCTCTCTCTCTCTCTGGCTCTCGCTCGCGCTCTCTCTCTCTCTCTGGCTCTCGCTTGCGCTCTCTGGCTCTTGCTCGCGCTCTCTGGCTGTCGTTCGCGCTCTCTCTCTCTCTCTGGCTGTCGTTCGCGCTCTCTCTCTCTCTGGCTGTCGTTCGCGCTCTCTCTCTCTCTGGCTCTCGCTCGCGCGCTGTCTGGCTCTCGCTCGCGCGCTGTCTGGCTCTCGCTCGCGCGCTGTCTGGCTCTCGCTCGCGCGCTGTCTGGCTCTCGCTCGCGCGCTGTCTGGCTCTCGCTCGCGCGCTGTCTGGCTCTCGCTCGCGCGCTGTCTGGCTCTCGCTCGCGCGCTGTCTGGCTCTCGCTCGCGCGCATCGCTGTCTGGCTCTCGCTCGCGCGCTGTCTGGCTCTCGCTCGCGCGCTCGCTGTCTGGCTCTCGCTCGCGCGCTGTCTGGCTCTCGCTCGCGCGCTCGCTGTCTGGCTCTCGCTCGCGCGCTCGCTCTGGCTCTCGCTCGCGCGCTCGCTCTGGCTCTCGCTCGCGCGCTCGCTCTGGCTCTCGCACTGGCTCTGGCTCTGGCTCTCGCTCTCGCTCTCTGGCTCTCCCTCGCGCTGTCTGCCTCTCCCTCGCGCTGTCTGCCTCTCCCTCGCGCTGTCTGCCTCTCCCTCGAGCTGTCTGCCTCTCCCTCGCGCTGTCTGCCTCTCCCTCGCGCTGTCTGCCTCTCCCTCGCGCTGTCTGCCTCTCCCTCGCGCTCTCTGCCTCTCCCTCGCGCTCTCTGCCTCTCCCTCGCGCTCTCTGCCTCTCCCTCGCGCTCTCTGCCTCTCCCTCGCGCTCTCTGCCTCTCCCTCGCCCTCTCTGCCTCTCCCTCGCCCTCTCTGCCTCTCCCTCGCCCTCTCTGCCTCTCCCTCGCCCTCTCTGCCTCTCCCCCGCCCTCTCTGCCTCTCCCCCGCCCTCTCTGCCTCTCCCCCGCCCTCTCTGCCTCTCCCCCGCCCTCTCTGCCTCTCCCCCGCCCTCTCTGCCTCTCCCCCGCCCTCTCTGCCTCTCCCCCGCCCTCTCTGCCTCTCCCCCGCCCTCTCTGCCTCTCCCCCGCCCTCCATTCCCCCCTCCTCCCCACTGTAGCAGGCAAATGTTTGTAAACAGCAATTGCAAGAATTCTCTTGGCTTTTGGGGCCGTGAGGCTGCCTGAAGGACTTAATGGCAGATAATTGCCCTTTTACAAGGGGTAACAGCTGCTTAAACTGCCTAAAATAGGTAGCACACTTAATAAAGTTTAAGCGGTGCCTTTATAATTGATGCTTATGACAATATCAAATGGATTTGCAGCACTTGCTCAATATTGCTCAAGTTCTCCCTGTGTCTGCGTGGGTTTTCGCCGGGTACTCCGGTTTCTTCCCACCACCAAAAGACTTGCAGGTTGATAGGTAAA
Organism: Heterodontus francisci; assembly: GCF_036365525.1. Classification (NCBI taxonomy): domain Eukaryota; kingdom Metazoa; phylum Chordata; class Chondrichthyes; order Heterodontiformes; family Heterodontidae; genus Heterodontus; species Heterodontus francisci. The sequence continues at coordinate 104,190,295 of NC_090373.1, read as the reverse complement.
TTGGCCATTATAAAATTGCCCCTAGTATAGGTAGGTGGTAGGGGAATATAGGGACAGGTGGGGATGTGGTAGGAATGTAGGATTAGTATAAATGGGTGGTTGATGGTCGGCACAGACTTGGTGGGCCGAAGGGCCTGTTTCAGTGCTGTATCTCTAAATAAAAATAAATAAATAAATAGGCAGCTTCTGGGATAAGCAGGAAAGGTGTAAGTGGTGCTGACTGTATCTGTAATATCTGAAAGCTTGCCTATTTGCCATGGGCCACAAACAGTTGTTTAGTCTTGTTTTGGAATGAACAGACCATTTTGATCCAATGTTTTAAAATTGAGAAACTTTTGAATTTTTAAAGAAACAGCCTCATTAGGAATTTTACGACATAGGTTTCTGCAAATCCAAAATAAATTTGATATAGCAAACCCTCTTTTGGATTCTTGTTATTAAGACAACACAAAACAACCCAACACTTTCACCAATTTAAGCTGCCGCAGTCACCATGAAACTTTTAAATAAGATTGCAGCACAAAGCCAACAAATGTACAGATATATTTACAAATATATGGGATCAACCTGTATTTTTAACTAATTTTCATTTGGCAATGAAGTACTCTCCCTTTTTTTCTTCATTTACTTAACATTCTTGGGCTTTAATTGCAGCTAATTCTATTAATATAGAATTCTCTTTATCCATCAATGTTGAAAGTTCAAATATGAATGTTTTGAATACAATTTTGATCCACCTTAAGTGCAAGTGAATGTAAAACCAGAAAGCCCGCTTTAATTGTTAAAAATATATTTTTTAATAAGGTGAAGTTATCTTGTACTTGCATGAAACATGTTGAGATTTCTCAAGGGCCGTCCAGAATTAATACATTTTAAGAGACTCTAGTTATCCTTTTCTTGGCTGCCGTGTCTGCTGTCCAATTTGGGTTGTCAATCACGCAACAAATACCACTTTTAATATTTATCTTCCTGCCAATCCCTGTTTGCATCGTTTGTGGGGCCAGATGAACAGTTTTCTAGCACTTGCTGAACTTGTCCCATAATACATAGTGGCTCACCTTTTCTGAGCATATGCTGAAATGTCATACATGTCCAGAAGTGATAACCCACAATGTAATTTGGGGCAATTTAAATTATCCAGGATTAAGCCGACATTTGGGCTGCTGTGCAATTAAAATATCTGGGGATCAGCCAACATTTGGATCACCATGCAATTAAACCGAAGAGGGACCAACAACAGCAGTGTTTGATCTAAATTGTGGTTAACTGTTCACCAGCAGTATATGATGCCAGGTGTGCTAGGGTTTCAAACCCGTATTCCATGACACTAAACTGCTGAGACATTGCGTCGTGAGAAATTAAAGCAGTATTTTGACTGGTTTATCATACACTTCCTGTTAGTTGATAATGGAACATGTAGATGTGGGAACAGGTCAGTTCTGCTGTTGGTTGCAGAGGGTGTACAACATGGTTATGAATCCTTTTGGAACAGTAGGCCAGGTCCATATATCGCAGTTGCTGAATGGAAAATTAATAATTGTCATTTTTGAAAAAGAGAATCATAATTAAATATCCATGTCAATTTCCAATATAGTTTGCATTTCTTAAGCTCTTACATCTTGCAATTTCCACCAGACAACAGGATTGTTGGGCAGGAAAAAGAATGGCTGCTTCTCTCTGCTGAGTGAATTTCCAGTAACCTGGCCACCCAAAAACTACTGACTGAAATGGGAGCCAGAACTGATGCCATTACTATCTCTTGAGCTCTACACCTCTTCAGAGGGCAGGTATAAAATTATGCAATCCAAAACATGCTACTTTGGATTGTAGCTTTGTCACATGGCACCTTCCCTCACTTCTGACCTTCTGTCATAACGTATCCCTGAACGTTTCCTTTGTGAGGAAAGTACCTTTTTTCAAACTACACTAAATGCCTTCATGAAAGTGTGTGGTCTGTTTTCAATGTAAGAAAACACAGATCAGCTGCTACCCTGTTGATTGTCCTATTTGTAAACAGTGTCCCATGTTTTTCAAAGGGTCGAGGCCTTTCAACTGTCCTGGAGTCATGTTCTTTATCCTTGATGACCTCAATCCTGAGAATACTAACTAGCAATTCTTGTTTCTTTCTCCCTTCCATCTCTCCCTTTTCTTATTCTTCTGTTTTTTCTCTATCTGAGACAAAGGAAAGAGGGGGAGAGAGATCTACAAACAAGAGGTAGCAACTTCATTTTGGAGCCTGGTGGGAATGATGCTGGATTTGCTGCTCTTGTTTGTGGGGGGAGGGGGGGCAGGCGGGCGGAAGAGGGGATGGGGGAGGAGAAGAGATATTCCTGTCTTCTGGTTTGAACCTACATTGGTGTAGATACCTGAAGTAGATCCTGACTGGAGGAGCGGAGCACTGCTAGGAGGAGGAGGTTTATGTAAACCATATGCCCTGTTGAAAGGCACCTATGCTACCTGTTGTTTCCTCTGGGGAACTGTTTGGAGGCAAGTGCTTCTCATTAATATCACTCACTTCACTTATAGCTTGAGCTCTGCTGAAGGCAAGAGTGAAATGAAATTGCCAGAGTTGGGCCTACAGGTGACATGACAATTTTAAGTCATTTCTGGAAAACTGACTGTTAACTATAGTCAGTTTGTGCAGTAGCAAGTATTAGATTCAACTCATTGAAACTTGTCCTGTAGTAGACTAACTCTCCCATTTGTCACAGCCAATGATAATATTTGCTGTAGCTCACATTACACGTATAGCGACATCTCAGAATGCTTTACAGGGCAGTGTGAAGCGGCATTTGAATGGTTTTTGTCTCTGCTATAGAGGAAGAGGCACTGAAATGTCAGTAATAGCATACATAGCTCTAGTTTTTTTGATGCATGTCGAGGCCAAAATCTCCAGTTTGAAGCTAAAGCATTCTAGATTTCTCTGTGTCCATGCATAAAATGGAGTACATGTCTTAATCTATTGTGAATAGGTGACCTCTATTAATGTTACTATGACTTGTGTTGCTTACTGGAGGCTTGATGGGTATTGTGCATTGTTGAAAAGTAGTCACTTTTTTTTTAGCATGGTTGCAATCTCTGGAATGTATCATGAGTAATGACTTTTTGAATGCCTCAGGTAAGGTTTGAGAAAGTAAACTGCACTGAGTATTTTCATAAGACGGGAATTAATACCCAGTGACAGCATGAGTCGTTGAGGTGACTTTGACCTTCACAGCTGAAGGTGTTAACTTTGAACTCAATTGTTTAGATTTAACTGGCCTATTGTGACTGGGACAGGAGTCAGTAACTAGTGGAGGAGCTGAACATGCAGTTTATTCTGGGCTAGAATCAGCCGTAGTTCTTGAGTTTAAATTCACACAGGACTATAAAATTATGCAGAGATTGTTTGCAGAAATGTCAGTTAGCTGAATATCTTGTCAAGCAAGAATTTGAGACGTGTAGGCCATTGTGATAGCTTAGCTTAAGGTTACTATTGTGGAGAATAATGCTGCAAATGTTAGTTTGGCAGCAGTCTCATCTGAGTCAGAAGATTGAGGGTTCAAACTCCCATTTGAGAAGTTGAGCACAAAGTCTAGGTTGGCGTTTTGCTGTACTACTGCGGGAGTCCGACATTGTTGGACATGCTGTCTTTCAAATAAGACATTAAATTGCACTCTATTAGTATAATTAAGTTGACGTATAAGCACCTGTGGCACTATTTAAAGAAAAGCAGTGGAGTTCTCCTGATGTCCTGGTTATCAAGTAGAAGAAAGGGAACAGGATAGTGGTTATGTACTCCATTTGGCAGGACTTTACTAGTGATGTCTCCTGGAATCTGTACTGGGGCCTCAGCCTTTCACTATATTTATTAATGTCTTGGATGAAAGAATAGAGAGCTGTATAGTTTACTGATGACACCAAGTTTGGTGACACAGCAAGTAGTATAGATGGGGGGCAGAAAGTTGCTAAGAGACATTGATAGATAAGATAATAAACTATTTTGATTCAGTTTAAAGTAGGGTAGTGCATTGCCATTCTCTTTGGATCTAAGAAAGATAGATCAGTGTATTTTTTAAATGATGAACAGCTAGGAAATGTGGAGGAGCAGAAAGATCTAGGGGTCCGTGCACATAAATCACTAAAAACTAGTGGATAGTTGCAAAAAAAATGTAAACATTTTCTAAAATATTGGACTTCAAGAGGGCTGGAATACAAATGGGTACAAGTTATGCTTCAGTTGCATAAAGCTCTGGTTAGACCATATCTCATAGACTCATTATGGTACAGACGGAGTTCATTCTGACTCTCTGTAGAGCAATCCAGTAAGGCCCGTTCCCTCGTTCTATCCCTGTAGTCCTGCAAATGTATTTCTCTTAAGTGCCCATCCAGTTTCATTTTGAAATCATTGATCGCCTCTGCTTCCAGCACCCATGTAGGCAGTGAGCTGCAGGTCATTACCACTCGCTGCAGAAAATGTTTCTTTCTCACATCACCCCCTACATCTCTTGCCCAAAACCTTAAATCTGTGTACGACTAGCTAATGGGAACAGCTTTCCTTTCTCTAGCTTATCTAAACCTGTCGTAATCTTGTACACCCCTATCAAATCTTCCCTCAGTCTCCTTTGTTCCGATGAGAATAACCCCAGCTTCTCCAACCTAACCTTGTAACTAAAATTCCTTAACCCTGGAACCATTCTGGTAAATCTCCTCTGCAACCTCTTCAGGACCCATACATCATTCCTAAAATGTAGTGACCAGAACTGGTAGCAATACTCTAGTTGTGGCCTAACCAGAGCTTCCACATACCTTCCCTGCTTTTGTACTCCGTATGTCGATTTATGAAGTCTGAAGTATTGTGTTCACGTTTGGGCACTGTGTACCTCAGGAAGGATATATTGACCCTAGAGGGGCATAGCACAGGTTTACCAGAATGATACTGTGGCTAAAAGGGTTAAAATCTGAGGATGGGTTGCATAGACCAGGCTTGTGTTCCTTCAAGTATAGAAGATTAAGGGCTGATATAATTGATGTATTTAAGGTTGGTAAAGGATTTGATTGGGTAGTCAGAGAGAAACTATTTCCTCTGATGTAGTGAGTTCAGAATAAGGGGGCATAACCTTACAATTAGAGCTAGGCTGTTTGGGGTGATGTTAGGAAGTACTACTTCACACAAAGGGTAGTGGAAATCTAGAACCTGAAAAGCTGTTGTGGCTCGGCAAGTTGAAAATTTCAAAATTGAGATTGATAGGTTTTTGTTAGGCAAGTGTATTAAGGGCTATTCCCAGATAATGCCAATTTCTTAATTGAAATAAGTTTGGCCTTGACATACAATGAATAAGCAAAATTTTACCTTTTGTATTTGATATAATTTCTGTTTAACCAAGTTCTACATAACTTTCTGACAAAACTTCATAAAAGTCTTTTATTTTAAGGCTGAAGAGGAAAACAAAGCAACTGAAGCAGAAGGAAGAGGAATCTTCAGGTTTCAAAGCTGAAAAACCGTTGCCCAAAATAGAAGTACAAGCTGGTCAAGATGATTCTAAAGAAAATGTGAATGTATCTTCACTACATTTGGTTGACCATGAAAGGATTATGGATAATTCAAAAATATCCTTGAAAATAGGGGACAATATAGAAAGCAATAAAAGAATAACTGCTCAAAGGAAAGAAATCCGACGTGCAGAGCTCAAGAGGTTTTACTTGTCTGGTAAGTAACTGCAGAGTATCTTGGCTCACATTTGACAGTCAGAACCTTTTCATTTATGTAAATTGAAGTTGCATGATGGAAAAGTATTTATGGTAGTATTGCAAAGTCATCATTTTTGCAAGCTTTGTTTGCAGTGTTACAAAGGTTTGCAAATAGATTTATGCTTTATCCCTCAATAGTTGTGTGATGTTTTTAATATGCCTGTAACCCCTAATTGAAATCTTATCAATTCAAATTTTTAAATGATCAACTGATAGAATTAGAAATGCAAGTTGTTTACAACACAAACCATTTATAAGACATTCCACGAGCCAGTCAAAATATATCTGATACTATGAAAACACTATCTGATGTGATGGTATAATTGCTGAGGTGTATATACACCCCTTATACTCCTTCAATTATAATTTTATTACTTAACATATAAATGATTTCAATGATTCAAGCCTACTCTGGTCATTTTGTTTTGGTGAGTCAGTTGCCAGGAAGGTGGGATAAAGGAGAGTTGTTTCACCATCTTCGCTGTTCAGGTGTTCTTTTCATGTCTTCAAGGTTTCAGTGACAGGCACACTGAGGTATCGGAGGAAGGAAATTGAGGTTCATCCAAGATTGTATCTTGCAGTTGTGGAGAAGTAAAGTTGAGTGTGTAACATTGCCCAATTTCACCTCCCACCCCCCCCCAAATAACCCCCCCACCCTCCAGGTCTCAACTCATCTACTGCTGAAACCCTCATCTATACCTATTTTACCTCTAGACTTGACTATTCCAATGTACTCCTGGCTGACCTTCCATTCCTACTCTTCATAAACCTGAGGTCATCGAACTCTGCAGTCTGTGTCCTATCTCTCAAAGTACCATTCACCCATCAATCCTGTGCTTGCTGGTTAAGCAATACCGCTATTAAAATTCTCCTCCATGTTTTCAAATCCCTTCATGGCCTCGCCCCTCCCAATGTCTGTGATCTCCTCCAATCCTACAGCCCTTGGATAGCTGCGTACCTCCAATTCTGGCCTCTTGTGCGCCCTCAATTTTAATCACTCCACCATTGATGGCTGTGTCTTAAACTGCCACGGCCTTAAGCTCTGGAATTCCTAAACATCATCACCTCTTTCCTTCTCTTCCTCTCTTTCCTCCTTTTCAGGTGCTCCTTAAAACCTACATCTTTGACCAATCTGCCCTAATGTCTCCTGATGTGACTTGGTGTCACTAAAGGTGCTATATAAATACAATTAGTTGTTGGCTGTCAATAATGATTTGCAATATCAGTTAAAATGGGAACCAGGAAGGAAAGTTGGATAATAAGGAGTTTACTGGGAATTGGATCAAGGGGCCAAGAGGTAGATCTCATGGATGAGGTGAGCTCGGAGAGGGCATGGAGAGATGAGGAGGGGAAAAACTGCAGAGAGGTGTTCACAGCTTGGGTGGGGACAAGTCTGGAGGGAGGTTTACTTAATGCGGCAGTGGGATAAGGCAGAACTGGGTAATTATAGGCTGATTAGTTTTACTTCGGGAACATGCAAGATGCTCGAAAGTATCATAAGATCATAAGAACTAGGAGCAGGAGTAGGCCGTCCGGCCCCTCAAGCCTGCTCCGCCATTCAATAAGATCATGGCTGATCTTTTCGTGGACTCAGATCCACTTACCCGCGCTCTCACCGTATCCCTTAATTCCTTTATTGTTCAAAAAGATATCTACCTTAGCTTTAAAAACGTTTACTGAAGAAGCGTCAACTACTTCACTGGGCAAGGAATTCCATAGATTAACAACCCTCTGGGTGAAGAAGTTCCTTCTTAATTCAGTCCTAAATCTGCTCCCTCTAATCTTGAGGCTATGCCCTCTTGTCCTAGCTTCACCTGCCAGTGGAAACATCCTCTCTACTTGTATCTTATCTATTCCCTTCATAATTTTATATGTTTCTATAAGATCCCCCCTCATTCTTCTGAATTCCAATGAATATAATCCCAATCTACTCAGTCTCTCCTCATAAGCCAACCCCTTCAACTCCAGAATCAACCTAGTGAACCTCCTCTGCACCCTCTCCAGTGCAGTATATCCTTTCTCAAGTAAGGAGACCAAAACTGCACACAGTACTCCAGGTGCGGCCTCACCAGTACCTTATACAGCTGCAACATAACCTCTCTGCTTTTAAACTCAATCCCTTTAGCAATGAAGGACAAAATTCTATTTGCCTTCCTAATTACTTGCTGTACCTGCAGACCAACCTTCTGCGATTCATGCACAAGGACACCCAGGTCCCTCTGCATAGCAGCATGCTGCAACTTTTTACCATTCAAGTAATAATCCTTTTTACTGTTACTCCTACCGAAATGAATGACTTCACATTTATCAATATTGTATTCCATCTGCCAGACCTTTGCCCACTCACTCAATGTATCTATATTCCTCTGCAAAGTTTCACAGTCATCTGCACGCTTTGCTCTGCCACTCATCTTAGTGTCATCTGCAAACTTTGACAACCTACACGTGGTCCCCAACTCCAAATCATCTATATAAATTGTAAATAATTGCGGTCCCAACCACTGCGCCACTGTCCCAACAGGGTGTCCCTGACGCACACCACTAGTGACTGATTGCCAATCAGAATAGTACTCATTTATCCCCACTCTCTGCTTCCTGTTAGTCAACCAATCCTCTATCCATGCTAATACTTTACCCCTAACGCCATGCATCCTTATCTTATGCAGCAGCCTCTTGTGCGGCACCTTGTCGAAGGCCTTTTGGAAATCCAGGTACACCACATCCACTGGGTCCCCATTGTCCACCTTGCTCGTAATGTCATCATAGAATTCCAAAAGATTTGTCAAGCATGACCTGCCCTTCATGAACCCATGCTGCGTCTGCCCAACGGGACAATTTCTATCGAGATGCCCTGCTATTTCTTCCTTGGTAATAGACTCAAGCATCTTCCCCACTACAGAGGTTAAGCTAACCGGTCTATAATTCCCCATCTTTTGTCTACCTCCCTTTTTAAACAGTGGCGTCACATCTGCTGTTTTCCAATCTGCTGGGACTACCCCAGAGTCCAGTGAATTTTGGAAAATTACCGCCAGTGCTCCTGCTATTTCTCCCGCCATCTCTTTTAGTACCCTGGGATGCATTCCATCAGGGCCAGGAGACTTATCAATCCTTAAGGAGATGCACGATATGATCACTTGGATAAGTAAGGCATCATCAGGGACACACGATGTGGTTTCCGGAAAAGGAGGTGTCTTACACATTTCATCAAATTTTTTGAACGAGTTGTTAAGTTATTCGATGAAGGCAACTTGATAGACATTGTTAACTTGATTTTAAGAAAGCCTTTGATAAGGTGTAACAATAGAATCTTGTGGAATTAGAAGTAATCCACTGTGGTGGATTAAGGATTGGTTGACTGCCTTTAGGAAGAAAGTTTGTTAATGGATTTGGATCCACTTGGGAGACCAGTTACCAGTGGTATTCCACAGGTCTCAGTGTTAGGATCGTTGTTCTTTACTATCTTTATTAATGACTTGGATGCAGATGTGAGTCATAGTGATACAGCACTGAAACAGGCCCTTCGGCCCACCGAGTCTGTGCTGACCAACAACCACCCATTTATACTAATCCGACATTCAATCCCATATTCCCTACCACATTCCCTCAATTCTCCTACCACAGGCCAACTTACCTATCAACCTGCAAGTTTTTGGCTGTGGGAGGAAACCGGAGCACCCGGCAGAAACCCACACGGTCACAGGAAGAACTTGCAAACTCCGCACAGGCAGTACCCAGAATTGAACCTGGGTCGCTGGAGCTGTGAGGCTGTAGTGCTAACCACTGCGCCACTGTGCCGCCCATGTTGGGGAAATAATCAAATTAGCGGATGATACAAAGCTATGTGCAAGTTATATTGTGTAGTGTGCTAAACTACTGCAAGCAGATCTCGCATTTGTTGGGGAAGTGGGGCTTACTTTAGAAAAGTGTAGCAATATGCACGTGGGTGGACCTAATGCTAAATCTGCGTACACCTACAGGGAATGGAATTGAAGTCAGTGGTGAAAGAAAACAATCTGGATGTTATAATGCATCATTTTTTAAGGATTCACGACCAATTTGTTTGCTGTTCCTAGGATTCTATAGGGACTTGAAAAGGTAGACCATGACGAGTTGTTTCCTTTTGTTCAGAACAGTAGAAACAGAAAACACGACTTGATCTTGAGGAGGGGGCTAAATTCAAAACTAATCTATGAAAACAGTGGGCTGAATTTTAACATACAGGAATTGAGGATTTGGGAGTGGGTGGTGGGGGGCGGGGGGGGTGTGTGGTGTGGTGTTTAAAACCACGGAAATTAACAGTGCATCGGGAAGCTGGCTTCAACCATCTGACTTCTGCATTTAACTCCAGTACGTTTGAGCAACCCCCTGGAAAGGCATGTTGTGAATTTCAATATGTTAATCGGTCAATTACAGCAATATTAACATCGCTTTTTCAATTGTAACTGTGGGTCCATGGCTTTCTGGGCTTCCTGGAACTCAGCAGTGAAAGCAAGGCGAGCACATATTGGCAATTGAGGGGGCTGAAGACATGACAGGGAAATGTGCTAGTAAGTACTGAAACCTCACAGCTGCTTTCTTGCTTGTTTGTATGAGTGGCTTTGTTCACAGTACTTGTGTTCAGAAATAACTGACAACTCTGGAGGTTTGGACGTCTGATCTGCACTGTGGAGCTTTGATCTATCAAACTAGCATGGTTGCTGCTTCTGCTGTGTTACTTTGGACCTCAGATGAGGACCAAGATGACTTGCATCAGATTTAGCAGGAGCAGCAAAGAAAGGAAACAAAGAAGGTGTGAAGTAGCCACATCCTGGGCCATTGTGGCTCACCGCAGGGAGGGAGATCTATCTCTCCCAACAGAGGCAAGATGTGAGACCATTTTGACCTTAAAAGTAGCTCTCTAGAGAGAGAGAGAGAGATCCAGGACAAACATCACGAAAGCCTGTCCAGCTGAGAGCTGGGAGAAATCCAACTTCAATTTGTTCGGAAGGGCCGGGGCGTGCACCAAAACATGGGAGGAGCGAGTAGCCAAGGTACGACAAAAGTTGGGCATGTGGGGGCAGCGATCTCTCTCCATTGTGGGTAAGAACCTGGTCATCAGGTGCGAGGCGCTCACGTTGTTGCTCTACGTGGCGCAGGTCTGGCCCATACCCCACTCCTGCGCCGTGGCAGTCACCCGAGCCATTTTCCGCTTCGTCTGGGGATCTAAAATGGACCGGGTCCGGAGGGACACGATGTTTAAATCTCTGGACAAGGGCGGGAAAAATGTACCCAACGTGGCCCTCATCCTGATGACCACCTTCGTGTGCGGCTGCATCAAGCTGTGTGTAGATCTCCAGTACGCAAACTCCAAGTGTCACTACGTGCTGAGGTTCTTTCTGTCCCCGGTGTTGCGAAGGATGGGCCTGGGCACGTTGCCGCGGAACGCTCCATGCAGTTGGGCCGTGCCGTACCACCTATCCTTCGTGGAGCAGTTTCTGCGGGAAAACACCTTTGACCACCGGTCCATCAGGCAGTGGTCTGCACGGAATGTCCTCAAGGCCCTACGGGAAAAGGAGACGGTAGATCCTGTCGGATGGTTCCCCGAGCAGACCGTCAAAGTCATTTGGCGGAATGCCTCATCACCAGAACTTTCAAACAAGCACCAAGACGTAGCTTGGCTGGTGGTGAGAAGGGCCCTCCCCGTCAGATCCTTCATGCAAACCCGAAGTCTCGCCCCCTCCGCACAGTGCCCCCGCGTTGGCTGTGGTGGGGAAGAGACGGTCGCCCACCTCCTCCTGGAATGTGTCTTTGCAAAGCAGGTGTGGAAAGAGATGCAGTGGTTTTTGTCGAGGTTCATCCCAAGCAGCTCTGTAACACAGGAGTCTGTGCTCTACGGGCTGTTCCCAGGGACGCACACCGAGACAAACATCAACTGCTGCTGGAGGACTATCAATTCGGTGAAAGACGCCCTTTGGTCTGCCCGAAACTTGCTGGTTTTCCAGCGCAAAGAATTGTCCACCACCGAATGTTGCAGACTGGCACATTCCAAGGTCCAGGACTACGTGCTGAGGGACGCACTAAAGCTTGGGGTAGCCGCAGCAAAGGCTCAATGGGGAAAGACCACAGTGTAAGGTTCCCCCACCAAGCTGGACTGAGGGGCTGGATCCATGAGAAACCCCTCGAACTGTATCGTTAATATTCTCAATTGCTGTAAATGTAAAACTGTAATTGACATGACAATTGTGAAACGGAAGGGTTGGGAAGAAACTCATGATAGTATTGAAGGAAACTGATCTCCCTTGCAATGTTTGTATTTTTTGGTGCTGTTTGGAAACTGTTTGGCAATGTAATTTTTACAGATTTTTAAGAATAAAGTATATTTTGGAAATAAAAATAAAAAATTTGTGCAGCAGAGAACTGAAAGTGATCTCCCGTCCCTAGAGAAATCTACAAAATGCAGACCTGCAGCTTTAGAGGAGAAATTGACACCCGAGAACATTCAACAGGTTACTATGAACCCAGAAAATCTACCTCGCTTCAAACCACCTACCCCTTTTCCTCTATGTCTCTATCTCGTGAGTGTGAGTGAATGTATGTACAAATGCAGTTCTGACCAAGGTGGGGAAGAAATATTGCTCAATAAATAGTTAATCTCCTGTTTTAAATCTACAAGAAAACCTGTCGCTGTCTGTTGATTTGAAAAATAAAACAAAAGGGGTTAAAACCCTAGTAACAAAAACACTTGCTGCAGTCAGTTGGGAGTTGAACAGTGGTAACCACCCACACCCCTTTCCATGTGGCCATAATGATACCCATTGGAATCCAACCATTGAGGCCCAGGAGTGATACAATTAGAACCGTATGACAACCAGATGTGTCATTGAGCTAGCCATCGGCCTGCTGAAAATGTGCTTCAAGTGCCTAGACAGATCTGGAGGTGCTCTTCAGTACGCACCAGGCGGGCTGTCTAGAATGGTCATGGTGTGCTGTGCTCTGCACAACACTGCACAGCAATGAGGTTTGGACTTGCAGGAGGAACAAACTGCAGAGCACAGAACCTCTTCAGAAGTTTCTGAGGAGAAGGAGGCAGAACGTGATGCAGCAACTAAACCACCAGTGTCGCACATTGCTTCCCAGGATGTCCTCATTATTGCGAGGTTCACTTAGATTACACCAGTCCACCCATTTGACAACTATATGCACAAGGCTACAAGCCATTCTTTCTTCACCCCCTCCCACCCCACCACTGCATTCCCTCAACTCAGCACAGCCCTGCAAACAACTAGGCATTCCTTTCGCAGTCCCCCATTGCTCAGCGTCAGTTCATGTCTTACCATTCATCATACTTGAAAAGACCGCTTGCTAGCCAGCAAGACACGAAAGTGGTGAAAAACAATGACATTTAAGTGTAACTTAAACAGAAACTTGCCAATCTAACATTTTGTTAAACACACCCACGTGTATACCCTTGTGCAACTACAAACCTTTATTCTTTCACTTGCAGGAGATGTCAGAGGTAGGTTCTTTACACAGAGAGTGGTGGGTGCGTGGAATGCGCTGCCAGAAGTGGTAGTAGAAGCAGATACATTAGGGGCATTTAAGCGACTCTTGGATAGGTACATGGATGATAGTAGAATGAAGGGTAGGTAGTTAGTTTGATCTTAGAGTAGGTTAAAGGTTCGGCACAACATCGTGGGCCGAAGGGCCTGTACTGTGCTGTACTGTTCTATGTTCTACATGGTGCAGCCCCTGTGGCTTCAACAGAGGTAGAGGCGGGCTGCTCAGATCCCTGTTCTGACTGCTGAGATGCTCTTGGCCAACATTCTCTAGGTTTTGGAAGCCATAAAGGTCCTGGCAAAGACTTCCCATGGGCAGATTTAGCCTTCGGGACACAAGGCAGCATTTGAGGTACTGACGGAGAAGAGAGTTATGGATGAGAAGTAGAGAAGGGAATAGTTCCTATTGTACTGGAGAAGTGAGTAGTTCCATATTAGATGGGAGTGGACTGAGAAGGACTACGAGCAGTGCAAAGACAGGATTACAATGCTGTATAAGGTTGGTGAGCTACAAGCACAAGTAGTAGTATGGGAATATGATACAGTGGCAATAACGGAAATGTGACTTAAAAATGGCGAGGACTGGGCGCATAATATACGAGAACATAAAGTGTTCAGAAGAGATAGATAAGGAAAACAGGGAAGTGGGGAGCAGTCCTGAATAGGGAAGACATTGCAGTCCTGGAAAGGAAGGATATCCTTGAAGGGGCGAGGACAGAAACCATTTGGCTAGAGCTGAGGAGCAAAAAGGGTATGATCACGCTACTAGAGATATTCTATAGGCCTCCAAATAGTGACCGAGAGAGAGAGATAGGGGAGCAAATCTGCAAGGAAATCAGGGAGATGTGCAAGAATTATAGAGTGGTGATATTGGGGGACTTTAATTATCCAACTGTTGATTGGGATAATTTTAGAGTAAAGGCAAAGGATGTGGAGGAATTCCTTGATTAACATGTTCTCAGCTCAAGTAGAAAAGAGGCATTGCTGGGAAATGAGGTGGACCAAGTGTCTGTGGGTGAGCACTTGGGTAAGAGCAATCATCGTATCATAAGGTTTAGACTGGTCATGCAGAAAAGCAAGGAACAAAATAAGGTAGAATGTCCAGATTGGAAGTGGCCTAATTTCAATGCGATGAGAAGGGATCTAGCCAGGGTAGAATGAAACCATTATCTTTAAGGAAGAGATGCTTCAGGTACAGGCTAGGAACATTCCAAAAGGGTGAATGGTAGGGGAACCAAGAACAGGGCTCCTGTACCCATTAACAAATGGTGAAAGGACTAGGGGACACAGATTGAAAGTTTTGGGCAAAAGATGTAGGGGGAATATGAGGAAGCACTTTTTTCGCAGCAGATGATAATGACTTGGAACGCGCTGCTCGCAAGGGTGGTGCAAGCGGAGACAATTAATTACTTCAAGAAAAAGCTGGGTGGCAACTTTAGAGAAATAGACTTGCAGGGCTTCGGGGATCAAGCTGGGCAGTGGGACTGACTGGATATCTCTGTGAAGAGCTGGCATAGATTTGATGGGCCAAAAGGCTCTATGTCTCTTATGACTAACCATTTGCGCTGCTGGATGTGATGTCTTTCCTTTGGCACTCTTTCGACTGTACCTCCGTGTCTGCTTCCGCCACTATCCTTCTCATGGCTTACCTTCACGTCCCTGCTTGTAATGAGCTGGAAAACACTTTGTGCAGATCAGTGGGGTGATGAACAGCCCCGGCTAGGATATCATTCATCCTAATTATGATGGCATTCATAGTATGCAAGCCATTAGTGAAGCCTCGCATGCGCCTGTTTGATTGCCCCATTTGATGTAAAGGCCTGCTCGGGTCTGCAAATGAAACCCGATCCTAGTCCGACAGAACCGCATCTGACCCCAAGCCTGACCTGGTCCGAGTCCTTCCATTTTCTCCCGCGCCCGGCCCGACCCGACCATCAGTTAACCTACCTTCCGTTTTTCACTTTGTTGCTGATCTGCACAAGCTTAAAATAACTATAATAAAACCACCGTTCTAGTCCAAAAATTAAATTAACATTGGAGCTACGTACCTGAGGTTGTGGTAGAGTGTGTCTGACCTGAACTCGACACATGTCATCGGATCCTATCGGGTTCGGGTCGGGTAGCCAGCCTTTAATTTAATGTAGTATGCAGGTCTCTCTTTTCGTGGATGAAGACATCATCACAAAGGCCTGCGACATTACACTTGAGATATATTTCTCCAATTTCTCTGCAAGCGTGCACAGCGTGGCTGGAACATCTGCCAATACATTACATGCTCTTTGCTGCTGCTCCAGAAGTATCCTGTTCATTGACAGCCCCCAAGATATAACATTTGCATCCAACTTGGAGTATCCTGCAGCCTCTGTGCGAGCTCTACACTGCTGTTCCTGTCTCCACCTTCTGCTCTTGCTCAATTGTGATAAGAATCATCAGATGAAAACCTTACTGGTTCCACTGGATCTGCCTGAATCCTGTGACGGTGCACGTTCAAAATGAGTGAGCTACTCTGAGGAGCTGTCACTGTCCTCCTGGACCACCACCTGTGGGACGCTTGAAGGCTTGTGGGAAATTAACGATTTGAATTAGAACTTTTAAGAGATCTTTATGCATGTGATCAGAGTTCACTCGCTGCTGACATCAAGTCGACTTGAGTGAGTGTTGTATGCCATGTGGCTGTTTCATATTTAATTCTGTCACCTAATAGCTGGGAGGCCCCATCTCTGACAGCCAAGCATGCTGAGCCTCCACTGATGTCCAGCACTGGCTGCTCTGCAGCTGTCATTTGAGAGATGGCTGGAGGGCCACCTTCAGTTCTCTGCCCCTTCCATGTGTTCTGTGCCCTCTTTGGCAAAGATGGAATGAGGAGACCAATGAGTGAGAGTAATGGCACATGCTGGATGGATGGAGAGCATTCATTGAAGGTGACTGAGGGAGGGACATGCCATTGCATTAAGGTGAGGGTGCGTGTCAGTGGTAGATGGACAGATGGAGTTGTGAGGAATTGCATAGACAAGAGGGATGGGTATCCCTGAAAAGAAAGTTCGTGTGAGGAATGATTTGCTGGAGTAGGCTTGGAGAAAGCAGAGTGAGGTGTTTGGGGTGATGTGCACAGCAGAATGCAGATAAATGTCCTACTGTGCCTAACTTTCTTGCATTGCTTGGATCGTTGCACTGCTTTCAGCATTGAATCCACGAGTGTGGTACCAAACGCCTGCTTCTGACCTGACTTCATGGATAACCTCTACCCATGCCTTTTTTGTTTCACCCATAGGTTTCTTCCTTCAGCAGGGAAGAGAATCTCCCTGCAGGGGCTTTACAGTTCCCAGCATCACACCCAGGGAGGCATCTCTAAAATGAGGCACAGTCCTTGAACATCTGGATTCCATTCTGCCAATTCCTTTTGTTGTGGTTTTGGAGTTGGAAGCACTCAAAGTATTGGAGTATCCCTTAAATACTGGGGTTGAAATTGACTCACAAGGTTGTCATCACGCCCGCTCAAGCTAATTGGTCGAGAAAGCCCGAAATGATATAGTAATGCAGTAGATGCACGTCTGGGTTTCCTGCATGCTGCTGGACTCTGCTCCAAGCATGTTAGGACCTTAAAATCCAGCTCAATATTTCAGTGAGCCAGTGGTTCATCTATGGAGTAATTGGTATTCATTCATCCAAATGCAAATTAGATAGATTTCTTTCAGAAGGTAACATTTTGGGATCAACATACCCTCTAACTGTTTTTGGACTGCGTGGGCAATTTGTCGAAGTGCATGGCCCCTTTAAGTTTTTTGTGCAGTTGTGCATGTGTGGTAACTTAAAGGGGCTGACTTGTGCGTGGCCTCCATGAGAACCTTCAGATTGATGCATGGCCATGCAGTTTAGAGGGGACTTTGTTTGGGATACAGTATATGAGTAACTTAAGATGTGACACATGCCAAGTGTAGCATGCTTGGAAGGAACAGATGACCTTGGACTAATGTTTCCCAAAGTTCTCCACCATTGAAACGTTCATCGTGTCATATTTGTAGACTAATAGATTGAGCAAAAAAAAGTACATAATACTATAACAATACATTGCAATTAGGACAGCCTTAACTTGCCAAAAGAGAAAGTTTTTGCTATTCATGTAACTGGCAAGAAAGAGAGATGTCCAGGGTATTCTAATTACAAAATTTTAGAGCAAATACGGAAAGCACACAGAGCAGGTACATCAGCCGTTGGAGGATTTTTACCACCTTGGTGTTGGGGTGTGGTGGTGGTGGTGGCTGGGTGGCTAGGGTTACTTGCTGTGTAATTTTTTTTGTCTTAATCTCCCCTCTGTTTCTTTTGCTATTTATCTTAAATCTGTGTCCTCTGGTTACTGGCTTTCCTGCCAGTGGAAACCCTTTTTCCTTATTTACTCTTAATAAGTTTGAGCACTATTAAATCTTCCTTGTCCCCTTACCTTTCATTTGGCTCCAGTCCTGCATACTGCTAGGTGTTATGACCTCGTGGGAACCATTGCAAACTCAGTCGGGTTGCGAACTCTGGTTTGACATACTCCTGAAGATGTGATCACATGGTGTAGATTCGATCACCTGGTGTTCAATCACATGACACTGCTTGTCATGCTTAATCTCATGACATTTAATAACCTGAATTTGCCCACATATTGCAAATGTTATTACACTTACCTTAGTTGAGTGTCTTAGTATCACTGAGCCCTGAATAATATATTAGACTTTTTGCTTTGTAGTGAGATTAATAACATAATTTATAAATCCAAGAAATAAAACGTTATGTGATGGTGCACATCAGAAGCTGACATGAACTCTCCCTTCCTGCAGTTTGTGTCACTTTCTCTTTCCCTCCCTCTCAATTTGTTTCTCTTTCCGCCACCCCCAGTTTATGTTGTGTTGTGTTCTCTCTCACTTTCCCAGTTTGTGTTTCTCTTTCCATTCCTCCAGTTTGTTTCTCCCCCACTTTTTGTTTCACTTTCCTTTCTGTTTCACTTTCCTTTCTGTCTCTCTCCCCCTCGCTCAGGACTTACGGAATTTCCAGGCAATTTTCATTGGCTCTGATGCCACCATTTGCATAACTCACAATGAAGCTGTGCATTTTGAATAGTGAAGGGACCAGTAAGGCTCAAACTCTGGTTGCAAGCCACAACAACTAGGGTACTGCGAATGTACAAACTGCACATGGAAGGACCGTCTTTCCTGAGTTGCCAGCAGCAGTGCTCGGAAACCTGTTCCGATAGACTCCTGTCCAAAGTTGGAGGGTTGGGAACCCTAACTCAGAGTAGCCCCAATTTTAACTGCTGTGCATGAATCAGGCCTTTTTTTCTTTTTTATGTAAATATACTGCACTCTACAGCTGTGTATTAGTTTTTAGATATGTTTTTCAAAGCATTCTTTGTATTAGTTGAGTTGTGGGCCAAGAAGTTTGATGGTTCTAGTCAGGATCCAAGATGTATTTTTGCTATTGTGATGATGAGAAGGAGCTCTCACAAGTACTCCAAACCTGTAAACCGACAATGTCTGCCTGTTTTTGTAGCAGAAGTAGTAAGGAATGTGAAATCAAAAGATAATGTTGCTGTATACTGGTATTGTTGTATGGCTTTATAGTCAGAGCTGCCTGTTGCTGGTTTAATATTGTAAAAAGATGATTAAGATATGCCAGGTGTGTTTACAGCTGCTGCTTGGAATCACAGTGCTCCTAAAGAAGCAAATGTTGAACATGTGCTCTCGTCTATTTCAGAGCCACCCGCTGCTTTAAAATAACCTTCAGCTTTGAGTCTGAATGGCATGATGAGATCTCTGCTAAAGTTTGCTAGTGTTGATGATTTGGACTGTTTGTTCAGCGTTAATCAAACTGATTAGGCACAAAATTGGAGGCTTCTTACAGTTATTTTTATCAACAGAATTCTCAGATAAATTTTAAACATGTTTGCTCAAGAATTCTTCATGCATGATCCTATTTAAATGTGGAAGATTTTGACTCTCAATTAATTCAGAACTACTTGGGAAGCGCAATTTGTGGTGAAGAATTGTTTTCTTCTGGTTATTTAACGTTCACTGAGAACCAAGAATCTTTGAAACAGGGCACAGACAGTGAGTGGCAAAGAATACTTCTTGTAGTGGCTTTCTTGTATGTACAACAATTTTTTTTAACCCCAAGATTAAAAACAAGCAACATTTTCTTCAGTTAAAATAGGTGTGGGGATAAATTAGCTGCAAAATATTGTGTATAACAGTTTAAATATTGTTAGCTAATGCCTTGTGTCTAGTAAACAATAAGAATCTTGCATTTATAAAGAGCGTAAACACCTCAAATGTCTGAGTTCTTACATACCATGAATTTTTAAAGTGAAAGGATTCCTATGTAGTACTGTTTTTCGTTCCCTCTCCCCTTTTAATTCATACCCATATCTCGACCTGAAGGTTGTGACAGTTGATTGCGTGCAGCTTTATGGGTGCTCTCAGCTTTAGTTGTACATTGGACTAGTAGCATTTCTTTGAGTTAAAACAGCATTGTGAAATAGCTACTGGAAGAGAGGCAGAATCTTACTAAGTTTCGTCCTGCAGGCCAATTATTTCAACCTGCTCTTATCTCCCCAAACATATTAACTCTTTCCCACTGCCCTCTATCCCCACCCATTTCATGTTCCTATCTACCTACATTCGTGATTCTTCTGATGCTGTGCTACTTTAAGGATTCCAATCCTGGCCCCAACCCTGTTCTTTTCACTGGATCTACTCTACATCTTTCATCAGACAGCTTGTGGACCTTGTGCTTCTTTCTTGAACAATGGCCCAACCAATCCCCATCCACCATCACCATCCTGTTCCTGGCAGGGCTTATTCTTAAATTCAACAACTTTTTCTTTAATTCCACTCACTTCCTCCAGATAAAAGTGTCACTGTAGGAACCTGCATGGATTCTCAGCTATGCCTGATTTTGTAGGATACATGGAACACTCTATTCCAGTCTTACACAGGTACTTTCTCTGTCCTTTTTTTCTCTGCGGTTTCCTGTCCTGATGAAATCTGATAAATATCATTAATTATGCTTCAAATTTCCACCCATTCCTTATTCTTGTGCGTCTTTTCTGACTCTTCCCTTCCTGGACTTCTTTCTGTCTCTGGGAATGGGCTTTCAGCTAGCTTCAATTATAAGCCCAATGACTCCACCACTACCTTGATTATACTTTTCCCCTACCCCACTTCCTATAAGGACTCCAATCTCTTTTCCCGTTAAGCTGGAGGTAGAGATGTAGAAGGGGAGACAGAATCGGTTGTCATAGTAAATTATGGTTCAGAAACCATAAGGAAACTGTTGTGCAAATGTTGTTTGTACTTTGAAGATTATGCTTTTGTTGCAGGTGGTAGGCTTATTTTATAATGAGTAGTAACTATGATGGCAAAGGACTTTGGATGCAGGTGTGCAAAGCCTGCATGTTCAAATACATATGCAGTATACAAGAACAGAATTTCCAGCAAATACAATGAGGAAATTGTGTATGGAATATATCCAAATTTTCTGTGTCTTCGCTCATGTGAATTGGAAGATATGTTTTTATACCCATGTAGGATTATGGCATTAATTTACAGTGATTGAATAAATCAAATTGGGTTTTTATTACGAAGTATTGTGGGAGTGTTGGTATTTTTAGACTGAATTATGTGATTGTTTATTTTCATGAGATTGTAAATCATTGGCTTTTATTCCCGCCATCATATGTTTGCATATATCTCAAATGTTTTGAGGACCTGAAAGATATTCCAGGTTGTAGGTAGTTAGGTGTATAGTAATGCTGAGTTGCGGAGACATTTGTGGTCTGCCAATGTAGAGTTGGTGGTTCTGGGCATGTAGGAGTTCTGCAGAGGCTGGTGGGATGTGGAAATACTGTGGAGAGGAGGGTCTTCAGGTATGGTAGTACCCGACTTCAGGACTACTGGACCTGATATGTTGAGATTCTGCAAGTGTTGGTGAATTGCTGAGATGGCAAATTGATAGTCTGAGGCTGTGGGATGAATTGGCAGGTTACAGAATGTGTTTGGGGAGAGGCTGGCAATGTGGGAGGGAGTTTAGGTATAGGTGCACTGAGAGTCATGATTAGGTGAATTGCTGTGTTGGGAGGGTGATCCTGGGATATTGCAGTTCTGGGTAGGGGGAATGACAGTATTTGAGAATATTGCGGAGAGTTGTCTTCATTTCTAAGAGCATGAGGGTAAGATCTGGGTTTGTTGAAAGCCTAGGATCTGGCAGTGTTCTTTTTGGGGGTGGGTGACTTGGGTTTACTGGTATTACTGGGTAGCTGGAGGGGATGCAGGAGAATGGGGACCGTCCGCTTTCATCATGTCTTTCCCATCCAAAGAAGAACTTACACAAGCAGCTGGAAGCATGCTGTGAGTTTTTTTTTAAGCGCTAATGCACCTAAACTATATATGTTGGCAAACATAATTTAAGCACATTAAGCATTTTGAACAACCAGCAGTTAGTTCCAGCTCCGTACCTGGCAAATGGCATGGGGGTGACAACAGGAGGTTAGAATGAGTGAGAGGACTGATAATTGCGGGATTGGTAACTAGGGAGTGGCCAGCAGTGGATTGACTGTTGGGATAGGATGGATTGGAAGTTGTGTCTGGCGAGTGGTCAGAGGAAATAGTTGGTAGGAGTTAGGCCAGATGAGCTGTCCGATCTTCATAGGTAGTATAAATGTTGCCACTTAGGTCAGAGATGCAGCTCATTAGCTACAAGGATCAGAGCTGGAGTGAGTCCCGTAGCAGTAATATGATACATATTGTGTCTCAGACATTGCATGGTGAGAACTAATTACAGGAAGTAATTGTTACAGTTACAGGAAGTGCACTATATGGAAGAATTCTAATATATCAAAGCTAGAGATGTAAAAATAATGGATACTTAAGTGATTGTCACTTGGTGATCATGCACATGATCTTAAGTTGATACTTGAAATGAGCATATTGACTGTTAATCCTACCTATATATTTCTTATTTTACTTATACACACATTGGGATGGGTTTTTAAATTGTGTTTGACTTTCTAAATGAAGTTATAATAATTATAATCCAGTCACTACAAGTTGATAATTTGCAGTTGGTTACCAGAAAATAACAGTATATGTACTTAGAAAAGATCTGAGCTGTAGAATACTGTGTTTTGTAAACCGTTTAGGATTATTTCTTAAAGATTTTGAACAATTGACTCGTGTTGATGCAAAATTTAACTGATGTTTAAGTAGAGATTTGTTTGATATTTTTATGTTTTTTTAAAAAGGTGACAGTCCGATAAACAATGAGAAGGATAAGAAAATGATTGCCCAGAGGCCAACGGGAACCACTAAATACATGGTACAAATTCAATTACTGATTTGTAAGTTGTATAATTATTATAATGGATATCCAGATAAATATAGATGAGAAGTTGGGTATGGTGAGAGAAATTGGGAGAAAATGTAAGGTAATTGTAAGTGAAATATGTAAGAGTCATTGGGAAAGAAATATTCTTGTATAAGATGGCGACTGTAATATGAGAAATACAATTCAATTTTAAAAAATATATTGTAGGCTGAATCTCAAGATACACTTAATACCATCGCTTTGAAATTTGATGTTACTCCAAATGAACTTGTGCAGATTAACAGGCTTTTCAGTCGTGTTGTTGTTCCTGGTCAGGTATGGCTTTAGTAACTTTACAAAATTTCACAAATACTAATTTAATGTTTACATATTTTTGGAGGTTTCTTAAGCTCAAAGTGCCCTCTACATCTTGCAGATTTTATATGTACCTGATACACATTCTTCATCTGGCACAGCAAATTCCCCAGACTGTGGTAGCCCTCTTACTCCACCATCATCTGATGCTGAGTATGATAAACTTCCAGTAAGTATTCAAGTCATTATCCAATATTTTGTTCGAGAAATAATAAATTATTGTAGATCCTGTTGATAGACCAGAGGATTTTGTATGTAAATAATATATTAAAAAGCATCAATGGAAAGGTAGAAATATAGTTCTCAATTTCTTAAAATATCTTACTTGAGGTATTCATGGTAACTTTTACATATAAACTTAAGTGACTGGTCTAACCGTTACAGGATGCTGATCTTGCAAGAAAAGTAACTGCAAGGAATTTCCTCTCCTCACCAGTGCATTCACAATCTAGTGTGAGAGTAACATCATCAGGTTCAGAAGATGACGAACCACTTACTGAGAAGTTTTTGAAAATGAACTGCAGATACATAACAGATGGCGAGGTAACCGCCGTGATTACCTTGATAAATTTGAATCTCTGCCTCTTCTTTCACATCCTCTGGGAGTAAGCATGTTTTAGAGGAGAACTGAGACTCTGACCATGTAAAACTGAATGCCTAAAGTCCAGGTTTACTAGTTGCTCTATTGTTGACAATTGATTTAATTTACTGTTTCCGCTAAGAAAGCGCCATGCCTTTCTAAGATCATTTCAGCTTTCTTTTTGCCTTTCCTGAACACTTTTATATGTTTTGCACATATGCAGATTTGATTTAGGAAAATGTAATAAGTTTTCCAAAAGCTGAATTTAATCATTGTACAAAATCCTTCACAATAATCAAAGATTATTATAAAATCAAATAACAAAGTGCCCAAGAATTCCTTTTTCAATGTATTTCTTGAAATAAATAAAAGATGTCTCTTCTCTTGTGATGGGAGAGGAGGAGGAAAGAGGAATTTCTTGTTCTGTTGATTCTTTAGTCAATGTTTAACAGAGCAAATCAATTATTCTGGGTAGTTTTGTATAATCAAAGTATAGATCTACACTCTTCGTTCAAAGTACCAGATCAGGATAGTCTTGCATCACTCTTGTATGCACATATGCAAATGTGAGCATGAAAGTATTTTTTTTTAAAATGAACACATTTTGGAGGATAAAGAGAATGTAGACTATTGAACAGAGATAGTCCAAGATTTTATGGACATCCATCATCCTTGTCCTCGGCCAACTTTATTGGCTACCTATGCTCCAGAGCCACGCACGACCTTGCTGCTCCTCATCTAAGCCATTTTCTCTAACCATAAAACTTTATCTGTATCTTCCTCTCCTCTGCCTCTGAATTATGCCCTGTTCCGTGTATCACCATCGGAGGCTAAATGTTCAGATGCTATAACCTAGAATTAGTTCCCTGAACAATGTAATTTTGGCTCAGTTGGTTGCTGCTTTCAGGTTACAGCACATAATTTATGAAGACCCTTCAGTGTAGACCTGTGAAAGTTTTGTTCTGCTGGGGGAATACCATGTTTTGGATGACATGGACCTTTACTGCCTGTTCCAGTGGTCTAGGTGGATATTAAATAATCCCCTGGTACTATTTGAAGAAGAACAGAATCCTCTTGATGTCTAGACCAGCATTCCTTCATTTGCCACAACTACAAAAACCAGTTAGCTGCTCATTCATGTCATTGTTGGTTCGTGCTATGCTTACATAACATTCCTTGCCGTGCAAAGAATTTGATGTTGTTTAAAGTACTTTCAAATAAATATTCAGAGGTGGTGACGTTCTATATAAATGCAAATTTTTCTTTTTCATTAACTTTGGAATTTAGGGGAAAAAAATTGTGATAGCCTCAAATCATTATACCATGTGATGAGTTGTAGTCGAGAGCATAGCATTTTAAACAAAAAAAAACCTGGATCTGTTACAACTATTGTGATTTTCTCTTGTATTCTGTACATTGTACAATTACATATCATTTTTCACCATCAGGGTGTGGTGGGAGGAGTTATGATCGTCACTCCAAACAACATAATGTTTGACCCGCACAAGTCTGATTCCCTTGTCATAGAAAATGGTTGCGAGGAGTATGGGCTCATTTGTCCCATGGAAGAAGTCATATCCATTGCCTTATACCCTGATATCTCCCACATGAAGATTAAAGATGCACTTCCATCGTAAGTAATTTTTTAATAACAAATTTACCTTTAAATATTACTACTGCTTTGGAAAATCACTTTGCCTTAACTGGTGCACTATTACAGGCCTTTAATAGTAAATTTGCCATATAGTATAAAGTATTCTCTGATCAGAAAGTCTAACATTTAGTAAAAGTAGCACATAGAAGGCTTTAAATGACATAGCAAAAAAGACACTGACAGAAACTAGGAGTACTGGATCTACTAACAGGGTAAAAAAAAATTAATAAAATTGACAAAAACATCTATTCATTACATCTGCAATATTTACTTTGCAGAAAGGCTTTAAAGTAGAAAGTATCCAATTCTGAATTGCTTTGCTACATTGCTGCAGTTTTAAATGTTTAAATCGTACTGAGAGTTCTGAGATTTGTAGATAAGATAATTGATAGAGTCTTGATAAGCAAGGGGGTGCAAGGTTATCAGGGGTAGGTAGGAATGTGAGTCAAAATTACAATCCAGTCAGTCACAATCTTATTGAATGGTGGAGCAGGTTCGAGGGGCCAAGTGACCTACTCCTGCTCTTAATTCGTATGTTCGTATGTTCTTGTACTGCATTTTACTTGTACAATTTTAAGTTACTTTCCTCGTTACTTTTGTTTTCATTTCAAGATTTTAGATTTTATTTGACTTTTTTGTGTTCATTTATTTTTATTTTTGGTTTAACATCCCATATGCATACATCATTTATCTTGACAGTGATGTACCAAAGGATCTCTCTCCTCTGTATAGGCCTGGAGATTGGGATGATCTGTCTGCTGAGAAGGACCTAAATCCATTTAACCGTTTCAAGGGAATGAGTAAAAATCATCAGTTGAAGGCACATGATTCTTTGGAAATCTGTTGTCCTATCCAAAAAAGGATGGAAGATGCATCTGATGAAGTTTTTACGGAACTTGCACCATCCCCAGTTAAAGAGGAAAATGCTGCAGCTTCTAATGTTGTTCATAGAGATGTTGCTGAAAATACACTGTTAAAACACAGTACAGCTGAGTCTGACCAGAAAAACCATGAATATTACAAAAATTATTCAGCTACTGAAAAGAAACCTACAGATATGTCTGATCCAGTGGAGCGTGAGAAACATGACAACTTACTTGTGAAAATTAGTGATTGCAATGACCAACAAACCATGCTTCAAAAAACTGTAACTGGGCAATTGTCAAAAATCTGTATTTGTTCTTTTGAAAGCCCATATAGAATGGCAGGTGTTCCATTAGATGAGGGCAGTTCTGCGGACAGTGAAATTACCTGTAACTGTGATAGCATTTCAACTGCTAGAAGCAAAGGGACCAACCTTGAAAATGGTTTGAATAAAGAAGGAAAAACTCCATTGGTGCTGGTGTGTTCATCTGGTGTTGATCAAAACAATGAAACTGCAAAATCTGCTTTGAAGGAAGTAATTGAGGAAGATAATCTTGAAGCTGGTTGTCAATCAGAACTACAGGCTTTCTTTAACAAACTTAAGGGACCAATCGAAGGTAAATAGCAAATATTTCACATTTGTTGTAATCATAGAATCACAGAATTTTACAGCAGGTTACCTGGTTTGTTATGCTCTGTGGAAAAAATTTACACTTGGTTCCATTCATGGCTTTTCCTCAGATCCCATTAAAAATTTCCTTTAAATATTTGTTCCTTTCCCTATTAAAAGCTACTTCCATTTCTGGCACTGTTCCTGGTGTCCAACCATTGAAGATTGTAAAATATTTTAGGACATAGATTAGTACAATGGACAGTTAGGTAAAAGATACAATGTGAAATGGACAAGAGTGGGATACATTTTGGGAGGGTGGACAAGGAATGGCACTATACATACAATGGAACAATGTGGAATGGTGTGGAGGAACTGAGACACCAGAGGGTGCAAATGCATAATTCCTTCAAGGTGTTGAGTAAGCTATATGTAAAGGTTAGGAAGAGATTTAACATACGTGCTCAAAATTTATTAAGGGTTTCAATAAATTTGGAAGACTATTTGCACTGGTTGGTAACTAGAGGGTATAAATTCATCATCACTAAATAAAGGTTGGAAAAAATGTTTGCACAGTAGGATGTTGAAACATGTAATGCCCAACCAGAAAAAGTGATGGAAGCAGATCCATAATGCTCTTTTTGCTGTAAAAATTCTATAATAAAGGCACAAAAAAGGTGTTTTGGGTTTTATAATTAGGGCAAAAGAATACAAGTGCAAAGCGATGAGGATAAATTTGCACAAGGCAATGATTAGGACACAGTAGAGTACTGTGTGTAGATTTTGGGTGCCTCCTTCTCAAAGACAGGAAAGCCTTAGAGTGAATGCAGCATAGATTTATCAGGGATAAGGAAGTATAGTTATGAGGAAAGATTTGAGGTACTGGTTCTATATCTGTTGGAACTGAGCTGACTAAGAGCATATTCAGAACACTGGTAAAATTGTGAAGGGTTTTGATGACGTGAATGTAGAAAGACTATTTCTTTGGCTGGGGAGACTGTGATGAGAGTTCATCAAATGAAAATTACCAGTAAGAATGAGGAGAGAGGTTAGGAGAAATTTATTTATGCAGAGGTCTGTTGGAGCATGGAATGCTTTGCTGCAGGAAGAGGTTGAGACAGAGCCCACTGTGTATTTTAAGGGATAAGTAGAAAGCTAGAAAAAGAGAGTTATGAGTAGAGCAGGGCAGTGGGATTAGTTTTAGATTGCTCTGGCAAAGAGCAGGCACATACAGGATCATCTCAATGGCCACCTTCTGTGATATCAAGTTTTTAATGGTCCTAACAATGCTCTGCGTAAAATAGATAAATCTCTTAACCCCTCTCTCTTTGTTCTTGGAAGACTTTCTTAGATTTATGCCCTCTGGTTAGATTCCCCAACCAGTGGTAATAGTTTTCGCTATTTGCCTGATCAAAATCTTTCAATTTGGTCAGCTTTATCAGATCTTCTCATGACAAAAACGTATGGTGCCTCTAATGAGAAGAAAGCAGTCCAAGGGACTTCACAGAAGTGGAAGAGGAAATGAATGTTGAGCTGAAGGAGGAGATATTAGAAGGGATGACCAAAAACTTTTGTCAGAGCCGGGTTTTAAGGGGAGTCCAGTGAAAAGAGGGCAATGGGTGATGAGAAGACAGAGTTACCTGATTTATTTTCATTTCAATAGTTCATTGTAATTACAAAAATCCATTTATATCAATAGAAGTAAGACCTTCCTCTGCACATTTTAATATTATTTCCAGACATGCTTCCATCAAAGGAGGAGAAGAGTAGGAAACCACCCATGTTTCTTTGCATTAAAGTTGGGAGACCAATGCGAAAGTCATTTGTATCATATAGCATGACTACTCTGCATCAAAATGTGAAGAGAGAGAAGCAGCCAGAGTATTGGTTTGCAGTTCCACAAGAAAGGTTAGTTCTTGAATGTTTAGATATTTTGTATGCTAAAGCTTCAGTAGCTGATCATTTTTCTAATGAACCTTATTTTAATAAGAAACTTCTGCAACATTTTGAAATTTTACGTTGAGGCAAATGCCCCGCCCACCGGCCAGAAATTCAGGTGCGAGTCTGCTGGGCTTGGCAGCCACGCTATGATTTTACGTGGCTCAGGCTCTTAATTGGCCTCATGCGGGACTTCCACCCCTCTTGAGGCAAGACGTCTCACCTCCAAGAGCTGCCAGACAATCTGCGTGCCGGCAACTCCTCAGTCCCAGCAGTGCCACCGGGAGCAGTGGCCACTGCTGGGTCTGCGCCCAGCCAAAAGGGGAATGTGGACTTCGGCCTCCTAAAGGTGGGTGGGGTGTTGGGCCCTGGTGAGGGGGTTGGGGGTCGGTTCGGAGGGTCGGGGGAGGTGCTCCAGCAGGGATTGCTTGTGCTGCTGGGAGAGTCCTCTGTGGGGCACGGGGTGCCTGATTAGGAGGGCACCCCCCCACTCCCCCGGCCCGCAAGGAGGCCATCTGATTTTACCGGGTGGCCTCCACAGATGCTCAAGTTCCCGGCTGCCACTGGTAAAATACCAGTGGCGACAGGAGGAGGCACTTAAGTGGCAATTAATTGGTCATTTAAGGGCCTCAATTGGCCTGGGGCGGGTGTGCTGTTTGTCACCTCCCCCGCCACTCGTAAAATTCAAGGGGGTTGTCGGAACGTGACGGGAATGGCACCCCCACCTCCCACACAATTTTACACCCCACCTCCAGCCTGCTCCCGCAGGGGGTGCACAATTCCAGCCCATGTTTCAGTATATTTTCAAACATTGTGTAGGAGCTAGAAACAACAAGTTTGTAATTGTTCAGTATCTTTAGTGTAGGGAAAGTCCAAAGTGCTTCACAAAGGTGTAAGCAGCAAAATGGATACTGAGCTAAAGAGGATACAGAGTTGGGTTTCGGTAGGGTCTTTAAGTGGAGGTGCAAAGGCATTTAGGGAGAGAATTTCAGGCTGTAGTAGATCATTTGATTATTAAGACAGAGTCAGCAGGACAGAAGATGATCTATGGATGAAGGTGGCCATTGGAATGATCTTGATGCAACCAAAGTCCTCCCATTACAGGTTCCAGTTGTCTCAAATGATCCCAATGTTTTCACCTTTGCAACTCAATTTAGGACGCTGCTCCATGTATTGGTTGCTCTTGTGTGTGAAGAATTATTTCCTGATATTTTTATTCCTTCCTTTGTACTATTTTGAACCTGTCCCCTTGTTCTTCTCTTGCTAAATTCCACATATCTTTTAACGCTCTTTATAGGGCCACCTCTCAAGCACCTCCTTTCCAGGCCAAAAAGCTTAACTTTCTCCAATCATTCCTTGTAACTCAGACCTTTGGCAATAGATATCAGCCTTGTGGCTCTTCCGAAAGTGCTTACAACAGTTGAATTTCTACTTTGTATCGTGATAATAAGAACTGGGTGCAGTACTCAAGAAATGGTCCAGAGCACTGTACAGTTTGAATCGCAACTTTTTCTAATTGACGTTCTACTATTTTGGCTTTATCGTTCAACATTCTGTTGGCTATGTTAGTTGCTGCTGTGCATTAGTTGGACATGTTTAGTGTCAAGACTATTGAGGTTCGTAAGTTTCTTTCAGCTTCAACCTTTGCTATTTCAATACCATTCTGAAGATGTTCACGTTTTCTAGTGGAATTCAGTGCTGCGCAATCTGTTCATACAGCTGACCTCTACTTTTATCCTTGATTTTTTTTTTCTGACAATCCACATTGGACCTTTGAACAAAGACTATAAATGATTAGGCTAAGTATATAAACCATGTGACATTTGATTGATTTTCTGTGTAAAACATTCACTAAAGTATTAATAGTACCAAGGATTTTTCCTCATTGAATACGCATTTTGCAGATCAGAACTTTTGGAAACTTTTTTTCATGTACTGACTTTTTGTCTGCTTAAAATTATGAAACAGACTAGAGTCAACTCTATCCAATCATCTGCATTCTTTCTCAACACATAATTGGGTTTGTTCAACAATAATTTTCATACTTATATACACTGCCTGCATATGTAGGTGCAAGAATGGTGCACACACTGTCTTGAGTAGTCTTGCTGTCTTACCAGTTTTCACAGTAGCCCAATTCATAGCAGAGAATGAAATGATTCTGCGTGTTGCTAATCAAGTTTATTACATAAGTTAATTACCATTTTTGAACTAAAAACACCAATTAAGCCACTATTGTGGATGGGTCCATCAGTTAACCTAAATATACATGTTCTGATACTTCAGATTCCCAGGAAACAAAATTCATTCATGAAGTGCTGCTTTATGCAGGCCCAACTTTATATTCGTAGAGCAGGAGACACCGCTGGTTGCTTCCTGTGCTGTGTGATTCAGCTGGAGTGGTTGCGTCTCCTGCGTGCACTCAAAGTCACTGTGCGTGATTGTGACATCACTGACATCTGCCACATCAGGATACCAAAATTGGTTAATGAATGTGTTAGCAATGTCTTTCTTATTCACTCCTGAAATGTTAGGAAGCAAGATGGTCCCTGTTCTGAGGCTATTTAAAAGGCTGCTCAGTAGGATGCATCTGAAGTGCTTTTGATTTACTTGTGCTCGGGCAAAGTTGGTGGAAGCACTGTGGTGAATTGTTAGAGAACTTTGTAGGTCTTTGCTGATTACAGAAAGGCAGAAAATAATATTGTCTTGTATGGGGACAGTAGTCACAGTGCCCCCTGCTCTGCAACATGAGCAGGATAGGCAGAGAGGGGAACCTCTGCAAGGAGGAAAGAAAAGGGAGGCTGTCTTTAGCAGGTCCTATCCCTGAAAGGATCTTCAATGAGCACCGCTCCTACGTTGTGATGACCCAGGAGGAGTGCTTCAGGAGGCTTCAGGACACTAAGGAGGTAGTGATAGAGTTGTGTCATCTCCTTCACGACGACCTGGAGCTTCAAACAAAGGCAAGATGGCCCCTCCTGTGGCTGCAAAGATCACTGTCACCCTCTGTATGTGATGGGATCCTTCCAGGCTCCCATAAGTAACATCAGCAACATGTTGCAAATTCGTCCGTAGAAGCATCAGGGAGGTAACAGGGACCCTGCAGGAGGAGAGGGGATTTCATTTTCTTCCTGAGGAGGGAAGACCAGGACAAAAGGGCACAAGGATTTGCCAGGATAGCAGGCTTTCTGATGGTGCAGGGTACCATCAACTGCGCACATGTGGCTTTGCAGACCTTCCACATCAATGGGGAGCAATACGCAAGGGCTTCCACTCAATCAATGTGCAGTTGGTGTGCGACCATACGAAGAAATCATTGAATGCCCACTATGCTGAAGCTCCAACAATGCTTTCATCCTGCGACAGGCAGCAATTCCCACTATCTTCACGCTTCCAAGACAGACAACAGGATGGGTGCTTGGTGACGCGGGCTACCCGCTGTGCACATGGCTCATGACCTCTTTCAGCCATCCTACCACGGTCAGAGGGCCTTCAATGAAAGACGTGGAGCCAGCCTTTGGTCTCCTTGAGCAGTGATTTCGCTGCTTAGATCGCTTGGGATCTCTGCAGTCCACTTCCAAAAGGGTCTTCATGTTTGTGGTGCTGTGCTGCGCCCTCCACAACCTCATAGGGATCTGGAGGCCACCTTGGGGGAGAAAGTGGTGGAAAGGAGGAGACCATATGCACCACATGCGACGAGATGAAGCGAGAGAGGAACTTTTCCACTTTCAAAATGGATCCACCATTCCCTTACTGTGCATCCATTTCAGACTCCCCATGACACAGTCCTCTTGGCCAACATCAATTAATAAAGACCAACAGCAACAACCCTCACTCAATAACTATCCAGCAGTGCGTCAATAATATAAAAAGAGCAGAAACAATCACTATTATCCGTCCCCTTAGTGCCTGTCTTGCGGGTACCTTTGCCTGCCCTAGTGCTGCTACGTAGTCGACTCCAGTGGCTGCAGCGAGGCTGGTGGAAGGCTGATGATTTTTACTGGAGGAAACTTCAAATGGCCTTTCAGAATACCCTTGAGCAACTCTGGGCCTTGAGGACCCGACTTTGGATTGCACCATCTCAGCATGACCCCAGCTGTCTTGACTAGCTAGCTGAGAGGCAACAGAAAGGACACTGGTGGAGTGGCAGTGGTGGGAGCACGAACACTGTCATCCTGAGAGAGGACAGCAGGTTTGTGTTCCACTGTGCCACTGTCAATCTCAGTGGGCAGCACCTGAGCGATCCCCATAATCAGCCTGCATGCCTGTTCGAGCACTGAGATCCGTGTCCTTGATGATAGCTGAGACTGTATGGCAGCAGTCAGAGCATGCATGCCGGAAGCCAGGGTCCTCATGACCTCTGTATGAGCTCCCACTGCAGCACTGATGCATCAGGAGGCCTCGCCCCTGCTGCATTGAAAGCGGAGACAGCAGACACTCCATTATGGATTGGTCTGGCAGGCGCTTGAGATGGCTTGGCCATGTGAGCCGCATGGAAGATGGCAGGATCCCCAAAGACACATTGTACAGCGAGCTCGCCACTGGTATCAGACCCACCGGCCGTCCATGTCTCCGCTTTAAAGATGTCTGCAAACGCGACATGAAGTCCTGTGACATTGATCACAAGTCGTGGGAATCAGTTGCCAGCGTTTGCCAGAGCTGGCGGGCAGCCATAAAAGCGGGGCTAAAGTGTGGCGAGTCGAAAAGACTTAGCAGTTGGCAGGAAAAAAGACAGAAGCGCAAGGGGAGAGCCAACTGTGTAACAGCCCCGACAAACAAATTTTTCTGCAGCACCTGTGGAAGAGCCTGTCACTCTAGAATTGGCCTTTATAGCCACTCCAGGCGCTGCTCCACTGACCACCTCCAGGCGCTTACCCATTGTCTCTCGAGATAAGGAGGCCAAATGTTGTTCCCTTGTTCAAGAAAGTGAATAGGGATAACCCTGGGAATTATAGACCAGTCAGTCTTATGTCGGTAGTGGGCAAATTATTGGAGAGGATTCTGAGAGACAGGATTTATGATTATTTGGAAAAGCATAGTTTGATTAGAGACAGTCAGCATGGCTTTGTGAGGGGCAGGTCATGCCTCACAAGCCTTATTGAATTCTTTGAAGATGTGACAAAACATATTGATGAAGGAAGAGCAGTGGATGTGGTGTATATGGATTTTAGCAAGACGTTTGATAAGGTTCCCCATGGTAGGCTCATTCAGAAAGTAAGGAGGCATGGGATTCAGGGAAAGTTGGCTGTCTGGATACAAAATTGGCTGGCCCATAGAAGTCAGAGGGTGGTAGTAGATGGAAAGTATTCAGCATGGAGCTCGGTGACCAGTGGTGTTCCACAAAGATCTGTTCTGCGACCTCTGCTCTTTGTGATTTTTATAAATGACTTGGAAGAGTAAGTGGAAGGCTGGGTTAGCAAGTTTGCCGATGACACGAAGGTTGCTGGAGTTGTGGATAGTGTGGAAGGCTGTTGTAGGTTGCAACGGGACATTGACAGGATGCAGAGCTGGGCTGAGAAGTGGCTGATGGCGTTCAACCTGGAAAAGTGTGAAGTGATTCATTTTGGAAGGTCGAATTTGAATGCGGAATACAAGCTTAAAGACAGGATTCTTGGTAGTGTGGAGGAACAGAGGGATCTTGGGGTCCATGTCCATAGATCGCTCAAAGTTGCCACCCAAGTTGATAGGGTTGTTAAGAAGGCCTATGGTGTGTTGGCTTTCATTAACAGGGGGATTGAGTTTAAGAGCCGCGAGGTTATGCTGCAGCTCTATAAGGTCCTGGTTCGACCACACTTGGAATATTGTGTTCAGTTCTGGTCGCCTCATTAAAGGAAGGATGTGGAAGCTTTAGAGAGAGGGTGCAGAGGAGATTTACCAGGATGCTGCCTGGACTGGAGGGCATGTCCTATGAAGAAAGATTGATGGAGCTAGGGCTTTTCTCATTGGAGCGAAGAAGGATGAGAGGTGACTTGATAGAGGGGTACAAGATGATGAGAGGCATAGATAGAGTGGATAGTCAGAGACTTTTTCCCAGGGTGGAAAGGGCTATCACCAGGGGGCATAATTTTAAGGTGATTGGAGGAAGGTTTCGCGGAGATGTCAGAGGTAGTTTCTTTACACAGAGAGTGATGGGTGCGTGGAATGCGCTGCCAGCGGTGGTAGTAGAAGCAGATACATTAGGGGCATTTAAGCGACTCTTGGATAGGTACATGGATGATAGTAGAATGAAGGGTAGTTAGTTAGTTTGATCTTAGAGTAGGTTAAAGGTTCGGCACAACATCGTGGGCCGAACGTCCTGTACTGTGCTGTACTGTTCTATGTTCTATGTTCTAAGAAGAAAAAAACTGTCTTGGTGGAAAGTTTGGGCTCCAAGCTTTGCTCTGGTGTAGCTGGACTCCTCCCTGCTCCTGGCCTGTGACTATGGCTTATCTGGCAAGCCTGCCAATGCACCAAGCATCTTGGAGTACATGTTCATCAGCGTTCCCCTGTAGTCTGCCCCCATAGGTCCTTATCTGAGTTCCCTGCAGCATAACTGGTGTGATACGCCCTCTGGGGAACTGACCTATTGCCCTAGTCTGGCTGCAGCCCACTTGTGCTCAATGACTCACCACATGCAGATACAACTCTAAACTAGACTCTAATGTTTGTGCAGTGCCAGTATCTGAGCTGGTGGCTGAGAGTGTTAGGTCAAATGATGGTGCTTCTTCCTCAGAGCTCTCTCTTCTTCCTCTCGTCCTTCCACCTGAGGCTGCAGTGGCTGAGCAGCCGGCAGTTCTTAACTATTGGAAAGCACAAAAGCATGAAGGGAAAGATTGGGGGGTTGGTGGGTGGTAGTTGGTAAAGGGGAGGAAAACAGAAGGTCCACTGTCATCCCATCATCAGTTTCCATTTCTTGGCACCTTTCAGAATGAGGGTGAGGAGTGAGTGGAGAAAGTGAGAGCATAAAGCAGCAACTAACCATCATCAGGGATGGCCTGAGCAGCACCAGTTGGCACTGGATTTGTTGCAGTGGTGCTCATAACCTTGTGGACCATCTGCTGAGGGGACTAAGGGGATTGATTTGTGGTGGACCTCCGCCAGTTGTCTGGCTCTCCATTTTGTTGTGGATGGCCTTCTCCTGCAATAGAGGACAGAATATCGGTGTCTACATCAGTGTGGTTGGGTGATATGCCTGTCATAGCTGAAAAGCTGTAGGTTTTCAGAGACGTGTAGTATAAGGATGTTAGGGATAAGTCTTGAGTATTAGGGTGTGCTGCTGGATGAGTGATGGGTGTTTAGTGCATTGAACAGTGCGAGAGGTTTGGGTGGTAAGGTGGATGTGAGATGTAATGTGTAGATACATTCAGTCAACTTGACCACCCAAATGAAGTCATTAAACTTTTTCCAGCACTATTGCCAAGTTTGGGGATGATGTGGGCATTGACCACTCTTGCCAACTGCTCCCGTTCCCTTCAGAGGCTAGTCTTGAGGGCTTCTTAACCCCCATCGAAATCATGGCCTCCTTTCTGGCTGTGACCTGTCTATATAGTGAGGCCAGGGCAGCATCACTAAAGCAGGGAGCCATCTCCTGCCCCTGGTGTGGCATACCTTGTCGCTCAATGACAAAAAGCTGTTATCCAACAGCCTACAGTACATTGCTGCAATTTCCCTTTTTTTTTTGGGATTATGCCTTTAAAAAGGGAAAGCTACCTGGAGCACATGGTTTCTTCCCAACGCCACTGAGTTTCCTGGAGCCTGCAGAGTACGCAGGCAGAGAAGTTGAGTCCAGGGTTGTGTAGGAGCCGTTTGTGGCCACGCCACTATCAGGGAAATGAGGTGGGTCGCAATGTTTCTTCTAAGCCACATGACTGTAGAGTAACCTGAAAGTTACAATGCAGGCCATACTTGTAAAAAAAAAATGCCTGCGCATGCCACAAAAAAATTAGAGGGAACATTGGTAGGTGGGCAAATTTTGTGTCTTACCCACCTTGTTTCCAACAGGTGCAGGCATATCACAAATCGCAGACCCCCCCCCCACCCAAAAATGGGGATAAATGAATTTCATGCCCCTGTATTTTGTTAACATCAATAGGTTTAAGTAGGAGAATTTCTAGTTTCAGATCCATGCAATGAACACATAGTTACCATACTGTGCTGACTGCTTCCAGCTATATCACATACTGTTTTCAGTAGAGACCCTATGAAATCAAACATTATTTTTCTGAACTGACAGTTAATCAATTACTTGGATATCCCAGCTTGTGTTTTGTGGTTTTGTGTATTATTTTATACTGTATACAACTTTATATACTGAATTAATATTGTAGCATGACTTGAAATTAATATATGGTCAGTCATCTAAACGGTTGACTTACTGAGAAGAGGTACCTCAGCATTTCACTATATTGTCATGTCACTGCACATAAAATTACTGATGTTGTGAATGCAGGTGTGAGGGGGGAATTGGCACTTGCTTATAGTTCTGAATGTGTCTCCATCATTTGGATACTTGTTCTGATTTGTGCAAGACTAACCAGAGATGACCTGACGTGTTACCTCATTAAAAGAACTCCATTCTGCTGCCTGGATCTACCATAAATGGGAAGTGTTTTGGCTTTCTCCCTATTTCCTGCTTCTCCTCCTCCCTACCCTCCAATCCTGTAATTCAGCAGCAACTATAAAATTTTAATATTTGATACCTGTTCTTCATTTGACCACCTTCACTCTTCTCAAAGATGCTGGTAGAGTTTGGGGTGACACTCTGGGAAACTGAAGATAGAGGCCTGAGAATATTTTTGCGAATTGATTTTGGCCTATGCATTACTGGTTTTGTTATCTGGAACAGTGCTTTATATGTTTCAAGCACAGTAATTCAATCTCGACACAGAATTTGAGGTTATAAAAAATCCTTAATATTTATTGGTAAATTTCTTGTAGAATTTCAATGAACATTTGCTATGACTATCATTCATTAGTAGCTTTGAAAATGTAGTATGCAAAATATGAATCAAAAGGCATCAGGTATGTACTGGCTATTTTGCTGAAAATTTATCAGTTTCTTTTCTAGGTAAATATAAATTATTTCGGTAGACGGGTTAACTGAGCTGGACACTTCAGAACTTAATTTTTATTTATTGAGTGCTTGTTTAACTTTAACACATGTTGTAAACCAGTAATGTGTCTCCAGCGTTTTGGAGATAAAAATTGATCAGTCCTTTCAATGGGCTTCTCTGGCAGACGATGTAGTTCTGTTGTCAAAAAATATCGTAATTAATATGACGTGTTACCTCATTAAAAGAACTCCATTCTGCTGACAAACTATTGTAAATTTTCTGACCAATTATAAGTCTGACTGGAACTGGGACATTACACAAGTCAAACCATCCTGCTCTGTAGTGCACTGACCCTGAGCAAATATCCCGGTTCAATCTATTTTAATAGATGAGATAGAGGCCGACAATTTGCAATGGTTGAAGGGTCTAGAATGAGGGGACATATGTATGAAATTAATTGCAAGGCAATTCACACAAAGGATTATGAGGATGCTGAGTGCACTATTGGAGTTAATGATTGAAGCAGAGACTGTACCTACATTTAAGAATACGTTAGATAGTTGGTTAGACAGGAAAGGGGATTAAGGATAGGGGATTAAGACTACTGTTTGTGGAGAATAAACATCATGGACTGTTGGGACAAATGGCCTGTTTCTGTTCTATGTAAAAGTGACATAAGGTGGGGTTTGCTTTTCAGCACCATGCCTCAGGTCCTCAAGAAGACCAGGGGAATGGGGAATGTGGATGGGGGCGGTGGCTAAAAGTATGAATACCAGTATCATAACATTTCACACTTGGAAGTTACCTTGCCAAGTCAGTCAACAAAGGAGAACCCACAATGACATTTTACTACAATGCACTGTTCTAAGCATATAATTACCTGCCTTTCAGACTGTGCTGAAGTACTTTACTACGAATGCCCATAACATTGAGGTGTCCTTTACACCCACAGCCATCACTTGTAAAATTTCTTTCACTCAGGGAGTTGCCCTGGGAGCCCTCAAGATCGACTCCAGACCCCATGACGTCTCATGGCATCAGGTCAAACATGGGCAAGGTAACCTCCTGCTGATGACCACCTACCGCCCTCCCTCAGCTGATGAATCAGTACTCCTCCAAGTTGAACACTACTTAGAGCAAGCACTGAGGGTGGCAAGCGCGCAGAATGTACTCTGGGTGGGGGACTTAAATGTCCATCACCAAGAGTGGCTCGGTAGCACCATTACTGACCGAGCTGGCCGAGTCCTAAAGGACATATCTGCTAGACTGGGTATGCGGCAGGTGGTGAGGGAACCAACAAGAGGGAAAAACATACTTGGCCTCGTCCTCATCTGCCTGCCGAAGATGCATCTGTCCATGACAGTATTGGTAGGAGTGACCACTACACAGTCCTTGTGGAGACAAAGTCCCGCCTTCACATTGAGGATACCGTCCATCGTGTTGTGTGGCACTATCACCGTGCTAAATGGGATTGATTTCGAACAGATCTAGCAATTCAAAACTGGGCATCCATGAGATGATGTGGACCATCAGCAGCAGCAGAATTGTACACAACCATAATCTGTGACCTCATGGCCCGGCATGTGCCCCACTCTACCATTGTCATCAAGCCAGGAGACCAACCCTGGTTCAATGAAGAGTATAGGAGCAGCACCAGGCATACCTGAAAATGAGGTGTCAACCTGATGAAGGTACAACGGAGGACTACTTGCGTGCCAAACTGCGTAAGCAGCATGCGATAGACAGAGCTAAGCGATCCCATAACCAAAGGATCAGATCTAAGCTCTGCAGTCCTGCCACATCCAGCCGTGAATGGTGGTGGACAATGAAACAACTAACTGGAGGAGGTAGCTCCACAAATATCCCCATCCTCAATGGTGGGGGAGCCCAGCATATCAGTACGAAAGATAAGGCTGAAACATTTGCACCTTCTTCAGCCAGAAGTGCCGAGTTGATGATCCAACCTCGTCTCCTCCTGATGTCCCAAGCATTGCATTTGCCAGACTTCAGCCACTTCAGTTCACTCTGCATGATATCAAGAAACGACTGAAGGCACTGGAGTCTGCAAAGGCTATGGGCGCTGACAATATTCCGGCAATAGTACTGAAGACCTGTGCTCCAGAACTTGCTGCGCCCCTAGCCAAGCTGTTCCAGTACAGCTACAACACTGGCATCTACCCTATAATGTGGAAAATTGCCCAGGTATGTCCTGTACACAAAAAGTAGGACAAGTCCAACCCGGCCAATATCCACCCCATCAGTCTACTCTCAATCATCAGTAAAGTTATGGAAGTTGTAATCAACAGTGCCATCAAGCAGCACTTGCTTATCAATAACCTGCTCTTTTCCGCTCAGTTTGGGTTCCGCCAGGGCCACTCACCTCCTGACCTCATTACAGCCTTGGTTCAAACATGGACAAAAGAGCTGAACTCCAAAGGTGAGGTGAGAGTGACTGCCCTTGACATCAAGGCAGCATTTCACCAAGTATGGCATCAAGGAGCCCTGGCAAAACTGGAGTTAATGGGAATCAGGGGGGAAACTCTCCGCTGGTTGGAGTCATACCTAACGCAAAGGAAGATGGTTGTGGTTGTTAATCAGCTGAGCTCCAGGGCATCACTGCAGAAGTTTCTCAGGGTAGTGTCCTCAGCTTAACCATCTTCAGCTGCTTCAATGATCTTCCTTCAATCATTAGATCAGAAGTGGGGATATTCACTGA
Source organism: Heterodontus francisci (assembly GCF_036365525.1). Lineage (NCBI taxonomy): Eukaryota > Metazoa > Chordata > Chondrichthyes > Heterodontiformes > Heterodontidae > Heterodontus > Heterodontus francisci. Next base: position 104,149,925 of record NC_090373.1, on the reverse strand, counting down.
TGATTGCACAATATTCAGCACCATTCGCAACTCCTCAGATACTGAAACAGCCCGTGTAGAAATGCAGCATGACCTGGACAATATCCAGGCTTGGGCTGATAAGTGGCAAGTAACATTCACGCCACACAAGTGCCAGGCAATGACCATCTCCAGCAAGAGAGAATCTAACCATCTCTCCATGACATTCAATGGCATTACGATCGCTGAATCCCCCACTATTAACATCCTAGGGGCTACCATTGACCAGAAACTGAACTGGAGTAGCCATATAAATACCGTGGCTACAAGAGCAAGTCAGAGGCTAGGAATCCTGCGGCAAGTAACTCACCTCCTGACTCCCCAAAGCCTGTCCACCATCTACAAGGCACAAGTCAGGAGTGTGATGGAATACTCTCCACTTGCCTGGATGGGTGCAGCTCCAGCAACACTCTGGAAGCTCGACACCATCCAGGACCAAGCAGCCCGCTTGATTGGCACCCCATCCACAAACTTTCACTCCCTCCACCACTGATGCACAGTGGCAGCAGTGTGTAACATCTACACGATGCACTGCAGCAACGCACCAAGGCTCCTTAGACAGCACCTTCCCACCTTGTGACCTCTACCAACTAGAAGGTCAAGGGCAGCAAATGCATGGGAACACCACCACCTGCAAGTTCCCCTCCAAGTCACACACCATCCTGACTTGGAACCATATTGCAGTTTCTTCGCTGTTGCTGGGTCAAAATGCTGGAACTCACTTCCTAACAGCACTGTGGGTGTACCTATCTTACATGAACCGCAGCGGTTCAAGAAGGCAGCTCACCACCACCTTCTCAAGGGCAATTAGGGATGGGCAATAAATGCTGGCCTGGCCAGCGACACCCACATCCCATGAATGAAAAAAAAACTCATCCTTGCATGCATCCAGACCATTTTCAAAAGAGCAAGGGCGTTCTCCCTGGTGTCATGGCCAATATTTATCCCTCACCAACTGCACTAAACCATTATCTATCTGATTATTATTGCATTGCTGTTGTTGGACCTTGCTGTATGCAAAACTAGCTACAGCGTTTCCTACATTATAACAGTAACTACGCTTCAGAAGTATAACATTGGTTGTAAAGTACTTTAGGGCATTATGAAGTAGTGAAAGGAGTGTTTTAAATGCAAGTCTTTTTTTATGGATCTATTTTTGAAAAGATCATTTCCATATGTTGAGTTTTGGTGCATGCATTGGGGACTGTGCAAAGCAGCATGTTGCATGTGGTGGTTCTGGTAGATGAGTCCTCTCATTGATTTTGCACAGCTTTACGTGACCAGTTTCTCAACACTGCAGTCCGCCAGAGCATGTGGCAACTGGAGAGACATATGCAGCACAAGAATTTTTTTAGAAGCAGGAGTAGGCCATTCCACCCCTTGAGCCTGATCTGTCCATTCCTACCCCGTCATGCCAAAGGCCGGAAGAGCTGTTGCATAGCGTACCATTCAGTGCCCAGTATCTTCTGGAAGTAAAGTTGTCTGTACTCCAGATTATAGAATCTTTCATTATTGTCACTCTTCTATTGTAGACTATGGAGGAGATTTTAACCCCCAAGGGAGGGTAGGAAGTTTAATTTGTAAAATTTTCCAGCGCAACCACAACCCGTCTCCAACATGTCCACTTTCGAGTTGAACTGAGTCACGATTAGCCTTTTTTCAGTAACCTCGCCAGAAGCGGGTCTATCGTTAGCTCATGATAATTGAGCGATTTTTCAAATGATTTCAACAATAATTTGAATTTAACGTCTCCAGCAGGAGTTTTCCAGGGCTTGGGAAACTCATCAGTGAAACGGAGGTGAGTTTGAATGGCACTTCCCAGAGAGTTTGTCAATTACCTCTGGCAAATGTTTGCAGAGTTTCTGTGATCATAGAAGTTTTTAAGAAATTTCAAACTAACAACATCAAGGGGGCGGGGTTGTGGGGTGCCGTGGATGTTTTTAATAGGATGTTGGAAGTGGAAGACAGTCACCTTCCACAGCAGCAGTTTCATGCCATGTGCATAGCCATGATGAATTACAATTACTTTAACTTGCCCCTCCTACTGATTTTACGTGTGCATCCTGTGTGGCTTCAGCAGAGGTAGAGGCAAGCTGCTGAAATCTCTCCCCTGAATGCTGGGATGCTTCTGACCTATTGGACTTGGTGACACCTGTGATTCATTTAGTGGACCCCACCAAAGGTTGCTCCATTTACACCAGTACATGGACAGACTCTGCAATTGGAAAACAAGGCAGCAGCATGTCAAGTGCTGGCTTTGGGGAGGAGGATGGCGGTGCGCAACAAATGAGAAGGGGAATGTTTTGACTGGAGTTTCCACTGGCATGTTCGCTTTCCCCATCATCCCTCTCCTGGTCCAGTGCCGCAACACTCCTTCCACTCTGCTGGAGAGCAGCTTGGTGGACATCAGTTACTCATTTTAAAGCCGCCATCCTGTTAATTCAGCAGACATCTGCACAGCTGTAGTCATTGATTGCATAGACTCAGTTGAGAGCAGTGCGTGACGTTCTTCAGAGTTGGCCGCTCTGTCCAATGCAGGCATTCTTACCATTCCCTGTGACTCCAATCCACTACTGTTGGAGTTGGAATCTCAGTTCTTTCCATGACTGTGGAAAGTGTGCATGGTACGTCACAGAATCATTATGGCACAGAAAGAGGCCATTCAGCCCATCAGGTCCAGGTTAGCTCTCTGTAGAGCAATCCAGTCAGTTCCATTTCCCCCGCTCTATCCCCATAGCCCTGCAAGTTTATTTCCCTCAAGTACCCATTCAATTTCCTTTTGAAATTTTTTTTTAATTTATTCATTCATGGGATTTGGGCATCGCTGGCCAGGCCATAATTTATTGACCATCCCTAATTGCCCTTGAGAAGGTGGTGGTGAGCTGCCTTCTTGAACCACTGCAGGCCATTTGGGGTAGGTATACCCACAGTGCTGTTAGGAAGGGAGTTCCAGGATTTTGACCCAGCGACAGTGAAGGAACAGCGATATAGTTCCAAGTCAGGATGGTGTGTGACTTGGAGGGGAACTTGCAGGTGGTGGTGTTCCCATGCATTTGCTACCCTTGTCCTTCTAGTTGGAAGAGGTCGCGGGTTTGGAAGGTGCTGTCTAAGGAGCCTTGGTGCATTGCTGCAGTGCATCTTGTAGATGGTACACTCTGCTGCCACTGTGCGTCGGTGGTGGAGGGAGTGAATGTTTGTAGATCGGGTGACAATCAAACGGGCTGCTTTATCCTGGATGGTGTCGAACTTCTTGACTGTTGTTGGAGCTGCACCCATCCAGGCAAGTGGAGAGTATTCCATCACACTCCTGACTTGTGCCTTGTAGATGATGGACAGGCTTTGGGGAGTCAGGAGGTGAGTTACTCGCCTCAGGATTCCTAGCCTCTGACCTGCTCTTGTAGCCACGGTATTTATATGGCTACTCCAGTTCAGTTTCTGGTCAATGGTAGCCCCTAGGATGTTGATAGTGGGGGATTCAGCGATGGTATTGCCGTTGAATGTCAAGGGGAGATGGTTAGATTCTCTCTTGTTGGAGATGGTCATTGCCTGGCACTTGTGTGGCGCGAATGTTACTTGCCACTTATCAGCCCAAGCCTGGATATTGTCCAGGTCTTGCTGCATTTCTACATGGACTGCTTCAGTTTCTGAGGAGTCACGAATGGTGCTGAACATTGTGCAGTCATTAGCAAACATCCCCACTTCTGACATTATGATTGAATAAGGTCATTGATGAAGCAACTGAAGATGGTTGGGCCCAGGAAACTACCCTGAGGAACTCCTGCAGTGATGTCCTGGCGCTCAGATGATTGATCTCCAACAACCACAACCACCTTCCTTTGCGCTAGGTATGACTCCAGCCAGCGGAGGGTTTTCCCCCTGATTCCCATTGACCTCAGTTTTGCCAGGGCTCCTTGATGCCATACTCGGTCAAATGCTGCCTTGATGTCAAGGGCAGTCACTCTCACCTCACCTTTGCAGTTCAACTCTTTTGTCCATGTTTGAACCAAGGCTGTAATGAGGTCAGGAGGTGAGTGGCCCTGGTGGAACCCAAACTGAGCGTCACTGAGCAGGTTATTGCTAAGCAAGTGCCGCTTGATGGCACTGTTGATGACACCTTCCATCACTTTACTGATGATTGAGAGTAGGCTGATGGGGCGGTAATTGGCCGGGTTGGCCCTGTTTTTATATGTACAGGACATACCTGGGCAATTTTACACATTGCAGGGTAGATGCCAGTGTTGTAGCTGTACTGGAACAGCTTGACTAGGGGCGTGGCAAATTCTGGAGCACAGGTCTTCAGTACTATTGCCAGAATATTGTCAGGGCACATAGCTTTTGCAGTCTCCAGTGCCTTCAGTCGTTTCTTGATATCACGCGGAGTGAATCGAATTGGCTGGAGTCCGGCATCTGTGATGCTGGGGACCTCAGGAGGAGGCCGAGATGGATCATCAACCCGGCACTTCTGGCTGAAGATTGTTGCAAATGTTTCAGCCTTATCTTTCGCACTGATGTGCTGGGCTCCCCCATCATTGAGGATGGGGATATTTGTGGAGCCACCTCCTCCAGTTAGTTGTTTAATTGTCCACCAACATTCACGGCTGCATGTGGCAGGACTGCAGAGCTTAGATCTGATCCGTCGGTTATGGGATCACCTGGCTCTGTCTATCGCATGCTGCTTACGCAGTTTGGCACGCAGATAGTCCTGTGTTGTAGCTTCACCAGGTTGACACTTCATTTTGAAGTATGCCTGGTGCTGCTCCTGGCATGCCCTCCTGCACTCTTCATTGAACCAGGGTTGATCTGCTGGCTTGATGGTAATGGTAGAGTGGGGGATATGCTGGGTCATGAGGTTACAGACTGTGGTTGAGTACAATTCTGCTGCTGCTGATGGCCCACAGCGCCTCATAGATGCCCAGTTTTGCATTGCTAGATCTGTTCGAAATCTATCCCATTTAGCACGGTGATAGTGTCACACAAGACGATGGACGGTATCCTCAATGTGAAGGCAGGACTTAGTCGCCACAAGGACTGCGCGGTGGTCACTCCTATCAATACAGTCATGGACAGAAGCATCTGCGGCAGGCAGATTGGTGAGGACGAGGTCAAATATGTTTTTCTCTCGTGTTGGTTCCCCCATCAGCTGCCGCATACCCAGTCTAGCAGATATGTCCTTTAGGGCTCGGTCAGTAGTGGTGCTACCGAGCCACTAATTAGATTAGATTAGAGATACAGCACTGAAACAGGCCCTTCAGCCCACCGAGTCTGTGCCGACCATCAACCACCCATTTATACTAATCCTACACTAATCCCATATTCCTACCAAACATCCCCACCTGTCCCTGTATTTCCCTACCACCTACCTATACTAGTGACAATTTATAATGGCCAATTTACCTACCAACCTGCAAGTCTTTTGGCTTGTGGGAGGAAACCGGAGCACCCGGAGAAAACCCACGCAGACACAGGGAGAACTTGCAAACTCCGCACAGGCAGTACCCAGAATCGAACCCGGGTCCCTGGAGCTGTGAGGCTACGGTGCTAACCACTGCGCCACTGTGCCGCAATGGACATTGAAGTCCCCCACCCAGAGTACATTTGTGCCCTTGCCACCCTCAGTGCTTCCTCCAAGTGGTGTTCAACATGGACGAGTACTGAGTCATCAGCTGAGGGAGGGTGGTAGGTGGTAATCAGTAGGAGGTTACCTTGCCTATGTTTGACCTGATGCCATGAGACTTCATGGGGTCTGGAGTTGATGTTGAGGACTCCCAGGGCAACTCCCTCCCTACTGTAGACCACTATGCCACCACCTCTCACAATCATTCATTGTCTCCACCACCACCTCATAGGCAGAGAGTTCCAAGTCATTACCACTTGCTGTGTTTAAAAAATAATTCTTCCTCACAACCCCCTGCATCTCTTGCTCAAAACCTTAAATCTGTGTCTCCTAGTCCTTGTACAATGAGCTAGTGGGAACAGCTTTTCTTTGCCTTATCTAAATCTGTCGTAATTTTCTACACCTCTATCAAATCTCCCCTCAATCTCCTTTGCTCCAAGGAGAACAACCCCAGCTTCTGCAATCTAACAATGTAACTAAAATTCATTGTCATTGTAACCATTCTGGTCCTCCTCATCCTCTAGGGAACCTTCACATCCTTCCGAAAGTGTGGTGACCAGAACTAGATGCAATACTCTAGTTATGACCTAAACAGAGCTTTATAAAAGTTCAGCAAAACTTCCCTGCTTTTGTACTCAATACCTCTATTTATGAAGCCCAATATCTCATCTGCTTTGCTAGTTTCTCTGTCAGTATGTTCTGCCACCGTTCAAGATCTATACACATGAATCCCAAGGTCCTTCTGTCCCTGCATACTCTTTAGAACTGTACCTTTAAGTCTATATTGCCTTTTCCTATCCCTTCTGCCAAAATGCTTTTTATTTATTCATTCATGGGATGTGGGCGTCACTGGCTATGCCAGCATTTATTGCCCATCCCTAATTGCCCCTGAGAAGGTGGTGGTGAGCTTCCTTCTTGAACCGCTGCAGTCCATGTGAGGTAGGTACACCCACAGTGCTGTTAGGAAGGGAGTTCCAGGATTTTGACCCAGCAACAGTGAAGGCACGGCGATATATTTCCAAGTCAGGATGGTGTGTGACTTGGTTGGGAACTTGCAGGTGGTGATGTTCCCATGCATCTGCTGCTCTTGTCCTTCGAGGTGGTCGAGGTCGCGGGTTTGGAAGGTACTGTCTAAGGAGCCTTGATGCGTAGCTGCAGTGCATCTTGTCGGTGGTACACACTGCTGCCACTGTGCGTCGGTGGTGAAGGGAGTGAATGTTTGTGGTTGGTGTGCCAATCAAGTGGGCTGCTTTGTCCTGGTTGGTGTCGAGCTTCTTGAGTGTTGTTGGAGCTGCACCAATCCAGGCAAATGGAGAGTATTCCATCACACTTCTGACATGTGCCTTGTAGATGGTGGACAGGCTTTGGGGAGTCAGCAGGTGAGTTACTTGCTGCAGGATTCCTAGCCTCTGACCTGCTCTTGTAGCCACGGTATTTATATGACTACTCCAGTTCAGTTTATGGTCAGTGGTAGCCCCTAGGATGTTGCTAGTGGGTGAATTCAGCAATGGTAATGCCATTGAATGTCAAGGGGAGATGGTTAGATTCTCTCTTGATGGAGATGGTCATTGCTTGGCACTTGGGTGGCGCAAATGTTACTTGCCACTTATCAGCCCATAGCTGATAGCCCATACCTCATAGTTCTCTATTAAATTCCTCTGCACTTGTCTGTCCATTCTACTATTCTTTCTATGTCTTGTTGCAGTCGATTGGTATCATCCTCAGTGTTTGCCACTCTTCCAAATTTGGTATCATCAAATTTTGAAATTCTGCTCTGTATTCCAAGATCCAAGTCATTTGTATGTATCAAAGAAAGTACTGGTCCTAGCACTGACCCTTGGGGAACACCACTGTCTGCCATTCTCCAGTCTGAAAATCACCCATATACCATAACTCGCTGTTTCCTGTCCTGAGGCCAATTTTTTTTATCTAAACTGACATTGACCCTCTTATTCCATGAGCCTCAATTTTGTTAACTAGCCTTTTATGTGGTACTTTGTCAAATGCTTCCTTAAAATCCATGTGGACAACATCCACTGCATTCCCCTCATCAATGTTCTTTGTTACTTCATCGAAAAATTCAATTGGATGAGTCAAACATGATCTGCCTTTTACAAATCTGCGCTGAATCTTAACTCTCAAACCTCTCCAAGTGCTTGTTGATTTTTTTCCCCCCCGATTGTTGTTTCTCAAACCTCACTCACTACTGATGTTAAATTGACGGCCTGTAGTTACTCGGAATGTCCTTGGACCCTTTCTTAAGTAAGGATGTCATATTTGTGACTCTCTAATCCTCTGGCACCTCCCCCAGTATATAGGAAAGATTGGAGGATTATGGCAAGGCCATCTGCTATCTCCACCCCCACTTCCATTAGCAACCTGGGATGCAAGCCAAGAGAAAATAAAGGGATATGAATTAGTCCTGGCAAAGTAACAATCTTGACAGTCACCATATTCAGACTTCCAATAATCTATTGATAAAATCAGGTCAGTCCCTGTATCAGGCATATTTTTAATTCTTTCGCCAGGCATTTGCAAGTTCCTAAAGTCTCCATCTCAAAGGAATGGAGATGTGCCCCTTATCTCTATGGAGTCCTCTTCTGTATCTGTGGTCTTCACAATTTGTAGCGGGCCACCTCCAGGACTCTACCTTGAGTTTTGCGCTCTCTTCTACAACGGACAAAAAGCCAGACTTGTGTGATTGAAGGTTACGTATTCACCTGATGGATTCAGTGTACTCAGTTAGGGTGGCGATGAGACAGATACATCGCATTACATAAGGAGTGGGGTGAGTGGCAAGGGTAGATGGAGAGATGGAGATGCATAAAAAGTGAAGGATGGGTGTTGCTGAAAGTTAACTGGGTGGGAGGGAGTGTATGTAATGTAACATAGACATCGAAACTTAGAAAATAGGAGCAGGAGTAGCCCATTCGGCGCTTCAAGCCTCCTCCGCCATTCATTATGATCATGGCTGATCGTCCAACTCGGTACCTGTTCCCGCTTTCGCCCCATACCTTTTTGATCCCTTTAGACCCAAGAGCTATATCTAACTCCTTCTTGAAAACATACAATGTTTTGGCCTCAACTGCTTTCTGTGGTGGCGAATTCCACAGGCTCGCCACTCTCCGGGTGAAGAAATTTCTCCTCATCTTAGTCCTGAAAGGTTTACCCTGATCCTTAAACTATGACCCCTGGTTCTGGACTCCCCCACCATTGGGAACATCCTTCCTGCATCTACCCTGTCAAGTCCTGTTAGAATTTTATAGGTTTCTGTGAGATTCCCCCTCACTTTTCTGAGCTCCACTGAATATAATCCTAACCGACTCAATCTCTCCTCATATGTCAGACCTGCCATCCCAGGAATCAGTCTGGTAAACGTTCGCTGCACTCCCTCTATAGCAAGTACATCCTTCCTCAGATAAGGAGACCAAAACTGCACACAGTATTCCAGGTGTGACTCACCAAGGCCCTGTATAATTGCAGCGAGACATCCCTGCTCCTGTACTTGAATCCTCTCGCTATGAAGGCCAACATACCATTTGGCCTTTTTACCGCCTGTTGCACCTGCATGCTTACCTTCAACAACTGGTGTATGAGAACACTCAGGTCTCGCTGCATATTCCCCTCTCTCAGTTTATAGCCTTTCAGATAATAATCTGCCTTCCTGTTTTTGCTACCAAAATGAATAACCTCACATTTATCCACATTATACAGCATCTGCCATGCATTAGCCCACTCACTCAACTTGTCCAAATCACCCTGAAGCCTCTCTGCATCCTCCTCACAACTCGCCCTCCCACCCAGTTTTGTGTCATCTGCAAATATGGAAATATTACATTTAGTTCCCTCATCTAAATCATTAATATATATTGTGAATAGCTGGGTTCCTAGCACCGATCCCCGCGGTACCCCACTAGTCACTGCCTGCCATTCGGAAAAAGACTCATTTATCACTACCCTTTGTTTCCTGTCTGCCAACCAATTTTCTATGCATCACAATACACTACCGCCCAATCCCTTGTGCTTTAATTTTACACGCTACGCTCTTATGTGGGACTTTGTCGAACGCCTTCTGAAAGTCCAAATAAACCACATCCATTGGCTCCCACTCATCAACTCTGCTGGTTACATCCTCGAAGAATTCTAGTAGATTTGTGCAGCATGATTTCCCTTTTGTAAATCCATGCTGACTCTGTTCTCTGACTGCTCTGTTATAAAGTCTTTGATAATGGACTCTAGAATTTTCCCCACTACCGACGTCAGGCTGACTGGTCTATAATTCACTACTTTCAGTCTACCTCCCTTTTTAAATAGTGGGGTTACATTAGCTACCCTCCAATCTGTAGGAACTGTTCCAGAGTCTATAGAATCTTGGAAGATGACCACCAATGCATCCACTATTTCTAGGGACACTTCCTTAAGTACTCTGCATACCATCCGGCCCTGGGGATTTATCGGCCTTCAATCCCATCAATTTCCCCAACACCATTTCTCTACTAATACTGATTTCTTTCAGTTCCTCTCTCTCACTAAGCCCTGTGTTCCCCAACATTTCTGGTATGATATTTGTGTTCTCCTTTGTGAAGACAGAACCATAGTATGCATTTAGTTGGTCAGCCATTTCTTTATTCCCCATGATAAATTCCCCTGTTTCTGACTGTAAGGGACCTACATTTGTCTTCACCAATCTTTTTTTCTTCACGTACCTATAGAAACTTTTACAGTCAGTTGGTTCCCCGCATGCTTACTCTCATACTCTATTTTCCCCTTCTTAATCAATCCCTTGGTCCTCCTTTGTTGAATTCTAAACTGCTCCCAATCCTCAGGTCTGTTTTATCTGGCAAATTTATATGCCTCTTCCTTGGATCTAATGCTATCTCTAATTTCCCTTGTAAGCCCTGGTTTGGCTGCCTTTCCCGTTTTACTTTTGCACCAGACAGGGATAAGCAATTATTTATTTTATTTAGAGATACAGCACTGAAACAGGCCCTTCGGCCCACCGAGTCTGTGCCGACCAAGAACCACCCATTTATACTAACCCTACAGTAATCCCATATTCCCTACCACCTACCTACACTAGGGGCAATTTACAATGGCCAATTTACCTATCACCTGCAAGTCTTTGGCGGTGGGAGGAAACCGGAGCACCCGGCGAAAACCCACGCGGTCACAGGGAGAACTTGCAAACTCCACACAGGCAGTACCCAGAATTGAACCCGGGTCCCTGGAGCTGTGAGGCTGCGGTGCTAACCACTGCGCCACTGTGCCGTTGTTGCAGTTCATCCATGCGCTCCTTTTAAATGTTTGCCATTGGTATGCTTGGTAAGACAGAGTGATGGGTGGAGGTTGTACATCACAGGATGTCCTTCCCTCATCTTTCATGAATAATCAACAATAATTAGGGTGCATGGGCAGTTGGGACACCCAGAGCTTCTGTGACAGAAATGTGGAGTTGGAGGGCAGATGATGACTTCAAATTTAAGCTACAACTTTAATGCTGGTGCAATACTAAGCTAGTAGTGTAAATGCACCAATATTCTTTCCAATGTACTTATTGAGGAATTGCACTGTGAAATTAAATTGTTAGATTGTACATTTATAACTGGCAATCTACAGTAGAATTTTCTTGTAACCCGTTTTCTCTAGTAACCAGAAGTGCATTTCTTTGCAATAAATATAATTTTACATCGAGGAGAGAAGAACTTGAAAATTGCTGGCTTTTCGTGATATTTTGAGCAGTCCTCATGTCAGACAAATGTACAAGCATGTACTTTGCCAAATACGTGCTTGAAATCAGACCAATTTGTCAAGGTTATGTGATGTTCTGAACATTGGCAGACTATGATTAATGAGCAACTTTCAAGGAGTTACGCACTTCCCTGATGAAATATGATTGTACTGGCAGTGATTCAAATGTTAACTAAATGGTTTAGCCTTCATTAAATTGTGAACCTAGCTGTAGCTTATTGCAGTGCGTGAACTCAACGCTGTTGCACCAAAACAGCCATAACTTTCAAGTGCTCTACATATCTTTGCTGCAACTTTAAAATGGGCCTTGGTTATAGTGTTAGAGAGTAAGTACTTTTCTTCCTCCCTGCAAAATTACATGTATGAATCAGAAGATTAAATGTGTGATATTTTAAGCACTCAAATTTTATATTCTGAATGTTTGTATAATTGTTCAATTTTCCATTTGTTGAAATTTTCCATTTGGGCGGCACAGTGGCGCAGTGGTTAGCACCGCAGCCTCACAGCTCCAGCGACCCGGGTTCAGTTCTGGGTCCTGCCTGTGCGGAGTTTGCAAGTTCTCCCTGTGTCTGCGTGGGTTTCCGCCGGGTGCTCCGGTTTCCTCCCACTTCCAAAGACTTGCAGGTTGATAGGTAAATTGGCCATTGTAAATTGCCCCTAGTGTAGGTAGGTGGCAGGAGAAAGGTGGGGATGTGGTAAAGATTATGGGATTAGTGCAGGATTAGTATAAATGGGTGGTTGTTGGTCGGCACAGACTCGGTGGGCCGAAGGGCCTGTTTCAGTGCTGTATCTCTAAAATAAAAATGTTTTTTAATTTTAAAAAAAAAAGATTTGTTTACAAGCTGATTCCTTTTTGTGTGAATAAAACTAATGATACCACATTGCTGGTCTCAGATGAATAGCTGTGAAGTGCAGCTGCCAAAATCCGATTTTTACTGTACCTGACCCACTCATTTTGTGTCCATCAACCTGCATGTAGAGAACTCCACTTCTCTACAGTTTTTTAATGTTGGGAGAGAGCGGATGGGAGTCTCCTTTCTCATAACATCAGAGTGCCTTGGCAATAAGTTTATAAATTGCCCAAGACTTCTAGTAAACTGGTAGAATTAATTTTAATTCCAGCTTTACAGTGAACTGGCACTATGCTGCAGTTTAGCTGAAGAAGACAATATGCCCTACCAAAAAGCTACACCTATTGCATCTAAATTATTAGCACACTGTTACTCTCAAAGGAAATTTCTGTCCATGTTCTGTATGCTACTTCAGGAATAGTATTTGAGAGAGACGGATGGAAACTGGGGTTAGATTTCTCTTCCATGTTCTCACTGTCATCTATGACTTAGAACCTGCCTGTGCTCCTCTTTCTCCTGCTATCAGAATATATTGTATTTTTTTTAAAGCAGCTTTAAGACATTGGATATGCATAGACTTGAATTCGATGCAACAGATGACAGAGAGGATCTCGGAGGCACATGGGATATGGAAATACAGGAAAATGCAGTCAAGAGCTAGAAGCTTAGGCTGGAGGGGAAATTAACAGAGTTTATATCTTTCTCCATGAATTTAATCCAAGTTAAAATTTTATCACTTCAGATGTTCTGCAACACCAGACCACACTGTATCTTGACTTTATTTTCCTGAAAGAGAAATGAAAATATGCAAAAAGTACCTTATGATCAAAGTAATAAGCAGCACAGCAATATTCGAATGTGTTAATTAAATAGAACTGGGACTAGACATTAGAGCACTGACTTGAAAAATGCTCGCTCAGAATCTGACCAGGAGATTGGTTTGCTGTGGCTTTTGGCATCACATTAAGTATGCAGGAACAGTGTTCCTTATACAGACTTGTAGCCAAAAGAAATGGGAACATAAGCAGCATGTATTTCAGTGTTTAACAAAAGACTGGATGCAAGTTACCTTGTATAATTCCCACCGACAGGACAGACCAACCAGAGATGGCGACACAGTGATATACAGTCGGGAGGGAGTTACTCTGGGAGTCCTCAACATTGACTCCGGACCTCATGAAGTCTCATGGCATCAGGTCAAACATGGGCAAGGAAACCTTCCTGTTGATTACCATCCACTGCCCTCCTTCAGCTGATGAGTCAGTACTCCTCCATGTTGAGCACCACTTGGAAGGAGCACTGAGGGTGGTAAAGGGCACAGAATGTACTCTGGGTGAGGGACTTCAGTGTCCATCACTGAGTGGCTGACAGCACCACTACTGACCTGGCCGAGTCCTAAAGGACATAGCTACTAGACTGTGTCTGCGGCAGGTGGTGAGGGAGCCAACAAGAGGGAAAAATGTACTTGACCTCGTCCTCACCAATCCGGTTGTCGCAGATGCATCTGTACATGACAGTATAGGTAGGAGTGACCACCGCATAGTCCTTGCGGAGACGAAGTTCCGTCTTCACATTGAGAATACCCTCCATCATGTTGTGTGGCACTAACACTGTACTAAATGGGATAGATTTTGAACAGATTTAGCAACTCAAAACTGGGCATCCACGAATCACTGTGGGCCATCAGCAGCAGCAGAATTGTACTCAACCACAATCTGTAACCTCATGGTCGGCATATCCCCCACTCTATTATTACCATCAAGTCAGGGGATCAACCCTGGTTCAGTGAAGAGTGCAGGAGGGCATGCCAGGAACAGCACCAGGCACACTTAAAAATGAGGTGTCAACATGGTGAAGCTATAGCACAGGACTACATGCATGCCAAACAGCGGAAGCAGCATGCGATAGACAGAGCTAAGTGATCCCACAATCAACGCATCAGATCCAAGCTTTGCAGTCCTGCCACATCCACATCCAGTCGTGAATGGTGGACAATTAAACAACCAACAGGAGGAGGAGGCTCCACAAATATCCCCGTGCTCAATGATAGGGAGCTCAGCACATCAGTGCAAAAGACAAGGCTGAAATATTTGCAACTATCTTCTGGCTGAAGTGCAGAGTGGATGATCCATCTCTGCCTCCTCCTGAGGTCCCCAGCATCAAAGATGCCAGTCTTCAGCCAATTCGATTCACTCCACATTATATCAAGAAATGGCTGAAGGCAGTAACAAAAAGCAAATGGCAAAGAAGAATCGCTGTAGATAGAACAAGTTTTCAAAAACTTTTTCAAGGATTGAAAATATTAGTTTCAGTTCCTGGCATTCAAGCTGTAGAAATGTGGGTCTAGAGTATAAAGTATGCAGATGTACAGAAATATGCGGTTTACATACCCGGTATTCAGTCCACCCACACTGAAAATAGAGGCATCAACAAAGGTAGTAAGAGCAATTCTTCAGAACAAGCTATATTTTGTCTCAATTCTGTTTACAGCAACATGAAATTAAAACATACTGCTATTTTATTAACTTCTAGATTTTTATTCACAATTGTTTGTACATGAATAGTTACTTTATTTGTATTGAAATATGACCGGTATGTCTGGAAAAGAAGAAAAATCTGGGTCAAACCTGTTGTATCTTTATTTGCATTGTATTAAAGGATGTGGGTAGTAATTTTTCAATGTGGCTAATCGTATATAGAGGTCAGAATTTTAATTTAGTTTTAAAAGTTCACATTTGTTTCCAAATTGCAGTTTTCTCACTAATTTGATTGGATAATAACCATCCATTTATGCCAAACTTTATTTTTAGTTCTAAAATGAAATGATGTCCATTAAGTGTATAATATCTTTTGTAAGACTGCCTAATCCTGTGTATTCTTGAGAACCCTTGAGCCCCCTGTCTGTTTGACAGTATAAAATTAAATTTGCCTCTGCTTGTAGCTAGTGTTGCAGTTCCTGCTGTGTAAATAGTTATTGTAATTCTATTGTGTTCTGTTAAAAGTATTGACAAGTTCATACAAATGTTCAGTTTCTCAGAAATTATATTACAACATTGGGATTACTTCACTGAAATAGATAACATGGCATGTAAATTCAAACTCTGGATCGTTCCTACAACCTGTTTTAACAGCAATTTTCCCCTTCCCTCTACTATCCAGGGTAGACCACCTGTATGCATTCTTTGTTCAGTGGTCACCAGAAGTATATGGGAAAGATGCGAAGGACCAGGGTTTTGTGGTGGTGGAGAAGGA
This sequence comes from Heterodontus francisci, assembly GCF_036365525.1. Lineage (NCBI taxonomy): Eukaryota > Metazoa > Chordata > Chondrichthyes > Heterodontiformes > Heterodontidae > Heterodontus > Heterodontus francisci. The sequence goes on along the minus strand of NC_090373.1, from coordinate 104,134,442 downwards.
TGAGCTGGAAGTGATTGACAATTTCTTCAGTGACCCAATTCCTAAAAGTTGGGAGGTAGGTTATATTGGATGATTGTATTTCAGATTTCTAAATTTTAATCTTTAGAAGTTTTTCTTTTCGATTTATAATCTTAAACGGATTCCTTGTCGCTGGAAATCTGAGCTAATGTGTGCACTCGTAGCTATACCCAGGTATGTGCGTTGAAACAATATCAAATAATTTTCCCCTCCATAGGAATCTAAAATTGCTTTCTTGCATATAAAGCTTTTTCGGTAGCCCTCTGCAAACCATCTTCCATTTGCATATTATTGTGGTTAAAATATCAAGAGCAGAAAGCAGAACACAAATGGAACTTTCCTTAAGCACCTAAGTGTGGGCTGCTGAAACTGATGTTTGATAAACAGTCAGAGTATGATGAGAACAGAATTTCCATAACAGGGCTGTTAATAAACCCCTAAGGAAGTGTACTTTTATTGGCCTAGTTGGACAAGTCACCGGTAAGGAACAAATAATGATTTTTCATTTTCTGTAGATTTTAGTAGTGATAATTTTACTGTGTTGAGTCCATCATTGCCTGAAATGGACCCATCTGTTATCCAAGATGGAGAGATGACATGCATGTTAAATAACAGTATCCTCTTCCTAGACTTTTGACAGACTTGTATGAAAATCTGTGTTTATTTTTAAATACTCTACTTTAACTTTTGTTTTAATGATTTATACTGCTGTAATGTGGCAGAGCTGTTTCTAACTAGGTATGTAATTTGAAATATGTCACCTTTTCTGAAATTAAGCAAGTCCCAAGCAGAAATAGAGCAATTCTGGGTATCTGAGAAAGAAGTTAAGGACAAGCCTGTGCATATGTTGGTCTGCAAGTTTTCATTGCCCTAGACATCCATCTGTATTCAGGTTAGGGTGGTCTGATTGTCGACTTCTGTATGACAGGATGTAGAAACACTGATCAGATGATTATTCACATCTACCTGGCAACTTGAGAAGTGGTGTATTTTATTAAAGTAGAACTACAGCTGTGCTAATTATCCTGAAAAACAAGTGCCTTGTTGCTCTACTTCTGGAACGTAAAGATGTTTTTAAACTTTCAACCTACATTCATTATTTTAGCTGAGAATCTCACATATACAATAATACCAAAAATTCCATAGCAGGTAAAATACTCTACTATAATGCAGATCAAATCAAACTGGTGAAATCTCTTCACTCTATGAATGCTTGTTTTACAGTGTTATTTCTAAGAATTATGTGAATGAATGAAATGGTGAAGCAGCAGTGGTTCAGGCAGGAGTCGTGGATCCGTTTTGGACAGAAACAGCATACAGTAGTTTTTAAGATAAATCAAGTTGTTACATGAGGGATAGATGAAGCAGGATAGAATCAAATAGATTAGCAATTAACATAGAGGAAGTCATTAAAGTTGGTTTAATTAGATAGGGAAGGAATATGAGGTTGACTATAGGTAACTAGAGCTTAGAGGATGGTCAGGAGAAGGGACAAATGTCAAAGTAAATGCAAGCTAAGGCTGTTGTCACAATTGTTGCCACACTTCTGTGTTGACAGTTACCATTGTAAATTGCTAATATCTCCCACTCTATTTCGTTATATCAACTGTCAGCATGGTTGCAGTTTGTGGCATGGTGGAGGAATTGCTGAAGTTTTGCACCCAACACTATTTCCATCTTTTTAAGTAAGAAAACTCTTCTATTCATCAACAGAACATGGGCAATGTCCCAATATTCTTTAACAAAAAAAATGTTACAAGAAATGCCTGCACCTGAATGTTAAAAGCTTGAGTCAGAGGCAAAGGTATCAACAAGAAATTGATAAAGGATTGTAGAAACTCTAAAAGATGGAATGAATTCAATATTCAGGGGTCTAAGATGCTTAGGAAAAATAGAAAGAATGGAAGATGAGCAGTAACTTTATGTATTCAATAAATTTTAACATTTAAAGAGCTTGATAGTCCAGGGAAAGACACAATAAGGAATGAAACTGGACAGATCACCCGGCATCGACCTAGGCACCGGAAATGACAACGGCAAACCCAGCCATGTCAACCCTGCACAGTGCTCCTTACTAACATCTGGGGGCTTGTGCCAAAATTGGGAGAGCTGTCCCACAGACTAGTTAAGCAACAGCCTGACATAGTCATACTCATGGAATCATACCTTGCACGAAATGTCCCAGACACCACCACCATCATCCCTGGGTACGTCCTATTCCACCAGCAGGACAGACCCACCAGTGGTATACATTTGGGAAGGAGTTGCTTTGGGAGTCCTCAACATTGCTTCTGGACCCCATGAAATCTCATGACATCAGGTCAAGCATGGGCAAGGAAACTTCCTGTTGATTACCACCTACCGCCCCCACCTCGGCTGATGAATCAGTGCTTCTCCATGTTGAGCACCAATTGGAAGCAGCACTGAGGGTGACGAGGGCACAGAATGTACTTTGGGTCGGGGACTTGAATGTCCACCACCAAGAGTGGCTCGGTAGCACCACTACTGACCGAGTTGGCCGAGTCCTAAAGGACATAGCTGCTAGACTGTGTCTGCAGCAGGCGGTGAGGGAGCCAACAAGAGGGAAAAACATACTTGACCTCGTCCTCACCAATCCCATTGTCGCAGATGCATTTGTCCATGACAGTATAGGTAGGAGGGACCACAGTACAGTCCTTGTGGAGATGAAGTTCTGTCTCCACATTGAGAATACCCTCCATCATGTGTGGCACTTACCACCGTGCTAAATGGGATAGATTTTGAACAGATCTAGCAACTCAAAACTGGGCATCCGTGAGGCACTGTGGGCCATCAGCAGCAGCATAATTGTATTCAATCACAATCTGTAACCTCATGGCCTGGCATATCCTCTACCATTATGATCAAACCGGGTGACCAACCCTGATTCAATGAAGAGTGCAGGAGGGCATGTCAGGAGCAGCACCAGGCATAGCTAAAAATGTGATATCAGCCTGGTGAAGCTACAACACAGGACTACTTGCATGCGAAACAGTGGAAGCAACATGCAATAGACAGGGAGGGCTAAGCGTTCCCACAACCAACGGTTCAGATCTAAGCTCTGCAGTCCTGCTACATCCTGTCGTGAATGGTGGTAAACAATTAAACGACTGACAGGAGGATGCTCCACAAACATCCCCATCATTTATGATGAGGGAGCCCAGCACCTCAGTGCAAACGACAGGGCTGAAGCAATTGTATCCATCTGAGTGGATGATCCATCTCAGCCTTCTCTTTGCGTTCCCCAGCGTCACAGATGCCAGTCTTCAGCCAATCCAATTCACTCCACTTGATATCAAGAAACGATTGAAGGCTATGGGCCCCAACAATATTCTGGCAATAGTACTGAAGACCTGTGCTCCAGAACTAGCCACGCCCCTAGCAAAGCTGTTCCACTACAGCTCCAACACTGGCATCGACCTGGCAATGTGGAAAATGTCCGATGCACAAAAAGGACAAATCCAACCCGGCCAATTACCACTCTCAGTCCACTCCCAATCATCAGCAAAGTGATGGAAGGTGTCGTCAACAGTGCTATCAAGCGGCACTTGCTCAACAATAGCCTGCTCACTGTTGTTCAGTTTGGGTTCTGCCAGGGCGATTCAGTTCCTGACCTCATTACCGCCTTGGTCCAAATATGGACAAAAGAGCTGAGCTCCAGAGGTGATGTGAGAGTGACTGCATTTGACATCAAGGCAGCTTTTGACAGTGTGGCATGAAGGAGCGCTAGCAAAACTGGAGCCAATGTCAATCGGGAAAACTCTCCACTGGTTGGAGTCATACCTAGCACAAAGGAAGATGGTTGTGGTTGTTGGAGGTCAATCATCTCAGTCCCATGACATCACTGCAGGAGTTCTTCAGGGTAGTGTCCGAGGCCCAACCATCTTCAGCTGCTTCATCACTGACCTTCCCTCCATCATAAGGTCAGAAGTGGGGATGTTTGCCGATGATTGTGCAATGTTCACCATTCGTGACTCATCAGATACTGAAGTAGCCCATGTCCATATGCAGCAAGACCTGGACAACATCCAGGCTTGAGCTGATAAGTGGCAAGTAACATTTGAGCCACGCAAGTGCCAAGCAATGACAGTCTCAAACAAGAGAGAATTTAACCATCTCCCCTTAACATTCAATGGCATTACCATTGTTGAATCCCCCGCTATCACTATCCTGGGGGTTACCATTGACCAGAAACTGGACAGGACCAGCCACGTAAATGCTGTAGCTACAAGAGCAAGTCAGAGGCTAGGAATTCTGTGGCGAGTAACTCACCTCTTGTCTCCCCAATGCTTGTCTACCATCTACAAGACACAAGTCAGGAGTGTGATGGAATACTGCCCACTTGCCTGGATGGGTACAACACTCAAGAAGCTCGATGCCATCCAAGACAAAGCCGCCCACTTGATTGGCACCCCTTCCACCACCAATGCACAGTTGCAGCAGTGTGTGCCATCTACAAGATGCACTGCAGCAATTCACCAAGGCTCCCTTGATAACACCTTCCAAAGCTGTGACCTCTACCACTTAGAAGGACAAGGGTAGCAGATGCATGGGAACACCATCACCTGCAAGTTCCCCTCCAAGCCACATACCATCCTGACTTGGAAATATATCACCGTTCCTTCACTGTCGCCGTGTCAAGAACCTGGAACTCCCTTCCTAACAGCGCTGTTGGTGTACCTACACCCCATGGACTGCAGCGGTTCAAGAAGACAGCTCACCACCACCTTCTCGAGGGCAATTAGGGATGGGCAATAAATGCCAGCCTAGCCGGCGATGCACGCCACATCTCCCGAACGAATAAAAATAAAACAACAAGCTAGCCTGTTACACTGGTCCAATGTTGCAATGAAGAAAGGCTAGTCTATTCTTAATTTTAAGTTATTTTTGGGTTAAATAATTCAAATTATGCTATTGGAGTAAAACAGTACATCTTTAGTGCAATTCAAATTACGCAGCTTCACCATAATAAGACTAGACTATATAAAGAAGGCATCATTTGCAATGTAAAATACCAAAGTTGCTATATCGGCAAGCTCTTAATTAAGCCCCCTTTAAAAAAAAAACAAAGCCATATTTCTGTTTTCCAGTAGCAGTTAACCTCTTGAATAAACCTACTGGGCCTAGATTTGCTCTAGCAGGACATCTCACGATGTGACTGCTAAGGTAAACTTTTGCTGTACCCTTTATCTCAAAAAGTTGCTGGAAGTGTGAGTAAGGCCAGCAGGGCATCTGGGACCTTAGTGAACAATGGGACCAACAGTGTATCTCCTTAGCCAGTTAAATTTAAGGATTGAGAAAGAAACAGAGGAAGGACTGAGAAGGAGGGTAATTTATAATGGGTGAATTCAATGCCAAATCAGCTACAGAAAGAAATAGAGATAGAAATAACGATTGAATTCAGAGAGCAAAAAAAGACAAATGAAAAGTAAGATTTTTTTAATTTACATTTTAAAATCTCCAACAACATGGTACTCTAGGGGTTACCAAGCATCAAAAAGCATTCTTGAAAGATTGACACTCCACTGTTTTAATTGTTCACTTTCTGGGCCAGAGAGGCTGATTGGCAGTCATTAACATTTATCACATTGCACTATGAATTACTAGCTTAACTTTCTGTGGCAAGTTTAATGGGTAGTTAATGTACAAATGCAGCAACTTGATGAAACTGATGGAAGTTTTAGGGTATGATTCTGTTTCTGCAAAGTTAACGGAGGAGTGGTGAAAATCATCCAGCAACTTGTGATTCACAGTTCACGGGGTATCTCTTCTCCCAACAATTTACTAGCCAATTTGCACCTTAATAATGGAGTGCATTCACACGCTGCTTTTTGTTCAGCAAATTCCGGTCCACTGTGCTTATTTAACATCAATCACACATTGCAGCCTCAAAGGGATACACACTTCACTTTGCTGGCTGAATAATACATTCTGTTTTATAGTATAATTTTGCTAGCTTTATTGAGCGGTGTATCCTCTGAATTTCCATTTGCACATAAAAAGAAAATGCATTGATATATAACACCTTTCGCAAAACAGTTAACACCCAATGAATTACATTTGAAATATGGTCGCTGTAGTTACATAGGTGAACGTGGCAGCCAATTTGCACACAGCAAGGTCCCACAAACAACAGTGAGATAAATGACCATTTAATCTGGTCATTTGGTGGTTGACCGTTAAAAGTTAACCAAGATGCCAGGAGAGCTTCCTTGCCCCTCTTCAAATAGTGCCGTGAAATCTTTTACATTCAGCTGAACAGGACAGGTTTAACAACTTGTCTGAAAGATGGCATCTCTTAACAATGTAGATTATATGGTCAAGTCTCACAGTGGAGTTTGAACCCATGATCACTTGACTCCAAGATGAGAGTGCTACTACTAACACTAGCTAACACTTTTTATTTGAGTGTTCTTATAGTATGTGTTGTACTTAAATTTACCTATAGTACAAAAAAAGGCTCACATTTCCCAGAAAACAGATTAGAAAACCATTAATGATCAATGCAGTTGGATACTATAATGGAAGAGTGAGGGAGTTAGAGGGATGATCTTTGATTATCACCTTTGCTCATTCCTGATTTTTTTTTTCTTGTATCCATAGCAAAGAGCCACCTTCAAAAACTTGTACTGCTGCCTTGAATTTTATTATTTTAACATCTGGTCTTTAGTAAAATTCCCCAAGTATTTTTCTCCAACTTAGCTGCAGGCTGTTGATTCACCACAAAAGAAGTTAGCTACTTTCAGTTCTCCTCACACCTTATTGTGTCTGGTTTGACCAAGCTGACCTTCTGTTAAGGTTTTTTTTTGAAGGATGGAAATCTTTTTTTGAAAATTTCACAACTCTGCAATTTGTCCCTATCAGTTTTCCTTCAATAGACTGTTTAAATGTAAAACATTGAAAAGGGGAGCTTCAATTTTAGTATCCTTGTTATATTCACTCCAGCAAGGGGATCTTAAGTCATCAATAATCCTATTATACTGATGTAAATTATTTTTGTAATCGCAATCATGTTGGAAATAATTCCAACATGTTATTATCTATCATAATTTCATATCACAATCTAATCACCAGAATTCAGAAAAAATATTTTACTTCCATGAACAAGGAATGAATGACTAGGGTCAATTTGCAGTGTACTACCTCTCCTCTTAATAGTTGTTTTGCAGAGGACCTTTATGTTGGGCTACCATTCTTTACCTGTCCAGCTGTGGGATATTATTGGAGCTAAGATTCTATCCTTTTCCCTGGCGTCGAGAGAGGAGTTGCTGTTGAATGTTTATGCACAAGTAAAAGGATCATTTGGTAACTCCTCATGAACCAGAGTACGTCTAAGCCCTGGAGTTTACTGTACAATACTGACTCTTCAACCAGACATTCCTTGGGATTTTGGCCTTCAACAAAATTATTGTAAACTGGCCTAAGCCTCTAGGAGGTGTGAACAGAGCAAATATGACACCCTTTTTAAAGTTTTATTTTGAATACTATTTGCAGATCATATCATTTGTGTCAGCATCACTGTTTTTGAAGTAACAATTAATTTGGAAAATACTCCCTGATTTTAGAAAAGGCTTCTTAAAGCGATCATGCAAATAATTCTTCAAAAAAAAAAATGTAATTGTTCAGAAATATCAGGTTAAATGTTATGGAATCCTGCTCCTGGTGTGTTGTTTCACCCAACTGGGTTGTAAGTTTAGCTGAGCGCACTCAAGCCTTGAAGTGGACAGATTGGGGTTCAAGCATCATTCTAGGACTTGAACAATTAATCTCTGCTGATACTTCACTACATTAAAGAGGACTGTCATATTGTTGGAGTTGCCTTCTTTCCGAGATAGTTGATGTAGATTTAAAAGATTCCACATTGCTGTTGTAAAAACAATAGGGAGTTCTCCTGGTTTCCTGGCCAACATTTATCAACATTCAACACGACCAAAATCATATTAATTGATTTTATTTTATTTGTGGAATCTTACTGTGTGCAAATTGGCTTCTGTGTTTGCATAATGATGACTAAACTTAAAAGTAATTCACCGGCTGTGAAGCACTTTGGGGCATCCGGAGGATGTAAAGGGCCCTGTACAAATGCAGATTCTTTTCTTTATGGTGGGAATTTGGACATGGAAGCCAAATTCCTGATGCAGAATGTTCAATTCATGACATCCAGGCAAAGATCCACATCAGTAACACATTTGTTACATTTATTCTGCAGTCTGTTTTGTTAATCTGTCCTTTTGATGCATGTTTCAACTTTTGAAATATACAGGAAGTGATGTGTAGAAACTGGCTACTTTCCAGTTCTGTTTTAACTCCTTAGTAGGAATTTACCTTATGGAGAAGTAAATTTACTCAAGATTGCTGTGGTACATTTGCAACAATATGAGAGTTTAAAAAAAAACTTGGCACAAAGTGCTGTAGCATTACTTTTGGATAAATCATTCAAGTTGAGAAGACCTGGCTTGTCCATCGAAGAATGTGCATTTTTTTCTACATGTTGTCACTGTGTGAAGACATGAAACAAATTGTATAGCACTGGGAACAGCTGATAGTTGGCATTTACTTTGGATCTGATACAAAAGCAGACTCTTCGTATAATCGGAGTCATTATAGGGTCAGTGATAGGAAACACATTAACACTGGTTCTGAAAGTTAGCAAATTCCCTCAGCTTTTTACTTGCACTAAAATCTATCTTGAAGGTATTTGCAAATACCATATTTTCTAAAACGTTTTAAAAAATGTAACATTTATTGCAGTATTTTATAAACTATTTGCATCTTGATTCTGTACTCCCATTTTTAACTTGGGGCATGAAGTGGGTGCAGGAGTCAAACTGTCTGCCTCCCACAGAGCATGAAGCATGAAATATTTTAACTCCTGGGTCTCATTTAAATGCTCCTTAAGCCAATAGGCAGGAGTCTAAATTGATGGGGGGCTATCGTGTCACCACCAGGGATTCATGGAAAGGGTTCTCAGCAAGGTAATTCAGGAATAGAAGGGAATTGGGAAAATTTGAGCGTGAAGGGAGGAGGCAGGAGGTATATCTCCTCCTGAACAACAAGTAACCTTTAAAAGGTAGGGAAAGAATGTGCCTACTCTGGCCTGGAAAGCATTTGCTGCCCATTTTAACTTGGGTTTTAGACTGTGCAGCTGTCAGTTTGGCATGAGGTTGAAATGCCATGTACATTCTGACAATCTCACTGGGATGCAGTTTTGCCATTTAAATTAGGCCCCTGCTCCTCTGGGCCGGCAGCTGCCTTGTGCCTGAATTCAAGCTCGTTAAGATGGTGGCAGGGGCGGTTTTGCATGAACTCTTTTCCACCCAGCTACCCCATCATCTTGACCCCACGTACATCATTCCCACCAGCCAAAAGGTGTTAAAAATTCCCCTCTAATCTTCCTAAAGTCCCATTCAAAGTGATGCAGGCAGCATGCAAACTTCATGTTGCCTGCTAATTTGAATGATTGTGACATGCACCGACCGATGAATGCGCTGCTGGAGTGGCTGCATGCCTCAACAGGGGGCCCCAAGCTCGTGTGAGGCTAGCACCACTTAAACTAGCCAGCACCACTTAAACTAGCCCGCACTACATAAAGGTGAGGTGCATTCTGGCTGCAGCAAGGGCTGAAACCGCTTGGAAAAAAGTGGAAGACCTAGTGAAGCAACGGAGATGGTGCAACAGGCTACAGAACATGCACCAGGCTTTTCGGATGCAGTGTTGGAGGTGTTGATGCAGGAGATCAACAAGAGGAGAGAGATCCCCTTCCCTTGGGGCCATGAGGCTCTCCAGACATGTATTGAGAAGGCAGCGAGAAGAGGTGATATAGTGGTCAATGCCAGTAATCTAGCCCCAAGGACCTGGATGCAGTGTCGAAAGAAGTTTAATGACCTCACGCGAGTGGTCAAGGTCAGTGAATTCAACCTCACATACCTTATCCTACCAACTGCATCACTAGCCTTGCACACTGCTACCTGCTTAAGTGCAGGTAGGAAAATTACCCCCTGAAGAGCTTATGTGGGCAAGGTCTCCTGCTGAGAGCCTTGTTCCCCTTCACTTTCCTTCAGCGAGCACCTAGTCTTCTTTGCTGCCTTTGCTCGGCTCCCTCTGATGCTGCAACCCAACTATAGCCTCCGTGACTGGGAGCAAGCTCAGAGCCATTGGAGTAACAACCAACACCTTCCCATTGCCCAGCACCTCTTCCTGCAAAATTTACCAACTTTTATGAAAACCCAGTACTTTCATAAACTCAACGAGAGCTAGTAGAAAGTAATAAGCGAGTAACCTACAAGCTGGATGAGGATACCTTTTAAGTAGCACTGGTAGGTGATCTTTTATGCTCAGTTGTGCGTGTTTAACAGCGTTACTTCGAGCGGCAAGGTTAAAACTAGCAGTGGGGCATCAAATCAGAGTTAGATGTTGACTGATGTCACAATGTGTCTACTCTGGGATCAGGAACAGCGTGGACGCCATTTTTCTCCTAAACCAAAACTGCCGAAATTTCCGGCCCAGGTGTCTTAACTGCTATTAAACAAATTCAGATTTAAATAAACCAGAGTTCTGTGTCAAAATTAACAGCTTTATTTGGCTGATTATCAAGTTGCCTTAGTTCATTGTTCAAATTGTAAATTTGTTTTGGTAGGTGGACATAAACAATGGATTTAGAAAATATAAAATCAAACTGAGGTGGGGAGAATTGAACCTGTTGCAACTTTAAAGTTATTTTATTAACTGGTATTCACTTGAATAGAATTAATTTATAATTTCATCATATTTTATCCTCGAGGTTCATTTACTCAATATAAGGTTCAATATAAATAAAACTTGAGCAGAGCATGTTTATATTTTTATACAATAGTAAAAGAATAAAAGCATGAAACAGCGTTCTCAGTTGGTCTAACGACATTTTATGATGGGTGTACAGGAAGGGAACTTTGGCTAGTTTCCAGTTTTGCTTGGAGATTGAGCATATTTGGTTTCCGAGCAAAACGAAAGTTACTATGCTAAATGGAAAGTAGCTCATTATGCAGCAACAGCCAATCAAGTACAATGGATTGTAGAAGCAAGCACACTATAAGCAGTTGCGGGCAGTTAAATGATTGTTGCTTCCAAGTGATTGACCAGAGTTTTGTGGAAATCCAGTTGCAGAAATGAGGGGCCCTAGAATACCAACTAATATTAGAATTGTATTCAAAGCAAAGGGAGATGATGGATCCTTTGTGCAGGTCAGTTTTTTTCCTTATTTTAATTTAATTCAGTTTAGGATCTTTTTAAAGCAGAAATATTTTTAAATGCAAGACTAAATATTGTTTCTACTGAGCAATTAGCCATTTTAAGATTACCAAAATCTTTCATTTTTTAATTAATGTTTTGCACAATAGTTTTCCCTCTCAGCTGTTTTGCATATATTTTAAATTGCTCAAAAACTGCATTATGTGTTGTATTTGCAATATTCTCTCTATATGAGCAGTCCTTGCAATTTTTGATTAGTGGAATTAAAATGAGAATAAAGGGAGCATTAGAGTAGGCTTAAAGTTAGCTATTTAAATTTAGTCCTTAGTCTAAAACAGCATTAACCTCCCTAAACAAAAAGCTCTAATCCTAATTTAAATCACTTTACTAACTTGAAATGTTTAAAAGCATTTTTTTTAGGTTTCTGCCTCTGTACATTGCACCACCAGCATTCACCAAGAAGAGGCAAATTAGGAAAGGCTTCTTAAATGTTTTTTCATGTTTCAGTTTTTTTTCACTTAAATAAAAAGCTTTATGTTCTGAGTTGTCATTAGAAATTGAAGTATGTAAAATGTTTTCAGCATTGAACCATTTACTTGTATTTATTCTGGCACAGTAAAAAAACAAATGAAGTGATTTAAAACATTTTCATATACTTCAAAACCCTACTTTTTAACTAATGTATAAAATGAGCAATTTTATATATAAATAAGCTTTTTTGGTTGAATGTAGACTTGCGTTTTGAGGAAGAAGTATCATTTGCATAAATTCAAACAGAAACTAGCTGAAAAATTTATAAATCATCCTTAAGGTCTATTTTGGTGTATTAAATTTTCTCCAATTTTCTTCCTCCCTCATTTGAGGGTGGTGATTAATGCTGGCTTTTTGGACTCTGGTATCTCACCCAAATGTCGTCCCCTCTGAGTTTGAACAGGGTGTTAGCAAGCTATTCAGTCATGAGGAGGCATCATGCCAAGCCAAAAATACTTCTACCCAACATCAATTCCAAGGCACGCTGCAACAGAGCTGCTGGATAGTAGTCAGAAGCAGTCAGCCTTTTTTTTAGCGTATTGGAGGGCAAGGAGTTTTGAAAAATCCTACAGATTTTGTGATCGATTTGTTTTACAGATCATTACGATTGAAGAGGCAAAACGACGCCAGAGCGTTGGCAGTTTTTATGAAGAAGAGGCAGAAGATCTACAGCCTGTTCTTACAGATCCTAGTGAGCTGTTGGAGAGTTTCCACATTGAAAAGGTAAAGATATCTGAAATGCATTCTAGTGGTTGTAGTGTTTTGTGTATAGGGAAATCCACTAATGAAGTGCTGTCCTCTCTGCAGCTAACACAGCACCTTCCTGCAAGAACACAGGGGTATGCTTGGCGACTTATGTACAGTACAGCAGTTCACGGAACAAGCTTAAGGACACTTTACCGCAGTTTGGCTGTTGTTGATACTCCTGTTCTTCTTGTTGTCAAAGACATGGATAATCAGGTAAATAAATTGTTATTTCAGTTATTTAAGGAAATAGGTATGTAACCATAATTGGTAGAAGAATACAAGTCTGAGAATTTAGCAATGGAATAAGTAAGTTTGAAAACTAAGCTTTTGTTCTCTTCACAGATATTTGGAGCATTGGCATCACACCCTTTCAGATTAAGTGACCATTGTTTTGGTACGGGAGAAACCTTTCTGTACACATTCAATCCACAGTTCAAGGCAAGTGCTTACATTTTGCAGTTTTTAAAAAGTTTGGGCAGTTGAGAGAAGTTGCTGACAATCATTTTTGAAAATCATTCACACAGTTCTTTTCAACTTGGAAAGCATGCAAATGATTCATTGACTAGATTTACACCATGCTGTTTAAAATGCAGTGTATGTATCTTAAAAAGTTCTGAATCCATGGTTGTTGGTATTATTTATTGCCTTGTTCGGATGTCTCATTTGAGGAAAAGTGTACTTTTTCAAGCATGTGTTAATTGCACAGTGTGTTTTTTGTAACAAAAGGAAGAATTTCTGCTGCATGCATTTGGGGGAGGATCAGAGCTATTTTATTGGATTCACATACAGCATGTATTTTGCAAGAACAGAACAATGTTTAGTAGGGTAACTGAGGATGGGATAGAAATGCAGCATTCCCAATGTCACCTACATCCTGAGAACATATATAGTTTTCAAAAATCAGTTCCCTAACATGTTTCCGACTGAAACATTTGCTACTTGTATTGTATAAACCTACATTTTGGAAACATTTGAACAGTTTTAATCAATGCATAACGCACAAGTAAAATTCTGTGGTACAGAAACTTGCTGCCTTAGTCTATTAAGTGACGCGACTATAAATTGAATATGTTTTTCATTCAATAGATATTCAGGTGGAGTGGAGAAAACTCATACTTCATTAAAGGAGACCGAGACTCTTTAGAACTAGGTGGGGGAAGGTATGTATCCACTACATACAATAATGTTATCTCAATTACTACAGCTTCTTACAATAGGTTTTCAATTTTATTTAAATAACCTATAAAGTAAATACATTTATATTGTATGGTTTCCGAATCTTTTTTCTTAAAATAATGCAGCCACAATATCACAGTTGATAGTTTTAACTAAAATGATCACACCAGGTGATGTAACAATACTGTACTTGCACAGTTGTAAGTTAAGTGCAGAATTAATGAGCCCCATCAGTCCATTGTAGCACATTTATTTGGGTGAGTTTTGTAAGCTGGAGTATTACACAAAAATGAGGTACTTCAATTTGGTGGAAGCTCATGGTAAAGTGACCTTTACAAAGGGAGAAGATTGTGCTGATACTTTTTTAAAATTTGTAAGAGTGATGGAATCCAGGGTGAATTTTGCACTTATCAAAGTGTAGTGGAATAGTTTTCTATTTTTTGACTTTTTGAACTGAATGTTCAGATGTTGTGTGATTAAGGTACATAGTGACATGTACATGTTACTAAAAAAGTTTAATGGGAGAAAATCATAGCAATTTTTTTTTAAGCTGTGGACTTGCATCTACTGGGAACTATATTAAGAATGACCTGATTCACTTTGGGGACACACGCCTTGTTAAAGAGGAAAGACTTGCATTGATAGCTGGCCTGCATTTGTGTCCAGATACCAGAAATGTAAGAAAATGCCTCCAAGTCCCAGTGGACTTTATGAAGGTTATCAAGATTGAGTATAATAAATGGCCTAGAATTTGCAGTGGTAATGATGATGAAACTGACAGTGTTTGCTGTCATTACTCCACTGAAACTTGACAGCAACTTTGGGAGTCTGCTCATGCGCAGAACAACGTGGAAAGCCAGAAGTTGCTGTCAGTGATTCTACGCTACTCCAGAGGATGTGCTGTTGAGGTCCCGCTAAACTGCAATCCCTAAGCAATCAATGAATTGGCACAAACTTCCACTTTTACACTGTTAGTCTTGCTGTAAAAATCCTTGAAAACGTTGCACTGTGTTGAATAAGATGGAACTGGGTTTTTACACCATGTACTAAGTTCATAATTACTGCTAAACACACTCCGTGGCCCTGAAACGCTAATTTTATATATGTGGAATGTCATATTTATCTATTATAATGCATTAAAAAAAAAATTATTTAGTTTGTTCGGATTAAGATAGAAGTTAGAATATTGCAATCATCATTTATTTCATTATCTGATAATTTAAATGAAAAGTGAAGTCATTCAGTGGTTTAATTTCCTGGTTTGAAGTCTGTGAAAATACTTCAATGTGATTGGCTGCTTGGCTTGCTTACTAACATCACTGCTGCTGCACATCTGGAGATCTCCCTGACTTAGCACCAGATGTAAGCTGCTGCAGAGAGCGCTGTAGTTGCTTCACTGCTGACCACAAAATGCAGTCTAATGTGACGAATAAGCACATACACTATCAATATTGAATTTATTGGTGACAAATTTATGATCCTAATTGTCTAACAATCTCAAAATTTGTATTTCAGTGGCCATTTTGGCTTGTGGCTTGACGCAGATTTATATCATGGACGAAGCAATCCATGTAGTACATTTAACAATGAAACATTGTCAAAAAAAGAAGACTTCATTGTGCAAGATCTGGAAGTGTGGACTTTTGTATAAATTTGCCTAATCTGTTGTTCAGTTCATTGGATGATCTGTTGCCACTGCTAGCTGCCTTATATTGTGTCCAGTGCTCACAATATACTGTAAAGGAGCATGTTTCTGAATGCTTACGCTACAATTTTAAAGCAGAACTACAAAGGTCACAGCTTTCCAGAATGTCAATAATTGGTTTGCATTCTGTCAACTTGCCTGAGACCCTTACATCTGCATTTCTTCATGTGCTAAAGGGAGCCAGTTGAGTCGGTGAAATCTTCTCGACAATGTTTTTGGGTACGAAGGAAGAGCAAAAGAAAACTTTGTCGTGACAGATGTAGTCCCTTCCAAGTGCTGTGTGCTAGCCAAAAAGTGGCTGGCGATAAAATGCTAGTACAGCCAAAGCCATGGTGCAAGGCGGTGCTTTTCAGTTTAAGAGGATATTTAATATAAAAGCATTTTATGACCACATAATGCATGTTGAAGGTACACTGTTCAAGTCTAGTCTTTTTAATTGTTTTACCAGGTTGCTTAAAGTCCTGACTGGAATGTTTAATATTCTTTAGAAATGCTTGTTTGTTTTCCAGTAAGTGAAAGTAAATTTATTGAAAAAGTGACAGTCCTGGGGGAAAAAGGTTGCAATTATGCCAGGATCATTTAAATATTATAGTACAGTACTTTAATTTAATGTAACTTTTATATTTGTTTTTGGTTACATTAAATGTTTTATACCCTGTGTTTAGGGTTGGTTTTGTATCGGTGCAGGCACTGAATGCCATGTTTCAAATCTTTGTTTACAGTTAGCAAAATGATTATGTAAAATACTTGTTTCTTGTGTATGTATTTTTGCATTCATTTGAACATTCCGATGTCTTAAGGGTATAAAGGGAACTGTTAAATACAAACAGGGAATATCATAGCACTTTGAAAGAAATGGTAGTAGCTTTTTGGCACCATATACAGCTTGAATTATAACGAATCAAGTTTACACATACATCATTCTCCCTTCATTTTATTCAATTAATGTGCATTCTGTGCAACAAGGTATAGAGCAAAAATAAATTTTGATTTCTGGATTATTTTGATATGAAGTGGTTAAACATATTTCAAAGAAATAACAAACTTTTTACACTTAAAATGTATGTTATGTAGATTTGATTTTTTTCATCTGGAGCACATAGTTGCAATATTGATAGAAAACAAATACTGCTGTTTCCATAGGTGCCATTTCTACTCTGACCAAAATTCAGGAACAAGAACTAAAGAGCATTTCAATACTATTTAAATTAAAGTCACAAGTTCTCACAAACATTTTTGTATATGTGGCTGTTGCGCTGTTTAAGAAATCTGAACAGAGCACTGAATGTTTCACCAGTTTAGTTTTTTTAAAGTTTAGCATTTGATATGTTAAACAATAGTTTACAAATCATATTGTATGTAATACACTATCCTGTAGCGTTATCAGAGCAAACAAAATTGTAACTGAATTCGGTATCTGTGAATGTCATTAAGAACATATACTGTAAGACTGTTGCAGTATATCCAATAAATCTGTACTTAAAAGAACATCATAGAATGGATGTTTTATATTGGGAGGAAAGAAGCTGATCATACCCATTGTTTGAGTATAAACTCAAACATTAATTAAAAAGTGCTATCTTGTGAAAACTATATTTGTCTTTGTCCTTGCAAAATTGTCAATGGCAGGTAGTTTCCAATAAGTGATATTACAACCCAATGAGAGCTTTTATGACACATTTTATTTGGTTCAGCCTCAAAAGCCACTCCTCTATGCGAATCTCAGATCCTATACAAATTGGAAATTGCTTTAACCTGCCCGATATCTGGGCAAACAATCTGGGAGGGATACGTGAACACTTTATACCAGAAGACGGTCACACCTATTAGAATAGGGTCGTCGGCCATCTCAATTTCTCTGCTCCCCTCTAACTGTCTCTCTCTGAAATTGCTGCACTCAGTTCTCTCAGGTCTAACCCCGTGTTATGCAGACCCCCATCTGCCAAGAATGAGACATATTAATTTTGTCATATGAACATTGATTTTAAACTTACTGAGAAGAAGAGAAGGCCTGTTACAAGGGCTGCCAGACACTTAGCTGAAAAATATTTGCATACTGACAGTGTTTGTGGAGACAAAAGTACCATTCCCTGGCACATTCAACCTACAATGGATTTTGATCACCAGACATTGAAGGTGTAAGGAACAGCATTACAGAGACTGCTAAGGTGATACAATCCACAAAAGCCAGGACTGGTAAAACATGTGGTCACATGACTAACTGGCTAGTTCAGGGTTTTTTGAACTAGCCACAGAGTTTTTGAACTCGAAGACTATTTGCTCCTGGAGTGAGAAGACCTCTCCTGTCTTCTCCCATCTCTTTCTCAGTAGCCTCTGAACCCACTGAGGACAGATACACTTCAAGAGGGAAAAGTCTCCTACATCGAACAAGGTTTAAGAAGAATACTGGGCCCCAACGAAAAGCAAGACCTACCTACAATCAAGGACTTTACAGTGAGCTTGCAGAAGAGTAACCAAAACCATCTTTAGATATTGCCTCAAACTTTTCCACTTTATTTCTTCTCTTTTCTTTCTCTATCTCCATGCGTGTATCGCGTATGCATGCTAGCAGTATGTCGTGTATCTGTAGGTGTTAACTGAATTAAAGTTTAAAATCTACAATGTTGATGAAATTGCTAAAGATATAATTGAAAGTGATTAGGGGTCTTAGACTTGATGATCAATGTGTCTGACTACTGGAAAACAGCCATCAGCAAAGCAAATAGAATGCTGAACTGCATAACCAGAACACTGGACACTCTATAGTGCGCTCATCAAACTACAGCTTGAGTGTTGTGCCCTGTTCTGGTCACTGTGACACAAGAGACATTCAGGTGCTGGAGGCAATACAGAAAAGAGCCAGGATACTGATCCCTAGTGTCAGAGTTTTGAAGAAAGACTGGAAAAACTTGAAATCTTCAGCCTCAAAATGAGACTGAGAGGAGATAATGTGGAAGTATATAAAACAATCAATTTTTATGGAATGAGTAAATGCAGAAAACCATTTCAAACTGAATTACAAGTCTAAATAGCGAACACAAGGAAAATGGAAAATTTAGCATTGGTGTCAGGAAGTTCGCTTCACAGAGTGATCAATACAGATTTCTGTGTAGAATAGTGGCGGTGAGAACTCTAGAATTTTGAAACAATTAGATGTCTCATTGGGAGTGAAAAGGATCTTTCTGAATGGACTAAGAGGGACTGAATAACCATGTTCATCTTGTGAATGACTGTTTGTTTCTGTTAGCAAGACAATCAATTTTCTATTCTTTTGGACTAACATTTCTCACTTTGATCAATCAATTCAATCCCAACCCAAAAAATAAAGTGGAAACAATTGCCAGGTGATCTTAATTTGAACATCCTGTTTGAGTTTTTTTAAAATTTCATTGCCTTCATTATTTCCCTTCAGGTTGTTCTACAAGTCATTATTCTAAGACTTTTTACAGTCCATCATCATTGCTTATTAGTTTAGGCTATGTTCATCCACTGTAGGATGTACTCCTCCTCGTGCCTTTCCATTGCATGAAGAATCTCTGCCATATACTGACAAACTGGCATGGCATATTGTAAGTAGAGGTTTTCTGTTAGGGTTGCCTCACCCTCAATGCTGCGCTGGAGTGTCAGCTTTGATTTCTATGTTCAAGACCTGAAGTGGGACTTGAACCCAGAACCCTGTGACTGTACCACTGTCTCCCCTCTTTTTTCCAGTCCACAAATACTTTAACATGTCCATGGATATTTTATCTCTATAGAATATTATAAAATATTCATTCTTCATATTGCACAGTAGAGAGGCACATGGTTAAATTCAGAGGCCACGTTGGTAGTTATCACAGAAGATGTGAACTCTGTTAAAACTTTAATGGGTAAAGGTCCAAATTTGTTATAAGCAAGCAAAATATGTCTATAATTTTAAAAACCCTCTGATTTTAAATTACTTTGTAATGTGCTTAATTTGGTAACTTGATATTATCCCAGACTCTACAGCGCTCTTCCAGTCATTTGTTCTTTTGAAGTTAATGGGCAATGTTAACCTGTTAAAAATGAATAATTATTGTGTTAACTGTGATCATATGAATGAGTAGTTGTTTATTTAGCATGCCGAGCATTAGTTTTGTAGACCAAATTGGACCAACATTCATATCTTCACTACATTTAGGAGAAAAATAGATATAATTTAAAAAGTAGTTGAATGTTGGTAGAATCACTAAAGATTACCGACGTCTGTTTGGCATTGATTTAAAGATTCTAACCCCTTTGAAAATAGATCCAACAAACATTATGGAAAAGTGAGAAATTCTCCCTTTCTTTGGTTGTTAAGGTCACTGTCATGCAGGCCCCCACCTGCCAACAATGAGGCATATTAATTTTGTCATATGAACATTGATTTTAAACTTGCTGGGAAGAAGAGAAGGCCTGTTACAAGGGCTACCAGACACTTAGCTGAAAAACATTTGCATACTAACAGACGGTGCTTGTGGAGACAAAAGGACCATTCCCTGACACATTCAACCCTAAACGGATTTTGATCACCAGGCATTGAAGCTGTAAGGAAGAGCATTCCAGAGACTGCTAAGGCGATACAATCCACAAAAGCCAGGACTGGTTAAACCAGCTGGTCACATGACTAACTGGCTAGTCCAGGGTTTTTTGAACTAGCCACAGAGTTTTTGAACTGAGAAAGACTATTTGCTTCTGGAGTGAGAAGGTCTCTCCTGTCTGCTACCATCTCTTTCTCGCAAGCCTCTGGATCCACCTAGGACACATGAACTTCAAGGGAGAAAAGTCTCCTACATCGAACAAGGTTTAAGAAGAATACTGGGCTGCAACAAAAAGCAAGACCTACCTACAATCAAGGACTTTACAGCGAGCTCGAAGAACAGTAACCAAAACCATCTTCAAATATTGCCTCAAACCTTTCCACTTTATTTATTCTGCTCTTCTCTGTCTCGATCTGCATGTGTGTATCGTGTATGCATGCTAGCGTGGGCGTGTCGTGTAGACATTAACCGAATTAGAGTTGAAGTTTAATAAAGTTCAACCTTTTTTCTTTAAACCTAAGAAAACCTGTTTGGCTAGTTTCTTTGCCTCATAATTGGAAATTAGTGAAAAAGGATTCACCAAGAGAGAGTGAAAAAAACTGTGTGTTTAAAATCAAACCCTGTTACGGTAAGACCAGGTGAAGGCTGAGAGGGAACCCTAGACCTCTTTCTCACCTGGTCGTGACACCCGACATTGTGATCAAACCTGCTGACACTGGTGGTGCTGTTGTTGGCTGGTGTCCTGACCTTTACCTTGCAGAGGCTGAACGGCAATTCTCAGACACTTCTTCCTGCTTCCCACTGGACCATGACCCCACCACCGAGCATCAAGCTACTGTCCGCAGAACTGACATCATCTCCTCTGGAGATCTTCCCTCTACAGATTCCAACCTCATAGTTCCGCAACCCCAGACAGCCCGCTTCTACCTCCTGCCTAAAATTCTCAAACAGGACTGTCCTGGCAGACACATCGTTTCAGCCTTTTCCTTGCTGCACTGAACTTATTAATACAAGCAAAATACTGCAGCTGCTGGAAATCTGAAATAAAAACAAAAAGTGCTGGAAATTCTCAGCAGGTCTGGCAGCATCTGTGGAGAGAAAAGCAGAGTTAACATTCAGGTCAGTGACCTTTCATCAGAACTGGCAAAGGTTAGAAATGTAATAGGTTTTAAGCAAATAAAGTGGGGGTGGGGCAAAAGAGACAAAAGGGAAGGTGTTGATAAGACAGAGGGGACCACCTACCTATACTAGGGGCAATTTATAATGGCCAATTTACCTATTAACCTGCAAGTCTTTTGGTGGTGGGAGGAAACCGGGGTACCCGGCGAAAACCCACGCAGACACGGAGAACTTACAAACTCCACACAGGCAGTACCCAGAATTGAACCCGGGTCGTTGGAGCTGTGAGGCTGCGGTGCTAACCACTGCGCCGCCCATATATATAATTGATATCCAACACTGAGATGATTGTAGACGTGGCATTTCATTCTTAAATTCAGAAAGCCACATAAACACTGTGACTGCAAAAGCAGGTCAGCAGCTGGGTATTCTGTGCAAGTGATTCACTTCCTGACTCCCCAAAGCCTGTCCATCATCTATAAGGAATAAATCAAGAGTGTGATGGAATACTTCCCACTTGCCTAGATGAGTGCAGCTCCAACAACACTCAAGAAGCTCTTTGTAATTCAGGACAAACATCGCTTGATTAGCATCCACCACATTAGACATTCACTACCTCCACCACCAGCGTACAGTGGCAGCAGTGTGTACCATCTACACTGCAGCAACTCACCAAGTCTTCTTCGACAGCACCTCCCAAGCCTGTGACTTCTACTGCTTAGAAGGACAATGATAAGGACAACAGACACATGGAAACAACAACACCTCCAACCCACCCTGACTTGGAAATATATCGCTATTCCTTCATTGTTGCTGGGTCAAAATCTTGAAATTCCCCATCTAACAGTACTGTGGGTGTACCTACACCACAAGGACTAAGTGATTCAAGAAGGCAGCTCACCACCGCTTTCTCAAGGGTAATTAGGGATGGGCAATAAATGCTGACCTTTCCGGTGATGCCTACATCCTGTGAATAAATTAAAAAAACCTTTTTCAAAAGTCTATATACACATCAACTGTACTTTCCTTATCAATTCACTCCATTATATCAAAGAATTCAGTGAAATTCTTCAAACACAATTTGCCTTTAACAAATCTCTGCTGGCTTTCATTTATTAACTCGTTATTTTTCTTAGTGCCACCAACATTAACCTGTAGTTGCCTGGTTTATCCCTCTCCCACTTTTTGAACAGGGATACAACAGTAGCAATCCTCCAGTCCTCTGGCACCACTCCCATATCTAAAGAAGATTGGAATATTGTGGCCAGACCCTCAGCAATCTTGGATACATTCCATTTGGAACTGATGACTTTTCTTCTTTGAGCCCCATCAACCTTTTAAGTACCTCTTCTTCATTTTTTATCCGATCCAATTTCTCTACTACTTCATCCTTTACTGAGACATTGTCGGCACCCTCTTTATTGAAGTCAAATGCAAAGTATTTATTTAGTACCTCAGCCATGCTTTCTGTCTCGACCAGAAGATCTCCTTTTAGGTCCCTAATTGGCCCCACCTTTCTTTTGACTACCCTTTTACAAATTATGGGCTGAATCTTATTGGGGCGTCGTGCTCCGCGGCGGCACCCTTTGAACTTGCCGGTGTGCCCGCATTCGCCGGCTGCCGCCGAGCCCCTGCAATATTAATCGTGGGGGCTCATTTCCATAGAGGCCGTGCGCCGCCCCCCCTCCATATTACGTGGGGAGGGGCAGGACATTCGGCACAGCGAGAGTTTTGACAGTTGTGCAGCAGGTGCCGGGGCCCTATTTTAAGCACCTTAGCACCTGCTTCCTGACAGCTGTCAAAGAATACTAACCTGACTGCTGAAGAGTGGGGCTGCAGTCAATCTGGCAGCAAAGCAGAAAGTGCTGCAGAAATCCAGCAGGTCAGGCAGCATCTGTGGAGAGAGAAGCAGAATTAACTTGTCCAAGTTCACAGACCTGAAAGTTAACTCTGCTTCTCTCTCCACAAATGCTGCCTGACCTATTGAGTGACCCCAGCACTTTCCGCTTTGCCGCCACATAATTACCCTGCTGTGTCCCAGTGTCCTGTGAAGTTGTGATCCTCTTCTCCCACTCAAGTGTAACATTCCTTCTTGTAGGCATACCGCACCTGGGTGAATAATCGTAAATCTGCACATTCCAGGACGTGAGACTTAAATATACCATAAAAGGTATTACAGAGGTTTACCAAGGACACACTGACACAAATGGGAATGCACGGGTGTCACAGCAATAATGTAAATACGTCTTACATTAAATATTCCTCACCAATATGTGTGTCCTTTTCTCTGTGTGAATAATATGTGTCAGCATGTAGCGCTAATGTCACATGCCTCTGCACCATTGGCCCTTCAAGAGAGCCAATGTATGCAATAATATCATTGCCATGCCACCATTACTCATGAGCATCTCCACAGATGCAGTGACATGGACATTGGTTCAGTTAGCTGCTGCCTCTAATGGTTTACACAGGGATGCGGCAGATGTGGACTGGTGCACAGCAGGTGAGCGAGGGTGATGTGTGGCTTGCAGAGCTCATGTCGGTTCCCATGGAGCAGACAGCCTTTGTCTGAAAAGCATCCCATACATCCCTAGCTCACTGCTAGCCCGACATGCAGAGCCTGGGTGTCATCTGCCCTCCTATGTGTCTTTCATATTGTAGGTCCTCAGCTTTCTCAGTCCGAGGAGGAATCCTGTTGATGTCTCTCCTCATCATATCAGGCCTGGTCCCTATTGGGTGCGTAATTGTGCAGAGCAGCAAAGAAAGGAGCTGGCCTTTTCAGCCCGGATAAAGCATCACCCTATCCATACAGGCATTGGAGGCACTCTTTCAGCATGCTGATCTCCTGCTCAATGGTGGCTCATATATCTCAGTGGCTGGCGTTGTATCTCCCCTCTACAGTAGTGGTGGGGTCTCTCACTAGTGTCGGGAGCCATGTAGGCAAAGGATATCCCTTATCTCCAAGATGCCACCCCTCTATCTGAACCAGTTCAGTGAACAGCGGTGGCAGCCAGGACTGATGCAAGACCCAGGTGTCATGGCAGCTGCCTGAGAAGCGGTCACAGATTCGCAGCAAGCATCCGCTGTGATCACATACCAGCTTCACCTAGATTGAGAGGGCTCCTTTAATGGTGATGCCTGAAGGTGATAGCCTGGCGGGAGGCCTGATGGCCACATAAGTGCAGTCTATGAACATTACAACCTATGGTTCTCTGGCAATGGTGCCAGAACCAATGGCCCTCTGGGACTGACTGAGAGTCCGTCCTGAAGCAGACATTTCTACACTTTTGATTAAATAGATGTGGATAGAGCTGGGACTGTAAACTGTCTCTAAATTGTATATATCACAGACTAGGACGCGGAGAGCGGTGGAGGAGGGGGTCCCTTTTAGCTTTGGGAGATGAACCTAGCCACTAACCCTGATACAGATTCAATGAAAAAAGCAGAACTCAGAAAAACAGAGACGAACAGCTTCACATCTAAGTGGGACACCTAGTGGAAAATACTATGCACACATCAAAATCAGGAATGCACCATTCAGTGTTTGTTCTGTTTTACAGCTAGCATGTTTTACAGCTAGATGATATTGGCGCGATGCCAATATCATCACCCTCTATAAAAACAAAGGTGACCGCGGTGACTGCAACAACTACCGTGGAATCTCCCTGCTCAGCATAGTGGGGAAAGAGTTTGCTCGAGTCGCTCTGAACAGGCTCCAGAAGCTGGCCGAGCGCGTCTACCCTGAGGCACAGTGTGGCTTTCGTGCAGAGAGATCGACCATTGACATGCTGTTCTCCCTTCATCAGATACAGGAGAAATGCCGTGAACAACAGATGCCCCTCTACATTGCTTTCATTGATCTCACCAAAGCCTTTGACCTCGTCAGCAGACGTGGTCTCTTCAGACTACTAGAAAAGATCGGATGTCCACCAAAGCTACTAAGTATCATCACCTAATTCCATGACAATATGAAAGGCACAATTCAACATGGTGGCTCCTCATCAGAGCCCTTTCCTATCCTGAGTGGTGTGAAACAGGGCTGTGTTCTCGCACCCACACTTTTTGGGATTTTCTTCTCCCTGCTGCTTTCACATGCGTTCAAATCCTCTGAAGAAGGAATTTTCCTCCACACAAGATCAGGGGGCAGGTTGTTCAACCTTGCCCGTCTAAGAGCGAAGTCCAAAGTACGGAAAGTCCTCATCAGAGAACTCCTCTTTGCTGACGATGCTGCTTTAACATCTCACACTGAAGAGTGCCTGCAGAGTCTCATCGACAGGTTTGCGGCTGCCTGCAATGAATTTGGCCTAACCATCAGCCTCAAGAAAACGAACATCATGGGACAGGACGTCAGAAATGCTCCATCCATCAATATTGGCGACCACGCTCTGGAAGTGGTTCAAGAGTTCACCTACCTAGGCTCAACTATCACCAGTAACCTGTCTCTAGATGCAGAAATCAACAAGCGCATGGGTAAGGCTTCCACTGCTATGTCCAGACTGGCCAAGAGAGTGTGGGAAAATGGCGCACTGACACGGAACACAAAAGTCCGAGTGTATCAGGCCTGTGTCCTCAGTACCTTGCTCTACGGCAGCGAGGCCTGGACAACGTATGCCAGCCAAGAGCGACGTCTCAATTCATTCCATCTTCGCTGCCTTCGGAGAATACTTGGCATCAGGTGGCAGGACTATATCTCCAACACAGAAGTCCTTGAAGCGGCCAACATCCCCAGCTTATACACACTACTGAGTCAGCGGCGCTTGAGATGGCTTGGCCATGTGAGCCGCATGGAAGATGGCAGCATCCCCAAAGACACATTGTACAGCGAGCTCGCCACTGGTATCAGACCCACCGGCCGTCCATGTCTCCGCTATAAAGACGTCTGCAAACGCGACATGAAATCCTGTGACATTGATCACAAGTCGTGGGAGTCAGTTGCCAGCATTCACCAGAGCTGGCGGGCAGCCATAAGGACAGGGCTAAATTGTGGCGAGTCGAAGAGACTTAGTAGTTGGCAGGAAAAAAGACAGAGGCGCAAGGGGAGAGCCAACTGTGCAACAGCCCCGACAAACAAATTTCTCTGCAGCACCTGTGGAAGAGCCTCTCACTCCAGAATTGGCCTTTATAGCCACTCCAGGCGCTGCTTCACAAACCACTGACCACCTCCAGGCGCGTATCCATTGTCTCTCAAGATAAGGAGGCCCAAAAGAAAACAGCTAGCATAGGCACTAATTGTACATGAAGGTATTGCAGTGTTATGAATTGTGGTTAATAAATCAAGCATTGTTTCTAGAAATAAACAGGTGTAAAACGAATGCACTATTTGGAATAATTCATTTATTTGGTATTTCTGTATTTATAATATTGAAATCATAAGAATTTAGGATATTTAGATCATATATAATTTTTAATCTATTCCCTACTTATATAACTCTTAATATTGTATTCATGAATCTATAGGAAATTTACATAATTTTTGGTATTTATTGATCCATCTCCATTTCCTCTCCAAAGTCCTTAAACGTGTTGTCGCCTCCAAAATCCGTTCCCATATTTCCAAAACTCCATGTTTGAATCTCTCCAATCAGGTTTTTGTCCCTACCTCAGTTCCTAAACAGCTCTTATAAAAGTCAGAAATGACATCCTACGTGACTGTGACACAGGTAAGCTTTTTCTCCTCGTCTTTCTTGGCCTGTCTGCAGTCATTGATATGGTTAACCGCACAATCCTCCTCCAATGCCTCTCCACTGTCATCTAGCTGGGTGTGATTGCTCTCACCTGGTTCCATTCTGATCGATCTAATTGTAGCCCGAGTATCACTTGCAATGGCTTCTCCTTGCACTCCTGCACCGTTACCTCTGGTGTTCCCCAAGGATCTATCCTTGGCCCCCTCCTATTTCTCATCTATACGCTGCCACTCGGTGACATTACCTGAAAGCACATAGTTATTTCACATGTACGCTGATGACACCCAGCTCTACCTCACCGCCACCTCTCTCAATCCCTCCACTGTTGATAAATTATCAGACTGCATATCCAACATCCAGTACTAGATGAGCAAAAATTTCCTCCAATTAATTATTGGGAAGAGTGAAGCCATTGTTTTTCGTCCCCGCTCCAAACTCTGTTTCCGAGCTACCAACTCCATCCCTCACCCTGGCAACATTCTGAGATTAAACTAGTCTGTTTGCAACCTTGGTGTCACATTTGACCCTGAGATGAACTTTCTGAACGCATATTCATGCCATCACTAAAATCGCCTTTTTCTACTTCCGTAACATCCCCAACTTTTCCCCTGTCTCAGCTCATCTGCTGCTGAAACCCTCATTCTTGCCTTTGTTACCTCGAGGCTGTTCCGACACATTCCTGGCTGGTCCCCCCATTCTATCCTCCATAAAGTTGAGGTCATCCAATACTCTGCTGCCCGTGTCTTAACTCACACCAGTTCCATTCACCACACACCCCTGTGCTCACTGACCTACATTGGCTCCCGATCAAGCAACTCCTTGATTTTAAAATTCTCATCCTTGTTTTCAAATCCCTCCATGACCTCATCCCTCCCCATCTCTGTAGTATCCTCCAGCCCCACAACCCTCCAAGATATCTTCACTCATCTAATTCTGGCCTCTTTTGCAGCCCTGATTTTAATTGCTCCACCGTTGGTGGCCGTGCCTTCAGTTGCCTGGGCCCTAAGCTCTGGAATTCCCTCCCTAAACCTCTCCACCTCTCTACCTCACTTTCCCCCTTTAAGACATTCCCTAAAACCTACCTCTTTGACCATCTAACCTAATAACTGCTTATGTGGCTTGCTGACATATTTTGTTTTATAATGCTCCTGTGAAGCACTTTGGGATGTTTTATGTTAAAGGTGCTTTGTAAATAAAAGTTCTTGTTATTGGGTACTTATATAACTTTATAATACTAGAATCATTAACTTATTCAGTTTCTATGTAAATAACTAAGTTTAGTATACAGTTATGTATCATGACCTACAGACCTGACAGGTCCATGGGACAGTTAATGCACTACAGTTCACATTGCTATCAAGGATCAGTTTCTGTGATCTTATTTCAACTATTACTCTGCATCCAAACCCCAATCATTCCATTCCCTCCAAAACTAGTCTTGAGCCATAGCCTCCCAAATCCTTCCTCGTGAAAGGCTCTGTTCTCCTGCTCCCATCCAACTCATCCCCCAAATCTCACTCTTTCCTTACCCACACTACCTCTCAAGAAGATCAAAAGATGCCATGTTCCAATTTTCCATTGCAAGGAGTGTTAAGACCATTTCTACAGCTTTGAGAGTTTTGAAACCCAAATCTAATGGTCTCCATGACAAGTGAAAGGAAAAGGAGAGACTGCAAGACATAGATTAAAAAAAAGACGCAGAGTGAGAGAGGGACTGTGTGAAATACACACAGAAGGCTGGATGTAGTGCAGCCATAAAGGGCGGGATAGCTGGGGGCGGTGGTGGGGTGGTGGAGCGGTGGGAACGCGGAGAATGGCAGTGCAGCCACCTGCCCAGTAATCTGGCATCAGAACGTTAGTTCTGGATTATTTCACCCACGTTGCAACATGATGGGAACATACTTTAAGTTGCTGAGATGCTGATTTAAATGCGTTTTAATATCATTAAAAGCGATTTTATGTGCTTTCCCGCCACTGACAAAATCCGGAACTGATATTACAATTTTATGTCCCTTCCTAACAGCACTGTGGGTGTACCTACACTGCAAGGACTGCAGCGGTTCAAGAAGGCGGCTCACCACCACCTTCTCAAGGGGAATGAGGGATGGGCAATAAATGCTGGCCTAGCTAGCGATGCCCACATCCCATGAATGAATAAATAAAAGTAGGTCATTTAGCCCCCAAGTTCCACCTTTCAATGAGATCATGGCTCATCTGCGACCTATCTCCATATGCCTACCTTTACCCCATATTCCTTAAAAGCTTTGGTTAACAAAGTCTATCAATCTCAGTTTTAAAATTAGCAATTGATCTAGCATCAATTGGCATTTGCAGAAGAGAGTTCAAAACTTCTACCACCCTTAGTTTGGTTCCCAATTTCACTCGTGAAAGGTCACTCTTGATTGTTATTATTTTCTTCACTTCTGCTATTTTGCTTACAGTGGTGAATCACTGTATCTGATTCATTATTAATTTTCTTGGGATGTCTGGCATCCTGACCTGTTCCTCTACTGTAACGCCTCCCCCTGGGTTGCTATGAACATACGAATTAGGAACAGAAGTAGGCTATTCGGCCCCTCGAGCCTGCTCCACCATTCAATAGGATCATGGCTGATCTGACTGTAACCTCAACTCCACATTCCTGCCTACCCCCAATTACATTTCATCCCCTTGCTTATCAAGAATCTATCTACTTCTGCCTTAAAAATATTCAAAGTCTCTGCCTCCACCGTCTTTTGAGGAAGGGAGGTTCAAAGACTCACAAACCTCTGAGAGAAAAAAAATTATCCTCATCTCTGTCTTAAGTGAGCAACCACTTATTTTTAAACTGTGACCCCAGTTCTAGATTCTCCCACAAGAGGAATCATTCTTTCCACATCCACCCCGTTAAGATCCCTCAGAATCTTATATATTTCAATCAAGTTGCCTCTTACTCTTAAAAACTCCAGTGGGTACAAGCCTAACCTGTCTAACCTTTCCTTATAAGACAACCTGCCCATTCCAGGTATTAGTCTGCTAAACCTTCGCTGAAATGCTCCCAACACATTTACATCCTTCCTTAAATAAGGAGACCAATACTGTACACAGTACTCCAGAACCAAAGCATCCACTATCTCGCTAGCCACTTCTTTTAAGACCCTATGATGAAGTCCATCAGGACCTGGGGACTTGTCAGCCCACAGCGCTAACAATTTGCTCAGTACCACTTCCCTGGTGATTGTAATTTTCTTGAGTTCCTCCTTCCCTTCCATTTCTGATTTACAGCTATTTCTGGGATGTTACTTGTATCCATATGGTGAGGACCAATGCAAAATATCTGTTCTATTCATCCGCCATCTCCTTATTTTCTCTTATTAATTCCCCAGACTCACTTTCTATAGGACCAACGCTCATTTTGTTAACTCTTCTCTTTTTTAAATATCTATAAAAACTCTAACTGTCTTTATATTTCTTGCCAGCTTTCTCTCATACTCTAATTTTTCCCTCTTTATTAATCTTTCAATCGTTCTTTGCAGCTTTTTATATTCTGTCCAGTCTTCTGACCTGCCACCCATCTTTGCACAATTATATGCTTTTTCTTTAAGTTTGATGCTATCTTTAACATTTTTAGTTAACCATGGATGGTGGGTCCTCCCCTTGGAATTTTTCTTTCTCGCTGGAATGTATCTATTCTGTGTATTCTGAAATATCCCCTTAAATGTCTTCCACTGTATCTCTATTGACCTATCCCGTAACCTACTTTGCCAGATCACTTTTGCTAGTTGTGCTTTCATACCCACATCATTGCCCTTATTTAAGTTTAAAATACTAGCCTTTGACCTGAAACTTCTCTCTCAAACTGTACGTAAAATTCAATCATATTATGATCGCTGCTGCTTAGGGGGCACCTTTACTCTGAGGTCATTAATTAATCCTCTGCTCCGCTCACCCCCTGCCCAAGGCTACTGCCTCATCCAGTGCAGCAGATCCACCGACTCCTCCTTGTTCCCGATTTTGCAGAAGATACAAAGTAACTATTCAGCATGTCCACCATTTCCTTTTCATTGACAATATCAACATTATCAGTTTCCAAGGGGCCCACATTGCACCTGTCCAGCCTTTTTCCTAATAGAATTGTAAAATCCTTTGTGTTGATTTTGATATTCATTGCATGTTTCCTTTCATACTCCCTTTTAGGAGCTCCTACTATCTGTTTTGTACCCTTAGCTGTTCATTGTATCTTTCTCGTTCACCAGGATCTGTAATATTTTTTGTCTTTTTGAATGCTTTTTCTTCTATTTTTTTGATGTCTCTTACCTCTTGTCTATGCGAGTTGTCTATGGCTGGTTTTTTTTTACAAGCAGAGTGCTGGTTACTTAGGGGTATTAGCTGAACACTGATCTTCCAACATTTTACCCATTAACAGATTTTCCCAGTTTACTGTCTCGTCTTATTGCACTCAGCCTTACCTAAATCGAGAATCTTAGTACAAAAACAAGAAATGCTGGATTCACTCAGCAGGTCTGGCAGCATCTGTGGAAAGAGAAGCAGAGTTAACGTTTCGGGTCAGTGACCCTTCTTCGGAACTCTTAGTAGCTGTTTTAGAGTCATAGAGTTATTCAGCACAGAAACAGGCCCTTCAGTCCACCTTGTCTGTGCCAGCCATCAAGCACCTATCTATTCTAATCCCATTTTCCAGCACTTGGCCTGTAGTCTTGTATGCTATGGCATTTCAAGTGCTCATTCCTGCCTCTGCTACCCCTTCAGGCAGTGTATTCCAGATTCCAACCATCCTCTGGGTGAAAATTTTTTTCCTCAAATCCTCTCTAAACCCCCTGCCCCTTACCTTAAATCTATGCCCCCTGGTTACTGATCCCTCCGCTAAGGGATAAAGTTTCTTCCTATCTATCCTATCAATGCCGCTCATAATTCTGTACACCTCAATCAGGTCCCCCCTCAGCCTTCTCTGCTCTAAGGAAAACAACCCTAGCCTATCCAGTCTCTCTTCATAGCTGAAATTCTCCACCCCAGGCAACATTCTGGTGAATCTCCTCTGCACCCTCTCCAGTGCAACCACATCCTTCCTATAGTGCGGTGAGCAGAACTGTACACAGTACTCCAGCTGAGGCCGAACTAGCGTTTTATACAGTTCCATCATAACAACCCTGCTCTTATATTCTATGCCACGGCTAATAAAGACAGGTATCCCATATGCCTTCCTAACCACCTTATCTACCTATGCTGCTGCCTTCAGCGATCTATGGACAAGAACACCAAGGTCCCTCAGTACTTCCTAGGGTCCTACCACCCATTGTATATTCTCTTGCCTTGTTAGTCCTTCCAAAATGCATTAGCCCCACTCTTCTCAGGATTAAATTCCATTTGCCACTGCTCCACCCATCTTACCAGCCCATCTATATCGTCCTGTAATCTAAGGCTTTCCTCCTCACTATTTACGACACCACCAATTTTCCTGTCATCTGCGAACTTACTGATCATACCTCCTATATGCACATCTAAATCATTAATGTACACAAGAAACAGCCAGGGTCGCAGCACCGATCCCTGCAGTACACCACTGGTCACAGGCTTCCACTCGCAAAAACAACCCTTGACCATCAATCACCCTCTGCCTCCTACCACTAAGCCAATTTTGGATCCAATTTACCAAATTGCCCTGGATCCCATGGGCTCGTACCTTCTTAACCAATTTCCCATGCAGGACCTTATCAAAAGCCTTACTGAAGTCCATGTAGACTACATCAACTGCCTTACCCTCAACTACACATCTAGTCGCCTCCTCGAAAAATTCAATCAAGTTTATTAGACACGATCTCTCCCTGACAAAGCCATGCTGACTATCCCTGATTAATCCCTGCCTCTCCAAGTGGAGATTAATCCTGTCCCTCAGAGGTTTTTCCAATAGTTTCCCGACCACTGATGTTAGACTCACTGGCCTGTAATTACCTGGTTTATCCCTGCTACCCTTCTTGAATAATGTTACCACATTCGCTGTCCTCCAGTCCTCTGGTATCTCTCCTGTGGCAGAGAGGAGTTGAAAATTTGTGTCAGAGCCCCTGCTATCTCCTCCCTTGCCTCACATAACAGCCTGGGATACATCTCATCTGGGCCTGGGGGTTTATCCACTTTTAAGCCTGCTAAAACCACTAATACCTCCTCCCTTTCAATACTAATTTGTTCAAGTATATCACAATCCCCCTCCCTGATCTCTACACCTACATCTTCCTTCTCCATAGTGAACACAGATGAAAAGTAATCATTTAAAACCTCACTTATGTCCATACACAGATTGCCACTTTGGTCCCTAATGGGCCCTATTCTTTCCCTGGTTACCCTCTTGCCCTTGATATACTTATAAAATGATTCAGAATTTTCCTTTTTCTTACCTGCCAGTGTTTTTTCATGTCCCCTCTTCACTCTCCTAATTACTTTTTTAAGTACCCCCCACCCCCCCACACACTTTCTATACCCCTTTTTTAGAATTAGAATTATTAGAACATTACAGCGCAGTACAGGCCCTTCGGCCCTCGATGTTGCACCGACCTGTGAAACCATCTGACCTACACTATTCCATTTTCATCCATATGTCTATCCAATGACCACTTAAATGCCCTTAAAGTTGGCGAGTCTACTACTGTTGCAGGCAGGGCGTTCCACGCCCCTACTACTCTCTGAGTAAAGAAACTACCTCTGACATCTATCCTATATCTATCACCCCTCAACTTAAAGCTATGTCCCCTCGTGTTTGCCATCACCATCCGAGGAAAAAGACTCTCACTATCCACCCTATCTAACCCTCTGATTATCTTATATGTCTCTATTAAGTCACCTCTCCTCCTCCTTCTCTCTAACGAAAACAACCTCAAGTCCCTCAGCCTTTCCTCGTAAGACCTTCCCTCCATACCAGGCAACATCCTAGTAAATCTCCTCTCGGGCTTCTGCTGTTTTCAGCCCCGTGAATCTGCCATAAGCCTCCTTATCCAATCCTCTATATCCCTTGACATCCAGGGTTCCCTGGACTTGTTGGTCCTACCCTTCACCTTTATGGAAACATGTTGGCCCTGAACTCTCACTATTTCCATTTTGAATGACCCCCACTGGTCTGATGTAGACTTTCCTACAAGTAGCTGCTCCCAGTCCACTTTGGCCAGATCCTGTTTTATCATATTGAAATCAGCCTTTCCCCAATTCAGTACTTTTATTTCTGGTCCCTCTTTGTCTTTTTCCATAACTACCTTAAATCTTACAGAGTTATGGTCACTATCCCCGAAATGCTCGCCCACTGACACATCTACCACTTGTCCGGCTTCATTCCCTAGGATTAGGTTCAGTACTGCCCCTTCTCTTGTAGGACTTTTTACATGCTGGCTCAAAAAGCTCTCTTGTCTGTACTTTAAGAATTCCGCCCCCTTTAAGCCTTTTGCACTAAGACTATCCCAGTTGATATTGGGAAAGTTGAAATCCCCTACTAGTATTACCATATTATTTTTGCACCTCTCTGAGATTTGCTTACATATCTGCTCCTCTATCTCTCCCTGACTGTTTGAAGGCCTGCGGTACACTCCCTGCCAAGTGATTGCCCCCTTTTTGTTTTTAAGTTCTGCCCATATGGCCTCATTTGAGGAACCTTCTAAGATATCATCCCTGCTTACTGCAGTAATTGACTCCTTGATCAACAGTGCAATACCACCTCCTCTTTTATCCCCTCCCCTGTTACGCCTGGATATTCTATACCCTGGAATATTGAGCTGCCAGTTCTGCCCTTCCCTCAACCATGTCTCTGTGATAGCAATAATATCATAATGCCATGTGTTAATCAATGCCCTCAATTCATCTGCCTTACTAGTAGGACTCCTTGCGTTAAAATAGATGCAATCCAGCCTTGCATTATTCGCTAGTGCCTTTACAGGTCTATATTTGCTCTGCCTTCCAGACTGCCTTAGCTTCTCTTCTATATTTGACTGTGCAGCACCCCCTATTGTACCTCCACTCTGTATCCCATCCCCCTGCCAAATTAATTTAAACTGCACCCCCCACCCCTCAAACATCACTAGCAAACCTCCTAGCAAGGATGTTGATCCCGTTCCGGTTCAGGTGCAACCCATCCAACTTGTACAGGTCCCACCTTCACCAGAAACAGACCCAGTGATCCAGGAAACTAAAGCCCTCCCTCCTGTGCCATCTCTTCACACACGCATTCATCTGCTCTATCCTCCTATTCCTATACTCACTAGCACGTGGCTTCGGGAGTAATCCAGAGATTACAACCTTTGAGGTCCTGCTTTTTAATCTGCTGCCTAGCTCCCTAAATTCTTGTTGCAGAACCACATCCCTCTTTCTATCTATGTCGTTGGTACCAATGTGTACCACGACCTCTGACTGTTCACCCCCCACTTCAGAATGTTCTGCAGCTGCTCCATGACATCCTTGACCCTAGCACCAGGGAGGCAACATATCATCCTGGAGTCACGTTTGTGGCCACAGAAACGCCTATGTGTACCCTTTACGATTGAATCCCCTATCACTGTAACCCTGCTACTCTTCTTCCTACCCTCCTGTGCAGCTGAACCACCCATGGTGCCATGAACTTGGCTCTTGCTGCTTTCCCCTGAACCATCTCCCCCAACAATATCCAAAGCAGTATATATGTTAGAGAGGGGGATGGCTACAGGGGACTCCTGCACTACCTGCCTTCCTCTACCCTGCCTGGTGGTCACCCATTCCCTTCCTGCCTTTGCAGCATTTGCCTGCGGTGTGACCACCTCGCTAAACGTGCTTTCCACGACGTCCTCAGCATCGCGGATGCTCCACAGTGAATCTACCCGCAGCTCCAGCTCTGTAATCCAGGTAGCCAGTAGCTGCAGATCGATACACTTCCTGCACAGATGGTCGTCAGGGACACTGGAAGCATCCCTGATTTCCCACATAGCGCAGGAGGAGCATATCATGGGTGCGAGCTCTCCTGCCATGACTTACCTTTAGATTACTTAGTTACTCCCTTTAATTAAAAAATACTATTAGGCTAGGGGACTTGTTCTACTCCAAACACTACAACTACAATCAAAAGTCCTTAATAAATTACACTAATTAAAAAAAAAACACATTTTAATAGTACTAACTATATCACTTATATGGTAAGTTTTGAGGAGTTTTTTTCAAAAAAGAATGTTCCCTTTTTTAATCTATTTACAGGCACTAGCAGCTGTTACTTCCCCAAACAATCACCTTGCAGCTTTCCTGTAATGTCACTGTTGACTTTTTTCCTTCCTTTTTCAAAACTCCGGAGCACTTGGACTCCGCTCCTGGAAGGTAAGTGTCCAGGCCACGATCCTCCGGCTCTATTTATCCGCTCCTCTCTCGGTGTTCTCTCCTCAGGTCCGCTCTGCTCCCAGAAGGTAAG
This sequence comes from Heterodontus francisci, assembly GCF_036365525.1. Lineage (NCBI taxonomy): Eukaryota > Metazoa > Chordata > Chondrichthyes > Heterodontiformes > Heterodontidae > Heterodontus > Heterodontus francisci. The sequence goes on along the minus strand of NC_090373.1, from coordinate 104,098,274 downwards.
TGTCCAGGCCGCGATCCTCCAGCTCTATTTATCTGCTCCTCTCTCGGCGTTTTCCTCTCAGGTCCGCTCATCTCCGCCCTCGGAAGGTAAGTGTCTAGGTCGCGATGCACGGGCTCTATTTATCAACTTCTCTCTCGGTGTTCTCCCATCAGGTCCGCTCCTTTTCAAGCACCACATTGAAGTTGATCAAATTATGATTACTAATATACATATGTTCATGTATCATTATGCTGTTAACTAAATCTGGCTCATTGCTCAGTATTAAATCTAATATGGTATGCTCCATTGTTGGTTTAAGGATATATCGTTTCAGAAAAGTATCCTGGACACATTCAAGAAATTCACAACCTTTTTGACATGACCTTGTCTACTTATTCCAAACCATATGGAAGTTACAATCCCACATTAAAAGTGCCCTGCCTTTACTACATGCTTGTCTAATACTTAAAAAATAATTAGGAGAATGAAGAGGGGACATGAAAAAACACTGGCGGGCAAGAAAAAGGAAAATCCCAAGGCATTTTATAAGTATAAAAGCAAAATCACTGACCCGAAACGTTAACTCTGCTTCTCTTTCCACAGATGCTGCCAGACCTGCTGAGTGATTCCAGCATTTCTTGTTTTTGTTTTATAAGTATATTAAGGGCACGAGGATAACCAGGGAAAGAGTAGAGCCGATTAGGGACCAAAGTGGCAATCTGTGTGTGGAGCCAGAGGACATAGGTGAGGTTTTCAATGATTACTTTTCATCTGTGTTCACTATGGAGAAGGACGATGTAGGTGTAGAGATCAGGAAGGGGGATTGTGATGTACTTGAACAAATTAGCATTGAAAGGGAGGAAGTATTAGCTGTTTTAGCGGGCTTAAAAGTGGATAAATCCCCAGGCCCAGATGAGATGTATCCCAGGCTGTTATGTGAGGCAAGGGAGGAGGTATCAGGGGCTCTGACACAAATTTTCAAATCCTCTCTGTCACAGGAGAGGTACCAGAGAAGTGGAGGACAGCGAATGTGGTAACATTGTTCAAGAAGCGTAGCAGGGATAAACCAGGTAATTACACGCCAGTGAGTCTAACATCAGTGGTAGGGAAACTATTGGAAAAAATTCTGAGGGACAGGATTAATCTCCACTTGGAGAGGCAGGGATTAATCAGGGATAGTCAGCATGGCTTTGTCAGGGGGAGATCGTGTCTAACAAACTTGATTGAATTTTTCGAGGAGGTGATGAGATATGTAGATGAGGGTCAGCAAGTTGATGTAGTCTACATGGACTTCAGTAAGGCTTTTGATAAGGTCCCGCATGGGAGATTGTTTAAGAAGGTACGAGCCCATGGGATCCAGGGCAATTTGGCAAATTGGATCCAAAATTGGCTTGGTGGCAGAAGGCAGAGGGTGACGGTCCAGGGTTGTTATTGCGAGTGGAGGCTTGTGACCAGTGGTGTACCACAGGGATCGGTGCTGGGACCCTGGCTGTTTGTATTGTACATTAATGATTTAGATGTGAATATAGGAGGTATGATCAGTAAGTTCGCAGATGAAAATTGGTGATGCCGTAAATAGTGAGGAGGAAAGCCTTAGATTACCGGACCATATAGGTGGGCTGGTAAGATGGGTGGAGCAGTGGCAAATGGAATTTAATCCTGAGAAGTGTGAGGTGGTGCATTTTGGGAGGACTAACAAGGCAACGGAATATACGATGGATGGTAAGACCCTAGAAAGTACAGAGAGACCTTGGTGTACTTATCCATAGATCACTGAAGGCAGCAGCACAGGTAGATAGGTGGTTAGGAAGGCATATGGGATACTTGCCTTTATTAGCCGAGGCATAGAATATAAGAGCAGGGAGGTTATGGGAGCTGTATAAAACGCTAGTTAGGCCACAGCTGGAGTACTGTGTACAGTTCTGAGCACCACACTATAGGAAAGATGTGATTGCACTGGAGAGGGTGCAGAGGAGATTCACCAGGATGTTGCCTGGGCTGGAGCATTTCAGCTATGAAAAGAGACTGAAAAGGCTAGGGTTATTTTCCTTAGAGCAGAGAAGGCTGAGGGGAGATATGATTGAGGTGTACAAGATAATGAGGGGCATTGATAGGTTAGATAGGAAGAAAATTTTTCCCTTAGCGGAGGGATCAATAACCAGGGGGCATAGATTTAAGGTAAGGGGCAGGAGGTTCAGTGGGGATTTGAGGAAACATTTTTTCACCCAGAGGGTGGTTGGAATCTGGAATACACTGCCTGAAGAGGTGATAGAGGCAGGAACCCTCATCATTTAAGATTCAGATGAGCACTTGAAATGCCATCGCATACAAGGCTACGAGCCAAGTGCTGGAAAATGGGATTAGAATAGTTAGGTGCTTGATGGCTGGCACAGACACGATGGGCCGAAGGGCCTGTTTCTGTGCTGTATAACTCTATGACCCTTATACAATCTACTACTTCACAGCTGCTACCAGGGGTCCTATACATAACTCTCACTCTCATCTCAAAATGAGATTGGCATAAATCCATGCTCTCTGGGTTCGATTGGTGTGGTTGTCATGGCGGCGATGGCGATGGAAGCTCCAGCGACTGCCGAGTCTCCGGGCCTGGGAGAGTCTCCAGTCGAGACCAACGCCCCGACCCCGGCCGGAGGAGAGTCGGAGGCCCCGACCCCGGCGGGAGGAGAGTCCGAGTCGGAGGCCCCGACCCCGGCCGGAGGAGAGTCCGAGTCGGAGGCCCCGACCCCGGCGGGAGGAGAGTCCGAGTCGGAGGCCCCGATCGCGGCTGGTGCAGAGTTTGAAAAGAAATGTATCTTCTGCAAAATCGGGAACAAAGAGGAGTCGGTGGATCTGCTGCACTGGGTGAGACAGCGGCCTTGTGGGGTGGAGGAACCCGGGGGCAGGCTGAGGCAAGGATCCAGGGTTGGGAGCTGGAGTCAGGGTGGGGGGAATCCAGACAGCAGGGAGCCGACACCACTTCAGCGTTGCTCCAAAGTTCAAGCCCGAAATATGGATGCTAAATTTATAGTGAAAATTAGGAAACTATTGGAAAAAATTCTGAGGGACAGGATTAATCTCCACTTGGAGAGGCAGGGATTAATCAGGGATAGTCAGCATGGCTTTGTCAGGGGGAGATCGTGTCTAATAAACTTGATTGAATTTTTCGAGGAGGCAACTAGATGTGTCGATGAGGGTAAAGCAGTTGATGTAGTCTACATGGACTTCAGTAAGGCTTTTGATAAGGTCCCGCATGGGAGATTGGTTAAGAAGGTAAGAGCCCATGGGATTCAAGGAAATTTGACAAAGTGGATCCAAAATTGGCTTAGTGGCAGGAGGCAGAGGGTAATGGTCGAGGGTTGTTTTTGTGATTGGAAGCCAGTAGTGTACCAAAGGGTGCTGGGACCCTTGCTGTTGTAGTGTGCATTAATGATTTAGACATGAATATAGGAGGTATGATCAGTAAGTTCGCAGATGACAGGAAAATTGGTGGTGTTGTAAATAGTGAGGTGGAAAGCCTTAGATTACAGGATGATATAGATGGGCAGAGCAGTGGCAAATGGAATTTAATCCTGAGAAGTGTGAGGTGATGCATTTTGGGAGCACTAACACGGCAAGGGCATATACAATGGATGGTAGGACCCTAGGAAGTAGAGAGGGACCTTGGTGTACTTGTCCAAAGATCACTGAATGCAGCAACACAGGTAGATAAGGTGGTTAGAAAGGCATATGGGATACTTGCCTTTATCAGACATAAGAGTATAAGAGCAGGGAGGTTATGATGTAGCTGTATAAAATGCTAGTTAGGCGACAGCTGGAGTACTAAATACAGTTCTGGGCACCACACTATAGGAAGGATGTGATTGCACTGGAGAGGGTGCAGAGGAGATTCACCAGGGTGTTGCCTGGGCTGGAGAATTTCAGCTATGAAGAGAGACTGAAAAGTTTCTGGTTGTTTTCCTTAAAGCAGAGAAGGCTGAGGGGGGACCTGATTGAGGTATACAAAATTATGAGGGGCATAGATAGGGTAGATAGGAAGAAACATTTTCCCTTAGCTGAGGGATCAATAACCAGGGGGCGTAGAGTTGAAGTAAGGGGCAAGAGGTTTAGAGGAGATTGAGGAAAAATGTTTTCACCCAGAGGGTGGTTGGAATCTGGAATGCAGTACCTGAAGATGTGGTATAGGCAGGAACCCTCACAACATTTAAGAAGTATTTAGATGAGCACTTGAAACGCCATAGCATACAAGGCTACGGGCCAAGTGCTGGAAAATGGGATTAGAATAGTTAGGTGCTTGATGGCCGGCACAGACACGATGGCCCGAAGGGCCTGTTTCTGTGCTGTATAATGCTATGACTCTATGACACCCTTGCATGTGAATGGTTATAAATTCCGCAATCTACTAGATCGAGGGAACTTTTCAAGCACAGGAGTAATGGGAGTGCAGCGATTTGAGTGGGAGAACAAGTCAGAGACTGGGAATTCTGAGGCAAGTAACTCGCCTCCTGACTCTCCAGAGCCTGTCCACCATCTACAAGGCACGTCAGGAGTGTGGTGGAATACTCTCCACTTGCCTGGATGAGTGCAGCTCCAACAACACTCAAGAAGATTGATGCACCATCTTAAACATTCACTCCCTCCGCTCCCGACACACAGTGGCCGCAGTGTATAAATCTATGTTTTGTATGTTTCTATCTGCAAGCTGCACTGCTGCAACTCACCAAGGCATCTTTGACAGCACCTTCCAAACCTGTGACCTCAAACAGCTAGAAGGACAAGGACAGCAGATGCATGGGAACACCACCAATTTCCCCTCCAAGCCACACACCATCCTGACTTGGAACAATATCACCGTTAGTATTATTGTATCAAAACCTCTGGAACTTCCTCCCTGACAGCACTGTGGGTGTACTGACACCAGATGGACTGCAGGGATTCAAGAAGGCAGCTCACCACCACCTTTTCAAGGGCAACTAGAGATGGGCAACAAATGCTGGCTTTGCCAGTAGCGCCCACACCCCATGAGTGGAAGCTGGGAAGCCAGTGAGATACATGTTGGAAAAATCAAACATTGAAATAACAGAACTATGGCTAAAGGTCTTGACAGCAGGATGGAGAAGGGGACAGATTCAGTAAATGCTTCAGTGAATAATAGATATTTCATTTAGAGTTCCCATATGGGCTCATGAATCGATTGGCCACCTTGTGTGATAGAGTATCCAGGTTAGGAAGGTTCTGGATTTAATCATCAATCTGGGCAAAGTTAACTATTTTCAACTGAGGGTGGCGGGAACTACAGTTGATTTCAGTGCCCTTGGCTAGGAATAAAGTCCTGATTGCTATCCAATGAGCCCTGCTGAAGGGTGCATGATGGTGAATGTTGGGTGGAGAAGGAAGCTTCAGGTTTAGCTGTGGTGCCCCTATCCCATCAGCCTGTTGATGCTCACTGTCTAGGCATGTGAAGAATGAGGCACCTTTACTTTCTGTCCTGGGGTTTTGTGATACTTTTTGACTCTGCACATATTAGGTTGGATGGTCTCATTCTGTGTTTCAATTTCAGTATCTGTGCCAATACTTTAAGCAGATAAGGGGAAAAGAGAGAATTGGAGAGGAAAACATGTTATTTTTGTAATAAACTAAAATGTGTTATTTGGGATGAGTGGATATGATACTGATGTTCTCATTGGAGTTAAAGGTCGCATGAAATGTTAGCTAGCCTCCAATGAATTTCATTGTTACTTGGACATCCTGCCTATTGTACTAACCAATAGCAACACCGATGATGTCTCTGCAGGAGTTTGCAAAATGCACTTATCCAGGGTTTTTTTAAGTAATTGTGCTAATGTCTAATTTGTGACCAGCCTTGTATTGCAATATCCACTAAGAGTAGCAAATTTAAAATATTGCTTGTTCTATCACTAATTTAACAAATATTGGTTGTAGCATAGCATATATCTTGACCTCAGCATGTCTGGCAGCATCTTTCAGCAGAACCCAACGGCCTAAAATGTTAACTTTGTTTCTCTCTTCACAGATGCTGCCTGACTTGCTGTGTATTTCCAACATTTTCTGTTTTAATTTGATTTCTAGCACTGCAGGATTTTGCTTTTATATATTTTAACCTATTGTCTTAAATGAATATTCAGTTGAGAAATTAAAAATAATCATAAATTTCTGTCCACAAGTAAGTTCCTAGTCTGATCAGTGTTTCATACATGACCACATTTATGTTTTTAAATTGCTGTATCATTATTAAAATAATTAGTCAAAAAGATGTTAAAATTTAAAACGCTGCATTTTTTTTATTCAGGATGAGCAATTTGCTTGTTTTAGGGACATCCGACCTGGTGCACCCCATCATTATCTTGTAGTGCCAAGAAAACACATTGGAAATTGCAAATCTCTGAAGAAGGAACACATATCAGTAGGTGAGATTGCATTCACTTCATTTTCCAAATCATATTACAACACTCTACTGCATCCTCTTTCAATTGAACAGTGCTTGTGAAAACTTTGCAAATGTGTTTCATGAACAATCTTCAAAAAAGCAACTCCTCTTAAGATCAATTCTGACAGACCAAAGACCAAGTTTAGATGCAAAAAATACATTAGGTCCACATAAATGATTCACTTGGTGGCATGTTCACTTCCTGGTCACATCTGTAAATCTAGTATTTCTTTTAAAAGTTAAAATTTGAAAGCTGCATTAGAAGTTCAGGCATCAGCACAAACTTCTGCTAGCATCCTTGTCTGAACAGCTTCTAGAGAACTTTAGCCTACTTGAGAATACCCCACGATGTGGAGTAGATAGCATTGTGTACATGGCAAAAACAATTTTTTCTTGTATTGTATTTGACAATGCTGTACCACAGCTGAAAAGATGACTTTTATTTACACAGGATGAAAGACAACTGCATTCTAGTTAGAATTTTGGACACACTACAGATGCTATTCTTGTTGCCTTCAGCGTCCACTTCCAGTATTTTAAATCATAGTTAGCGTACACAGTTATTTGTGGATGATGTTACACTATCTTGGTGGGGGTAAGATCAACGGAGGTTTATTGAACCAATTCCTATTTGAAATATAAAGCAATCTTGTGTTTTCCTTTGGATGGAATATTAGGTTGATTTGTATTATTCTGTCCTGTTATATTCCCATGATTGGTGTCTTCTCTGTACCAGCAATTCAGAGAGAGCAGGTGGTTGGTACTCTGCCTGTTTAACCATTGTCTTAATGTTGCCAACACTGGTAATTCCTATTACATGTGTCCCACTTCATCTTACAAGACTCCCAGTTGTAGGAGGGAGACATGGCAAGAAGTCTCATTGTGCTGCACCTACATATGACCAAAATGTAATTGAAAGGTAGCTGGCAGTTAAAATGGGAGAGGACTGGGTTCTAAAGAGTGCTAACTCAGTTGTAGTTTTACACTACTGGTTCCTATTTTACATGTTGGTCCTGATGTACATCATTTATGGCTAAGATATATTTCAATAGTATGCTTTAATTTGTAAAATTCTGTTTTAATGAATAGTTCAGAAGATGGTGAACATTGGAAAAAATGTACTACAAGAAAAGGGTATCGATGACCTGGCAGATGTGAGGTATGTACAGTACTGCAGAAAACTAACAGTGTATGTTAACTAAATACTATTCTGAAAAAGTTATGGTTATTACATTTGTTAGTTTGATAGCTGCCTCTGGACTTTTTAGTTTTCAAGAAAGTTATCTATTGCGCTCAGACCAATTAAAAATAAACTATGATCTAGCATTCTGTCAAACTTTGAAGTGAATCAACATTGTTTTGTGAAGTCTATTGGCAGTTCAGCTTTTAAAAAGGTATTTCAATTTGTACAGTAGCTGAGCAAAGTTTAGTTCTTGTATTTAAATTTAACCTAGCATAGCATGGCAAAGGAAGCTGGCCCAGTGAGGGTTATTTTCTGAGTACATGCTGGTGGCAGGCATTTTGCTGCAATATTCTAACCTACGGAACAATTATCCTCATTGTCTAAACATTGTGAAAAGAACAGCAGGTTTTCATAACAATGCAAAATTAAAACTACACTCAAAGCATATTACATCTCATTTTCAATTTTACTGTAAACATTTTGGTACATTTCCTGTAACTTGCTTGGGTTGAATTATTTTCACAAGTTTAATGGTGTACTTACAGATTATGTTGACGGCACAAAAAAAAACTTAAATATGAATGAACACTTTCAAGATTCATTTAACTGACCTCATTCAGTTGTTTTTTGCAGTTTTGCTGCTGTGATTTTTGTGATTATTGTGATCAACAATGTTGCTCATAGTTACCAAGATATTGGATTTGTTTACAGGCTGGGCTTTCACTGGCCTCCATTCTGCACAATAACTCACTTGCACTTGCATGTACTGGCTCCAGCCAGTCAGATGGGATTTATATCGAGATTGGTTTACAGAATCAATTCCTACTGGTTCATTACAGTAAGTACTTTGTTTCTATTGCTGAATAATATTGTAATAGGTGAAAATGTAAACCAATTTGCTTTAGCACTTCTGTGGCTCAGTTACCCCAGGCTAGGAAGACGATAAGTTAGATGGATTCCAGTCCTCAATTGCAATCGCGTGATCACTGCTGAAAAATATACTTGCGGAGACTGTTACACTTCAGAGTTTCTCCCAATTCTTTGTTTACAGCAAAAAGGCAGTTTCCATAAACTGACCTGCATTCCTAAGATCTGAAACATGTAACTTTGTGCCACACAAAAGAAATAGAATGCCATAGGTTTAAATTGCCCTTTTATTGTTATCTTTCACATTGGAAATTGCATAGGCTGCTCTCCTGTCAACTCGAATATTAAAACACACACTATGTTAGGCCATAAGGTTTATAAGAATATAATTGCACAAAAGCAAAAAGTGTTTGATTTACAAAACACTTTAAACGGCCCTGAAAATAATCTGAGTAATTTACAGCATAAAAAGAGGCCATTTGGCCCATTGTGTCTCTGTCAGCTGTTGGAAAGAATTGTCCAATTTAACCCTACACTCCAGCTTTTTCCTCGTAACACTGCAAATTAGTCCTCAGTCAGAGGGGGGAATTTTCCCAGGCAAGGGGAGAAGGTTTTGGGTGCATGTGGAGAGTTAAATCCCCTAAAAGTATCGGTGGGTTGGGATCCCAATATCATCCTGCCCACTTCTGGGTTTCACCCTGGTGGGTTTGAAGGCGAGTGGGAACCCTTGTGCAGCTGTCGGGTAAGTTATTTAAATTTAGCATAGTTTTAACCAGGCTTTCTGGCTTTAACAACCACAGACCTATTTCCTGAGCTGTCACAACTTGCCAGATTCAGTGAGGTGAATGCACAGCGGGGAGTTCTTCTTTAGTGAAACTGTCAGACTGGGAAGCCTTTGGTCAGTGAAACTGAAGAGCTGCAGCCATGGCCACGTGAGAGGCAGATACTCATAGCACTGCTTCTCAGAGTGCTTTCACTACTTGACTGGCTATTGCCAACTTCTTAGAAGTCACTTCACCGGTCTTGGACTTCTCTCGCCTTCAGCTGCACTTCCCTCTGCCAGCCTTCACCATGGCATGGCTTATACAGCTCTACCTTGAGGAACAAGAGGAGAAGCAGGAACAGCATCAGCTGTCTTCTCCTCAGCCACATGCAGCTCGACAGGGCAGATGAGATGAACACAGAGATCCAGGTCGAAGGAGGTGAGATACCCAACACAGGGTCTACATTCAGAGGAACATCTCTCTTGATATGTGCGAGCAACAGTGCCTCTGGAGGCTCATGTTTTCACGGCAAGTCGCTGCTGACATCTGCAGCCTCCTGGAACAAGGCCTCAGTGGGCCAGGTGAGCATGTATTGCCACTGGTCGTCAATGTACCAGTCATTGGAGGGTACCCCACCCCCACCCCCCTGCTGGGCCAGGTCTCTCTTTCTCCCCAAGGTTGTGTGCTGTCTTCTGCAAAGAGAGAAAGCAGAGGGTTGTGAGTGTTGGAAATGTTTTGTGTGGATAGGAGAGAAGGACAACATTAGAGTCTACAAGGAGAGGACATTAGTAGAATAGTCATGCTGGGTCACCCTGGCCAGTTTGACTGAAGTTGAACATACCACCGCCACCCACCCCGGCACTGTGAATGAGCTGATTTAAACAGCAGATTTGTAGCTAATAACTTGGATTATTGTAGTGATCATCTCATTTGCAATTGCAAGTATTCGTCTCTCTCACCATCCTGCTCAAACTTCTGCAAGAATTCTGTTTAAATAAAAATGTTCAAAAAAAGCAACAGTAGAAAGATGAAAAAGGCTGTTAATCTTTTGGATTTGCTTCATTTTTATATTTAAAGATTAGGTGGTTATATAGTACCTTCTTGTGCCTATATTCTCACTACTGATAACTATAGATTGAACCAAACTAAAAAGCAAATGAATACATGTAAATTCTATGTTGGTATGTTCATATAACCACAGTAGAGAATATATGTGTATATGTAGCACGGCTAGATGTGGAACAAACTGCTTTTGACTCTGTCCAGCTTTGTACCTTAGTAATCCTTGCTGCATCAATGATTTATTGCACCAACCACCTTTTTTTCATAACGCTGCTAAATTAAATGGAAATTGTTTAGTGCTGCATGCTTACTGGGAACTGGATTGAGACTGTCCAAACTCATTTCACATAGAACCCACAGAGGCAATAGGCAGAGGAGAATTTCATGCTATCAGTGTCAGCTAGGTTTCAACAAAGAATACATTGCATTACTCAGTCTCAATTATAGATTATGGTTATTTTTGGAGTCTGAATTATTAGCAAATACTAACATGTTTTGCACACATTGTACCCAGCTTACCATAATATGGACTTTTTACCCTCCCAAAGGTTGACCAGTTGATTGAAAAGCTAAAGTCGCTTCCAGATAATTGAGTGGTGGAAGTTAAACACATGCAGTTGAATCCCAGTACATTTAGTTCCAGAAGGTGACTCCATTTCAAGATCTTTAATCTAATCTAGTTTTTGATTTAATCAACAAGAACTAAATTTTGCCTGTGATAACTGAAAATGCCATTTAATGGGTTCCTGAATACCTCTATTATATAAAATTCATAATTTTTGATTTAAGACAGTAAAGATCTGTAACTGTTCTCCTAGACTGTTTAACAGAGACTGCAAAATTTGCATGTGTGGAAGTCACCAAGACAATGGTTTATTAAACCTGTCAGCATACATTTAGTGGCACACCAATCAGTAAGGTTATCTGCAATGTAAAATTGGAAAGATTGAAGAACTTTAATTGCAATATGTTCTTTTGTCTGAAATACTATGTTTATGTGAAATATTTAATTGCTTCAACATTAATATAAACACTTTTTGTAAATATGTTTTTAATGTGCATCAATAAAAATATTTATCTTTTGTCTGGAAGATTGTAAATACATTAGTATATAATATATACTACTACATGAGTGTGGATCAGGATTTTTGGAGCCATCTAAACAATTGTATTCCTGACTCAACTGTTCTCAACTTACGGAACTGAATGTCAGAACAGACTAATTATTTTCTGCATGTAATATTACAATCCATTCTTACAATGGTAAGATAAAAATGAGTCACTACTGTGCCATCTTGTGTTAATGACCAAATTATTTGTTCTAACTTGCTGTTATGGATTTCATGAATTTGAATATAATAAAAAAAAGTTATACAATTGCAATTTATCCTCATTGAATAACATCTATGCCACAGCTTATAAGTGCATTGCATAACAATTCAAATGGCTGTTGGTTCTCAATACGCCTCAGCCACCGGATGCTTTTATTACGTGGCATTCTCTGATCCACAGTCTGAGCGTGCAGTCTCTTAACTATACTAAGTTGAAGTCTGCTTTTCAGCTCAGATCTATGAGATTTTGATACCTCTGAAATACTGGAAATTACCATTTTGTTCCTAATTTCCCAAACAGTGGCATCCTACAATTCATATATGTAACCAGTGCTGTTACCTGAACCTATGAACAGAAACAAGGGCCAAAATTCATATCTATCACTCTGAAAGTGTATTGGAGCACCAACATCTAGCATATTTTTCATTGCACACTTTAATAGTTTCATTAATATTTTAATAGAAAAATTAATTTGTACTGAAGTATTAGAATTCTGACGTCTTATATTTTTGTGTCAGAAGTCAGTAGAAGAGTGGCACGGCTCAGTCAGGTTTCCATGCTGCTCTTGGATTTCTCGAGAGAATCAGGCATTTTTGTAATATGCCTGTATGCATACAGTCTTTTCGGGCAAGCTATAGATCTTGGATGTGAGAGATCTACCCTGGAGTGGTGAGATGTGTGAATTTTTTGGACATTTAATGTTTTTCTTGGTACAGAGGATGTAGGAATTATTTTTGTTTCATAATTGTATTTTAAAACTGAATTTTCATAGGTTTAAAAGGAAACTGCAACATTGACACGAGGAATTTGATGTGCCAACAAGCCATGTATCCTTATTTTTCTACAACAACCAGGGACATGAAAAAATTTGTTATCCTGTCTTTAATAACCTCAGAAAACAACCACACCTGTTATGGTTAGGATAGGACTATTCATGTAGAGCAATATGATGGGTCTAGTGAGAATATACTCTTGAAGAATCAATAATCATCTTCGTCGACTTGGCTATTGGTGAATCCCTGAATTCAGAAAGAATTAAAGGCCTTTCCCTCCTTCTGGTGAGTATTCAACAATATCTTGTATCTAAACAGTGCTTTGAATGTAGTAAACCATCCCAAGGCACTTCAAAGGAATGTTATCAAACAAAATTTGACACTGAGCTACATAAGGAGATATTACGGCAGCTAACCTAAAACTTTATTAAAGAAGTAGGTTTTAAAGAATGTTAAGAGGAAAGTTAGAGTGACGCAGACGTTTTTTTGGGGTGGAGGAGTTCCAGAACTTGGGGCTGAGGTAGCTGAAAGTACGGCTGCCAATGGTGGAGTGTTTAAAATTGGGGATGTGCAAGATGCCAGAATTGGAGGAGTGCAGATCGCTCTGAGTTTTATGCCTAGATGAGGTTACAGAGATAGAGAGGATTGATGAATTTGAAAACAAGAATGAGAATTTTAAAATTGTGTTTCTGGATTGGAAGTCAATGTAGGTTGAGGGTATAGAGATTATGGGCAAACAGAACTTAATGTGAGTAATGAGAGGTTTATGGATGGAGGAGTTGGGAAGCCAACAATGGAATATTCAGATAGTATAAGGAAAAATACACTTGAGACATCAAACAGCTTTGAAACAAGACACTGAGGTGTAGCCTGGAACTGGAAACTAAAGTGCAGGAGGTACTTTCTTTGCAGTTTATAAGTTGCCAGTTAAGGTCACAAGGTGTCCTATTACAACAACCTTGGTTTACACTAACATAATAGATATTGGGTAGTATAAGCACACTGCTGAAAGTGAGATTTTCTGATTGCTTATGGGAGTGACCAACACCACTTTACTCAAATAAAGGCAAAATACTGCAGATGCTGGAAATCAGATTGGGTGACCGCTTTGCGGAACATCTCTGCTCAGTCCGAAAGCATAACTCTGAGCTTCCGGTTGCTTGCCATTTCAACAAACTCCCCTGCTGTCATGCCCATATTTCTGTCCTGGGCTTGCTGCAGTGTTTCAGTGAACATCAACGCAAGCTCGAGGAACATTTACTGATGAGGCATGTTACAGCCTACCAGACTGAACACTACGTTCAATAATTTCAGAGCCATGACGGGCCCTCCTTATTATTTTTAGTTATTTTTTCTTTATTATTTGTTTATTTTATTTTAGTTTGTTTCATCATTTTTTACCATGCACCTGCCCACTTTTTTTCATGTTTGTGTTTGGGCCAGGGCTGTTCATTTTTCTGTCAATTAATACCCTCTCTGTCTTTGTCTTTCAGCAGGGCGGCACAGTGGCGCAGTGGTTAGCCTCACAGCTCCAGGGACCCGGGTTCGATTCCAGTAATGCCTGTGTGGAGTTTGCAAGTTCTCCCTGTGTCTGCGTGGGTTTTCTCCGGGTGCTCCGGTTTCCTCCCGCAAGCCAAAAGACTTGCAGGTTGATAGGTAAATTGGCCATTATAAATTGTCACTAGTATAGGTAGGTGGTAGGGAAATATAGGAACAGGTGGGGATGTTTGGTAGGAATATGGGATTAGTGTAGGATTAGTATAAATGGGTGGTTGATGTTCGGCACAGACTCGGTGGGCCGAAGGGCCTGTTTCAGTGCTGTATCTCTAATCTAAAAAAAAAATCACACCATTAACATACCGTTTGCCTTTGCTCCATGACCTTTAGGTCAGTTATTCTCTGTGATCCTCTGTCCTATCAACATCTTGCCTTTTGTTACCTCTTGCCCCACCCCACTTTATTTGCTTAAAACCGATTAAATTTCTATCATTTGCCAGTTCTGATGGTCACTGACCTGAAACATTAACTCTGCTTCTCTCTCTCTCTCCACAGATGCTGTCAGACCTGCTGAGTATTTCCAGCATTTCTTCTTTTTATTACCACTTTATTCAAGATTATCTAAGGTAGATGAGAAACTGGCAGTGTGATCCTCATGTACGAGTTCATATGTAAAATTTACCATTTTACTGACCCATGATTGCTGGAATATGAGCTGGGCCTTAGGTATACTTGTGACTTGCCTTTTGGTACCAAAATAAAACTTTGGAGTTTTCTCTGCTACTGGCAACTATCAAGCTTGTCAGACATCACTCCTCGTTGCATTATCTTTGGATATACATTGTTAGTATGCCATACAATAACAAGTGTTGTGATTTTGAAGGATCAGGAGCTTCTTGTGTTAGTGTTACTGTGCATTGTGCTGGTTTACTGATTTTGTTTCAGTAGAGGTTTATAACAATCAAATACTTTATTCAAGACTTTAACACAATACATAACATCTGATCTACTTGTTTTTTTAACTGATTAACGTTTGTACACCTATCATCCCTATGGTTGATAACCTACATTAGTTCCTGAATATGTATCGCTTCAATTTTTAAATTCTCCTTTTCAAATTCCTTCATGGGCTCCCCACCCCCATTCTGTAACCTCTAACAGCCCTTACCACCTACCCCAGCCCCCACCAAGATTTTTGTGCTGCTCGCATTATGTGCCTTCAGATGTCTCGGCCCTAAACTCTTAACTCCAACCTAAACCTCTTGCCAAGCTTTTTTCCTAATATCTCTGTGGGTCCCTGTTAAACTTTGTTTGATCAGGCCCCTCTGAATCACCTTGGGATGTTTTACTACTTCAAAGATGCTAATCACATGCAAGTTGTTGTGTTCCTTTTTTATTAGGATAAATAAATGCAATAGGATGTAACCAAAGACAGGTACTGTTTGCAGAGCTTTGCTGTTAGTTTCTGATTGTAACTCTCTTGGTAATTGTTCAGCTTTGTAAGTACGTTTGCTATAGCTTATTTACAAATGAATCACAAAAAATTTTACAGTAAGTAAAAGGAAACTGCTAGTAAGTTTCGCCATTTCTGACAAAAGGTCATTGATCTGAAACATTTATTCTGTTTCTCTTTCCACAAATGCTGCCTAAGTCGCTGAGTGTCCAGCATTTTCAGTTTTTGTTTACTTTTGCAGCATCCGCAGTATTTTGTTTCCGTACCAACTTTTACAGCTTTGTATTTACGACATCTGCAATAAAGTACGTATATCTTTTACTATAAATCCTGTACATTTCAGGACACGAATATATTCAAATTGTCGATGTGTTGTTGGTGTTTTTCAATAAAGGCTTCCGATAAGCGTAGCTTCAGTGTAATCACAACGAAAGGTGCAACTTTATAACTTACTCGACCTTACTTTCTACAAATTAACTGCAAACTATCTTCACTCCAGCAATGTGATGAGAGCGCGATCATCCCTTCCTTGCCAAAGCATTTCCCCATCAAAGTGAACCAGACCGTGTTTCCTTGCTCGCAGCAGGAGCCCCACCACTTTATTGGAAATTGTTACATAGGCATCAAACAATCTTCCAAAAGTTATACAAATGTTTCCATCCGACCCGAGTTCGCCGTTCCTTCTGATAATATAAAGCAACTCCTCAACTTCTTTCCCGACCAGGATATGTGCATCTTTGCCCCTCTGGTCGGTTTTAGACCCCTTTTTAGGATGCCCGTATTCTTCTCCCCCTCTCTGCAGCTGCAAAGTCACCGCATGGGAGCCACTGAAAGGATTGCACCTCTGGTACTCTCTATGATCATCGGCCCATTCCTGCCACTTCTCCTTTAGTCTTGCTGTTCCGGGCTGTCCTGGCATGCCTGGCGCTATGTGATTGCCTCCACTTTCTGCCATTTCTTTTCCAATAGATTAGGATCCTCTAATCCTAGAAGGTCATCACAGCCATTTCTTCCCCAGGAATAATCAGCAGCTGGAAAGTAGGATTCGTTTTTATTTTAACCACCCGCGCATCAACTTTCACTTGTATTGATGGGTTTCAGGTTGGTTTTGCCTTTAGAAAACCAGAGCATTGGTCATTTCATACTGCAGTAGGGACACCGCAGACTCGCTATCAGCCCGCGACTCACCAAGTCAGCAGCTGGTAGTTCAGGGCGGGGTCATTATGATGGACAGTTTAATCAACCAATAGAACGGTGAATTCCATCGGGGCACCAATGGAAAAGGGCAGAGGGTGGGAGCACCATCTGTCTATTGGACAATGTTTCTAGTTCCAATCAGTGGGCGTTCTCTTTCAGTAATACTGATTAAATGATATTCCGCTATCCAAAAAGCAAAATACTGCTGATCCTGGCAATCTGACACAATAACAGGAAAATGCTGGAAATACTCAGCAGGTCAGGTAGCATCTGCGGACAGAGAAACAGAATTAACGTTTCAGGTCGATGACCCTTCATCAGAATTGGGTGGTCATCGACCTGAAACGTTAACTCCGCTCTTCAAGTAGTGCATGGAAAATTCACTACTCAGTCTATTAGCTTTGGGATGCTGCCAGACTTGCTGAGTATTTCTGGCACTTTTTGTTCTCATTTCAAAGTTCCAGCATCCACAGTATTTTGCTCTTAAGATTCAGATAGATTTGAACCAGTGAGTTAAAAGAAAAAAAAGACTTACATTTATTTGGCGCCTTTCAGGACCTCAGGGCGTCCCAAAACGCCAATGAAGTACATTTGAAGTGTAGTCACTGTTGTGATGTAGCAAATAGGAAAATTACCAGACACTATTGTCAAGGATCTGTTAACGGCAGAGTATGTCTGATTGAGTTATTTGATGAAGTAACACAGAGGGTTGATAAAGGATGTCCGATGTATAGACTTTCAAAGGCGTTTGATAAACTACCAAACAGACTTATTAGTAAAGTAGACTCACAAGGTATTAGAGGGATGGTGGTAACGTGCGTAGGTAATTGGCTAAGAGGTAGTGAGTTATTTGCAGCATGAAAACTGCAAGAAATGTTGCAAACGTTCAGGTGGAGGGGATATATATATATATGCATATGTGAAGTATATATATACATCTTGTTTCCCGGTCAACGTTCAGCCGTCAATTGACTCCTAGTCTTCTGCTCAGAATCAGGAGGCAAGTTTAAGGGAGTTATATATCTGAAACACATTATTTTACAGTTTCCTGTGTTTCTATACTACAATGAATGTTTACTATATAAAATTTTATTTGTAATCGTATGCTTTGTTTGAACTTGATCTCTACTCCGTGAATGCGAAAAGATTTGAGGGTTTTTTTATATCAAAAACTGGCAGGACGGTTATTTCGAGTTGCTGAAGAAAACAATTTCCAAACAAAAGATAAAAGCATATATACCAGCAGTACTCAACGAAAATAATGAAATATGATTTGGAAGTAGTAGAATGCAAGTATTTATTAAGAACATAAAACAAGGGGTAAAGGTGGTGTGTTTGAGTGTGAGGGGTGAGTCAGTGCCGGAACTGATATCCGGGGTTTAGGGGGTGCGGGTCGGGATTGTTTTGTTGACGGACGGGAAGATGGCGCTGTCCAGTCGGGACGTGTTTCGGAGGTTTTTGCTTCTTTTAGCTCAAGAAAACCTGGAATTCCGGCTCCCGGTGAGTCCTAGTGCGGCCTGGATCTGCCCGGTGATATCTGGAGTGGGATTGTAACTGAACTCCACATCAGATCAGGCCCCACAGAGCAGCTTGAATAACAACAGAAAACGCTGGAAAGGCAGCGGCGGAGAATTTGCAGCGATTTCTGTTTCCATTTCAAATTTTCAGCACTCGCAGAATTTTGCTGCTGTTTGAGTGCCGGGGAAATATGTGCGAGCGGTGCCACGGCGGCATCCTGGATAAAGGCCAGCTCAGTCTGTTTGGAAATGTCGGTTTGTTTTTCCAGTTTCTTTGCTGAGGACACCAGTTCATTTCAGCGGACAGTCCGTGCTCCAGGTGCCCGCAGTCTCTTGGTATCTCGCCCAAGTTCACATCAAGTGTGACATCTTGCAGCAGTCATTCAGACTATTCCCACTGCTCCGACAGCGACAGCTGGGCAGTCATGTTGTAAAATGTTGGGATGGGCACCGATGATCTGCAGAGTTGTGCCAGTCTCTGCCATCTGTGGTCATTTCTTTATCGCACCTTTTAAGCGGTGGAATCTCCGCCCACCCCCTACAAGGCAAATGTCAGGAGGGCAGAGCCAGTTTCCCTGCACCAGGAGTTCCCGTTTTCCTGGCTGTGTCAGGATTTGAAGAACTTTTTGCTGGTGTGGTGGGTGAGAAGAAACACAGGGATGTAAGTGGGCCCTATCATATGGAACAAGGGAAGACCTTGATCCCTGAAAAAGGTGCAGAAAATGTATATTGAGAACAAACCTTGTTTGGCCCCCTTACAGAGGGCAGCTGTCTATCCAGAGAGGCAGTCAGCCATCAAATTCTCTAGCTACTTGCATTAATGCTAGTACTGTTGCACTTCACCACTTTTATCAACAATCTAGATGATGGCATTAGGAAAACTTTCTACAATGAATGACATGAAGATATGTCAAATTTTATGAACCCTGCATGGAAAAGATAGATTTGTGACAAATCTAGATGAAACGGTGGAATGGGTCTGTGTCTGGAAACCCATACACAGTGTGTTCTACTAACAGATGATATGCCTGGTACATGATATACTTGGATCGGGCAATCTCCAACTGTATGTTCACCATTCAGTATTGGTGCTTAATGCTGCTGATTGAGGGACACACCCGAGGGTTATTGTGCATTGGAAGGTTATTGTGAAACAAGTAGGGTGTTATGATGTATTTCCAGGGCAAATAAACATAAACTAAGAAACATTATCCATTCTTTGTGGCCTTGTTCAGGCCAGATAGAACCTTACAGCATAGAAGGAGGCTCTTTGGCTCATGATGCCTGTGCTGGCTCTTTGAAAGAGCTGTCCACTTTAGTCCTACACCCTCACCTTTTCCCTATAACCCTGCAAATTAGTCCTCCAAGTATATGTTCAATTGCCTTTTGATAGTTCCCACAGAATCTGATTCCACCACTTTCAGTTAGTGTATTCCACATTAAAACAACCGTCTGTAGGGACTAATTACTCCTCATTTTCCCTCAAGTTCTTTTGCCAATTATTTTAAACGTCTGACCTCTGGTTACCAAGCCACTTGCGAGAGAAAACATTTTCTCCCTACATGCTCCATATAATGGAAGTCTCTCATCCCTAATATTCCCCAGTAAGACTCCTCGTAAAGGCCTTGACATTATTTCTAAAGTGTGGTGGCCAAACGTCATTTATAAAGGTTTAGCATGGCTTCCTTGTTTATGTGCTCAATGCCCTGATTTACAAAGTCAAGTATCCCATTTGCTTTCTTAACCACCTTATCAGTTTGCTGTTCCAGGATTTGTGAATATGCACCCTGAGATCCCTATATTCTTGCACCCTCCATGTTGTTTTCCTCAAAGTGAATCACTGCACACTTAGCTGCATTAAATTGCATCTGTTGTTTACCTGCGCATTTCACCAGTCTGATGATGTCCTTCAGAAGTCTACTACTATCCTGCTCATTATTTACTACATTGCAAAGCTTTTTTAAATATTTTTCGGGATTTTGGTATCGCTGGCTAGGCCAGCATTTATTGTCCATCCCTAATTGCCCTTGAGAATGTGGTGGTGATCCTTGAACTGCTGCTGTCCTTGGGGTGTAGGTACACCAACAGTGCTGTTAAGAAGGGAGTTCCAGGATTTTGATCCAGTGACGGTAAAGGAATGGTGATATAATTCCAAGTCAGGATGGTGTGTGGCTTGGAGGGGAGCTTGCAGCAGGTGGTGTTCCCATGCATCTGCTCCCTTGTCCTCCTAGGTGATAGAGGTTCGGGGTTTGAAAGGTGCTGTCGAAGGAGCCTTGGTGCGTTGCTGCAGTGTATCTTGTAGATGGTACACACTGCAACCACTGTGCATTGGTGGTGGAGGGAGTGAATGTTGAAGGTGGTGGATGGGGTGCCGATCAAGTGGGCTGCTTTGTCCTGGATGGTGTTGAGCTTCTTGAGTGTTCTTGGAGCTGCACTCATCCAGGCAAGTGGAGAGTATTCCATCACGCTCCTGACTTGTGCCTTGTAGATGGTGGACATGCTTTGGGGAGTCAGGAGGTGAGTCACTCGCCACAGAATTTGCAGCTTCTGATCTGCTCTAGTAGCCACAGTACTTATATGGCTGGTGCAGTTCAGTTTCTGGTCAATGGTAATCCCCAGGATGTTGATGGGGGATTCAGCAATGGTAATGCCATTGAGCATCAAGGGGAGATGGTTAGATTCTGTCTTGTTGGAGATGGTCATTGCCTGGCATTTATGTGGTTTGAATGTTACTTGCCACTTAACAGCCCAAGCCTGGATATTGTCCACGTCTTTCTGCATCTGGACACGGGCTGCTTCTGTATCTGAGGAGTCACGAATGGTGCTGAACATTGTGCAGTCATCAGCGAACACACCCACTTATGACCACCTAATGGAGGGAAGGTCATTGATGAAACTGCTGAAGATGGTTGGGCCTAGGACACTACCCTGAGGAACTCCTGCAGTGATGTCCTGGGACTGAGATGATTGACCTCCAACAATCACAACCATCTTCCTTTGTGCTAGGTATGATTCCAACCAGTAGACAGTTTTCCCCCTGATTCCCATTGACTCCAGTTTTGCTCGGGCTCCTTGATGCCACACTTGATCAAATGCTGCCTTGTTGTCAAGGGCAATCACTCTCACCTCACCTCTGGAGTTCGACTCTTGAGTCCATGTTTGGACCAAGGCTATAATGAGGTTAGGAGCAGAGTGGCCCTAGCGGAACCCAAACTGAGCGTCAGTGAGCAGGTAATTGCTGAACAAGTGTTGCTTGATGGCACTGTTGATGATGCCTTCCATCACTTTGCTGATAATGTGAGTAGACTGATGGGGAGGTAATTGGCTGGGTTGGATTTGTCCTGCTTTTTGTGGACAGGACATATCTGAACAATTTTCCACATTGCCAGGTCGATGCCAGTGTTGTAGCTGTACTGGAACAGTGTATGAATGAATTACTTTTATCTCTCAGTGTCATTCTAAGATTGCTTTGCCCACGTGCTCTATTGAAAAAGAAACACTGGCTGAGAAGTTGTTACTACATTGGATAGACATATGGATGAAAATGGAATAGTGTAGGTCAGATGGTTTCACAGGTCGGCGCAACATCGAGGGCCGAAGGGCCTGTGCTGCGCTGTAATGTTCTAATTCTAATGTGATCATAGAATCATAAAATGATGCAGCTTCACTCTTTCAGGCAGTGCATTCCAGATCACAGCAACTCGCTTTTTAAAAAAAAGTTTTCCTTATGTTGCCTCTGGTTCTTTTGCTAATTACCTTAAATCGGTGTCTGCTGGTTACCGACTCATCTGCTGTAAACAGTTCTTCATTTATTCACCCTATCAAAACCATTTATGATACCTCTATCAAATCTTTTTCTACACTAAAGAGAACAACCCCATCTTCTCCATTGTTTCTGCATAACTGAAGTCCCTCATCCCTGGTATCATTCTAGTAAATCTTTTTTGAACATTCTTCAAAGTCTTGACATCCTTCTGTAGCTGAGACCTAACCAGTATTTTATAAAGATTTAGCACAACTTCCTTGCTTTTGTACTGTATTCCTCTAGTAGTAAAGCCGAGAATCCCATATGCTTTTTTTTTAAGAACAGCCTTCTCAACCAGATTCTCATCCTTGTTTTCAAATCCCTCCATGGCCTTGCCCCTCCCTATCTCTGTAATCTTCTTCAGCTCTACAACCCTCCAAGCTATCTGCACTTCTCCAACTCTGGCCTTTTGAGTATCCATGATTTTAATCACTCCACCATTGGTGGCCATTCCTTCAGCTGCCTAGGCCCTAAGCTCTGGAATTCCCTCCTAAATCTCTCTGCCTCTCATCTTTTCTTTTCTCCTGTAAGATGTTCCTTAAAACGTACCTCTTTGAACAAGTTTTGACCAAGTTTGGCCATCTGCCCTAATATATCCTTATGCAATCCATATCAAATTTTGTTTGATAACGTTCCTGTGAAGCACCTTAAGATATTTTACTATGTTAAAGGTGCTATATAAATACAAATTATTGTAATATTTTTTATGCTTGATTGTACCTTGTCCTTTTTCATAACTGTTCCAAACCTGATGATATGATCAAAAGCAAAATACTGCGGATGCTGGAAATCTGAAACAAAAACAAGAAATGCTGGATTCACTCAGCAGGTCTGGCAGCATCTGTGGAAAGAGAAGCAGAGTTAACGTTTCGGGTCAGTGACCCTTCTTCGAAGAAGGGTCACTGACCCGAAACGTTAACTCTGCTTCTCTTTCCACAGATGCTGCCAGACCTGCTGAGTGAATCCAGCATTTCTTGTTTTTGTTGCTGATGATATGATCATTGTGCCCCAAATTCTCTCCCACTGAAACTTGCTCCGCTTGCCCCACTTCATCCCCCAGAACTAGATCCAGCACTTCCTTGTTCAGCTGGAAATACATTGACCAAGAAAATTCTTTTGTACACATTTAAGGAATTCCTCCCCTCTTTGTCCTTCACACTACTATGATAGCAGTTTATATTAAGACTCTTGAAGTCCCGAATTACCATTACTTCATAGTTCTTGCATTTTTCTGTAATTTGCCTGCACATTTTCACCCCAACTTCCCATTTTTTGCTGGCCTGCAGTAAATGCCCAATGGTGCAATAACTTCTCTGTCATTCATTAATTCTAATCAAATGGACTCTATCTTTAGCCCCTCAACTACATCAGCCCTCTCCAGTGCGACAATCATTTATTTGATTAATACTGCCATCCCGCCCTCTTTTTTTCCTTCCCTTTCATTCTGGCCAGGAATATTAAGATTCTAATCCTCCCCTTCTTTGAGTTAGCTCTGTTATTGCCACTATATCATAGTCCCATGTGGCAACTTGTGCCTGCAGCTCACTGACGTTATTTACCATGCATTCACATACATGCACTTCAGATCCACTTTAGACTGCTTCGAATTTGCTCTCTGTCTGATCCTTCCTCTCTTTTTCTGGACTGTTCTTTACTCCGGTGCTTTTTGCCTCTGCCAGACTTCTGTCCATCCTGTTCTTCCTCTCATGTTTTATCTTGGGCCAAATTAGGTTAAACCTTCCTCCACAGCTCTGGATAACTAGTATTAGTGCTGATTTGATAAATCCTCTAGCAGTGTGATAGCACTTTTTAATTTTCCTTTTTAGTCCATAAATATTGAGAGTCATTCTTATAATGCAGTAAACTTTGCTGATAATACCATCATATGTATTCCATGAATAGGTGATTTGGTGGGTTAGGGCACAGTTGTTTCTCCACTGATACCTCAGCCCTGCAGACCCAGATGAATGATCTCTCTAATGTGTGTTACAAGTTCCAAGTAAGCTTAATTTGGGTTGTTCATTTTATTGTGTAACTCTTCAGTACCTCTCAAACCCATGACCTCTGCCACCTAAAAGGATAAAGGCAGCAGGTGCATGGGAACACCACCACCTCTAAGCTTACCCCCAAGTTACATGCCATCCTAACTTGGAAATATATTGCCATTTCTTCATCGCTGAGTCAAAATCCTGGAACTCACTCCCTGACAGCAGCTTCACCACACAGACTGCAGCGGTTCAAGAAGGCGGCTCACCACCACCTTCTCAAGGCCCATTAGGGATGGGCAATAAATGCTGACCTTGCTAGTAATGCCCACATCCAATGAATGAATTAAAAATCACCCTTTTCAGCTTATATGCATGTTATCTAGCACAAGATATATTTTTGTGGTGCAAAATGGGTAGTATCTGTCTGGTGATGCATTCTGGTCCAGTGAAAGGAAGACTGTCAGTTCCCATGTTCATTCACCCTGAATGCCATTCAGTGATCCTTCTAAACATGAGATAACCTCACTCCACCACTCTTTGAATGGTGGACAGACTGTTTATGCTGTTTGTGATTGAAAATTATTGACATAAAGATTTGAAGCAAGTGTTATCATTGTAATGTCATCCGACTGCTAATTGATAATTCATTAGACTATTCCCACTTGTCCAGATTCATTAGACTATTCCCACTTGCCCAGAGTGATTTTCAAGATTATTTTAGCACCACAGGTCTGAAGAATTTTGGAAATCTTATTTAATATCTTCTTATTCCATAGTACTGTTATTTGCTAATATTAAGCACAGCTAAAATGCCACAAACAAAAGATATAAGAGGGATATTGCAGCCCAGATTGGGAAGTCCTGTGCTGTGACCAAGGAAGTGCTTGATAACTGAGTGCATTTTTTGAATCAAAAGGGTTTTTAATTCAGCTGCTTGATTTTTAACGTGTGCTGTGCCAACCAAATATCTATTTTCTTTTGTTACAGGAGCTGAAGTCCCTGTTTTCTCTTTGTGGTGGACGGTTAAGAAGTGAAGAGAACTTTGACGAAAAGGTAGGGTACAGTACACCCTCAGTTTGTACAATCAAATACTAATATAATCACAGGATGCTACAGCTGCAAAATATTGGACTTGTTTATGATTTTTATGTGAGATCTCAAATCAAATTACAGTCTTTGATTCTCTCCTTGTTATCTTGTTTTCAATAATATACACTAATTTGTTTGTGGGATTTTATGTTTGAGCTATGAATGCTTATGATGGTTGGCTGTGCAAGTATCTGTTTGTATATCAATATTCAGAAAAGAGCCTTTTGATATCAACAGAAGGGCATGAGTAATTTTTAATGGCTGGTGATGACCACCATTTCCCACAGTCAGCACACTGAGCATCCCAGGCTAAACTACCAGCCTAATTTTTCTATCCTTATGGCCTTGGTTGTGTTCTCCCAGATCAGTTTTCATCACCTTGACCACCAAACAAATATAATTGATCCCACCCAGCTAAATACCTGCAAAATAAGAAACTTAATTTAAGCCAAAAAACAAAATACCGCTGATCCTGACAACCTGAATTAAAAGCAGAAAATGTTGGAAACATTTGGCAGTTAGGCAGCATCTGTTGTAGAAGAAACAAAAGTTAATATTTGAAGTCTTATGGCCCTTCATGGTGGAAATTGAAGTCCTTATCTAGAGTACATGCTTTACTTCCTACAAGTGGTGTTCAACGTGGAGAAAAACTGATTCACTGGTTGGGGGGGTGGGGGTGGGTGTTGGAAGTGTGGGGAGACATAGTAGCTTTCCTTGGCCTTGTTTGACTTTATGCTGACTCATTGTTAAGGGTTTCATTTGTCTGTGCCCCCACCTCCTTCATTGTTGGCTGTGTTCTGCAATTCCCTCCCTAAATCTTCTACTTTGCAACCATCTCCCTGCTGCTTTTAAGACTGTTCTTAAAACCCATCTCTTTAACCAAGCTTTCAGTCACTTCATGCCTCAGTGTCCATTTTTTCCATATGGCTGTGTGGGATGTTATTCTGTGTTAAAGGCGCTTTATGAATGTTGTTGTTGTGCTTACAGGGGCTAACAATACTACTGGCATCAAATCCTATGCCACAACAGGACTGATAATGAAAAAAGTACAGAGATCATAAACCTTGTCTCCTCAGTCCTAGTGCATTTAGAAATGATCAGGCTAAGTGTAAAAAGTGTTCAGAGAGATCTGCAATTCCTATGTTTGAATGTTGGCTCACAGAATTGCAGGGAGTGCAAGGTCTGTTAAAGGAAAAATGTAACAAAAAGGGATTAATTGGTTCTAACTGTTGCCATAATCTATTATTAGATTTATTTCATGATGCATGAAACATTCACATATTGTATGATATTTGAACTTAGAGCTGTTTTTTGGATTTAGAAAATTGGCTTGTGGACAGAAAACAGCGAGTCGTAGTAAATGGTTGCTTTTCAGACTGGAGGATGGTAGACAGTGGTGTTCCCCAAGGGTCAGTGCTGGAACCACTGCTTTTTCTTACTATATATAAATGACGAATCTTGGAATAAAGAGCGGAATCTCAAAATTTGCTGACAACACTAAACTTGGAGGTGCGGCAAACAGTAAGGATGATAAGAACTGCCTGCAACAGGACATAGATAGGCTAGCAAAATGGGCAGATAAGTGGCAGATGGAATTTAATACTGGCAAATGTGAGGTGATGCATTTTGACAGAAGGAATAGGGAGAGGCAATATATACTTAATGGCACCGTTCTTAAGAGTGTGCAGGAAGAGAGGGACCTGGGGGTGCATGAGCATCGATCTTTGAAGGTGGCAGGACATATTGAGAGAGTGGTTAGTAAAGCATATGGGATCTTGGGATTCATAAATAGAGGCATTGAGTACAAAAGCAGGAAAGTTATGCTGAACCTTTATAAAGCTCTGGTTAGGCCCCAAATGGAGTATTGCATCCAGTTCTGGTCACCACACTTCAGGAAGGATGTGAGGGTCCTTGAGGGTGCAGAGCAGATTTACCAGAATGGTTCGGGGGATGAGGGATTTTAGTTACAAGGTTAGGTTGGTTCATTCTCCTTAGAACAAATGAGATTGAGGGGGGATTTAATAGAAGTGTACAAGATTATGACAGGCTTAGATAAGTTAGACAAGGAAAAGCTGTTCCTTTTAACAAATGGTACGAGGACTAGCGAACACATTGAAAATTTTGGGCAAGAGATGCAGAGGGAATATGAGGAAGTACTTTTTTACGCAGCAGGTGGTAATGACCTGGAACCCGCTGCCCACAAGGGTGGAGGAAGGGGAGACGATCAATGACTTCAAGAGGAAGTTGGATGGCCACCTTAGAGAAATAGACTTGCAGGGTTACGGGGATCGAGTCAGGGAGTGGGACTGACAGCAAAGCTCTGTGGGCAGCTGTCATGGAGTCACTGGGCCGAATGGCCTTATTTTGTTGTGTCAATGATTTTATGGGCTGGATTTTGCCAAGCCCACGATATCAGGCTCCGTGGCAGGGGCGGGGGGTGGTGGGGTGGCCGGAAGATGGGTCCGGCCCGATCCTCCAGGCGGCGGCGGGTCTCCGTGGCAGCCTCCGCACCGCTGAGTGATGAGAACAGCATTTCAATATTTAAATGAATGACAGGAATAAATTTAAAATATTCTTACCTTCAATCTTCCGGGTCCTCCGCGATCTTCGGCACAGCGGCCGGCACTCCCGCGCCTTCAATTCCCCGTCCGGGAAAAGCTGGTGTGATACTGGTGGGGAGTTGGGAGGAGTTGAGATTTTCAATGCGGGCTTGGGGATGGGGTCAAATAAACATAATGGGTGTAGGGGATGGTGGGAAGGGGTGAACTTTAAACTTTGTGCAGTCTATGGTAGGGGAGGTCAGATTTAAAAGGTAAGCGTTTTTGGGGGGAAAGGCCAAATAGTTAATGTAATTGTTTAGGGGGGTGGTGGGGTTGCAAAGGGGCGTTATAAGTTTATTACATAAATTTTGGAGGGGAGTGGTTGCTGTATCTTTAAAAATTCAAATCTGCCTGCAGGGTTGGCTGCCTTTTAAAAATGGCGCATGCGCACAGGCAGCTGATGCCATTGCCGGCGACGGACAGCCTGCCTCCTCCACGTGATAGGGGGAGGGGGCTGCCCCGGCTTTTTAAATGAGCCGCCATGCGGGAGGTCGCAGCGGCTCTTTGGCGGGCTGCCATTTTTTGAGCTTACCGCTGGCTCTTAAAATCCAGCTTATGTTATAAACCATCGCTATATTGTATTGCTTTGTGTGTGTAAGAGGCTTCTCTGCCCGTTTGTGTGATTTGGAGTTTTGTTGCCAGTTCTGATTCCTGATGTAGTTTTCACTCCCTTTTCCAAATGGGTGTGTAAAGCTGTACTTTAGGAAATCTTTGAAGTTTCAAAGCACATTTTTGTTGGAGAGTGATGAACATAAAGGTTCAGATTCTCATTATGTTAAATGAACTCTGATAATTTCCTAGATGTGCAGTTCCATTTAATGTCAATGTCTTTTAATTTTGACTCACTTTCACTAACATACTTTTAATAGATTCATCAACATAACATTGTTGATGTTCCAAGGTGATTTAATGTATAAGTATATTTTCCTTTTCAGTCTCCGTTCTGGATTCTACACATTCCCACTGAGGAGATGGCAAAAGGAATCATGAAGCGGACCGTGTGTGCAAAGTATGTGCTTCGTATAATTGTAATGGATGCACAGTAGTTGAAGAATATTGTTTGCCTTTCTAGTTGTTTTTATATTGCACCATGACCTATGCTATTAGTGTCAGTTCCTGACATGTGGGTCTCGTAACTGGCTACAAGCTAAGAACTAACGCTGGGATTCATTAGAATTAATTGTTGTGCAAACCTGGTTTAAAATGGGTTGTGGCGCTCTACATGACGCTCAGGAACCAGTGTCAATAGTATGGGTCTTAGTGGAATATAACAATGACTGTTGTTGTCAAAAGTATGACATCAGCATTCAGTTAAGTGCATTAAGAAAAATATGTACTTGCAGAAATTCTTCAGTTATTGCAAAGACTGAGTCCAACTGACAACTTTAGTTGCTTTGTTTTTCTGAAATAAATGATGAAAAATAGTGTTTTGCTTGTCTTCGTTCTCCCTTCCATTCTTTTAACTTTTTTCACCCTTCTAAAAATCCATTTACTATGTTCCCTTTATCTGTTCAGTCAGTCACTTCATCAAAAGCTCTATTAAGTTTATTAAACACAGCAGCACATTTATCACATTATGGATTCTAAGTATTTTGCATAATTGACATTAGTCTATCTGGTTGATAGTTACCTGATTGATCCTCCTCTCTCTTTTGAACAAAGATGTTACATTGGCTGATCTCCTGTGCAGTATAGCTATATATTAATTTTGTCCTCTATCCATCTCATATTGGAAGATTTCCCACTGATCTATTAATCTGTTTTCTAAATTTTCTGCCCATTTAATTTGGGTCAGATCCTTTAATATCTCACTGAACTCTGCTCTTTACCAGTCCAGCATCCTTATCTATAACTCATTATCTTTTTCTTGCATTGCATATTACCCCATTGTTTGCATATTAGTTGTTCATCATTCTTCATTTCCAATAACTAAATTAAGTAATGCTTCCTTCCTTGATGGACTAGAAACATACTTTGCTGGATGCACTTTGAAAAATATTCCCCATTTTGACCACATTTATTACAACGTATATTGGGATAATTAAAATCACCAATATTATGTTGTTCCTACATATCTCTCCAAACTTTCTACAGATCTTTACCTCTATCTCATCTCTACAG
The DNA here is from genome assembly GCF_036365525.1 of Heterodontus francisci. Classification (NCBI taxonomy): domain Eukaryota; kingdom Metazoa; phylum Chordata; class Chondrichthyes; order Heterodontiformes; family Heterodontidae; genus Heterodontus; species Heterodontus francisci. The sequence goes on along the minus strand of NC_090373.1, from coordinate 104,068,602 downwards.
CTGGATGAGCTCTCATGCATGCCAAAATTGCATCAGTTCCCTTCATATTTCTTCACTCTATCTTTATAGAATCTGTCAATCTAACTTGATGGAATATACTTACATTCTTGTAATGTAATAGTATTATTCACTTAAATCACAAGCCCACCTTTTATATCCCTCTCTATCTCTCCTAAATTTAAGTTCCCAGTCCTGTCTAAATTAAGCCACAAATTTGTCAGCCCTGGCTCAGTTGGTAGCACTCTCGCCTCCGAGCCAGAAGGTTGTGGGTTCAAGACCCACTCCAGGACTTGAGCACAAAAATCTAACAGTTCTGAGGGAGTGCTGCACTGTCAGAGATGCCATCTTTCGGACCAGACTTAAACCGAAAGCCCCTACCCCTTCTCAGGTGGACGTAAAAGATTCCATGGCACTATTTCAAAGAGGAGCAAGCGAGTTATCGCCGGTATCCTGGCCAATATTTATCCCTCAATCAACATCATAAAAACAGATTATCTGGTCATTATCACAGTTCTGTTTGTGGGAGCTCGCTGCGCGCAAATTGGCTGCCGTGTTTCCTACATTACAACAGTGACTACACTTAAGTACTTCATTGGCTGTAAAGCAATTTCGGACATCCAGTGGTCATGAAATGAGCTATATAAATGCAAATCTTTTTTCTCTGTTCTAACTACTATATCATATTCCTTTAATTTCTCTCATTTTACAATACTGTTTTAAATGTTTTGTGCATTCATTTTGCATGACTCAGTCCTGACTCCAAAGTTTTGGAACTTGGCACGTCATAACATTCAAGGCTATGGGCCAAGTGCTGTCAAATGGGATTAGGTAGACAGGTCAGGTGTCTTTAATGCATCGGTGCAGACTCGATGGGCCGAAGGGCCTCTTCTGCACTGTATTATTCTGTGAATCTTCTTTGGGTTTTTTTTACTTCATTGTTTGATATCACTTGCCCCTTCTGCTATAGTGCTTTTATCTCTCGCTACCACATATCCTGTTTCTTTTCTTCCCTGATAGTATTTTTACACAATTCAATTCATTTCAGGCAAACCTTATGCTTTTATTCTAATAATTTTATTGACCTACAGTTCCTTCCTAGTCTCAAACATTGAGTTTCCTCAAGCCTTCCAGCCACCACAACAGTTTAAATCCTTCACTGCAGCCACGTTTGACCTTCCTAATTTTCCTCTCCTTAACATGTTCAACATGTAGCACAGTGTACAATCCAGGGATTATCATCTTTGAGCTGCCTGTGCCAATCTAGAGCCTAACACCTTAAATTCCTTTGCAGGACCTCAAATGTACGTCTTTCTTTGTCATTAGTTCCAATGTGAACTGTGACTTCTGGCTGCTCTCCCTTTCTAGGACTTTTTCCAACTATTTCATAATGTCCTTCATCCTAACTCCAGCCAGGCAACATGCCACTCCCAGTCATGTCTGCAAAAACAGACTGTCCACATCTTTGATTAAAGGATCCTCCACCACTATCACTATCCTTTTCTTGCCTCTCATCTCCCTAGGTAGTCATTTATTCGTACAATTAAATGATGAAACCATCCCAGAGCATGTTTGAGTTTACATTAATCTCAGAATTTTCAAGGACTATTCTTGAGCAGTGGACAGAAGTTAAACGAAACATGCAATGATAAGTCTGAAGTAAGCACTTTTCACAAAAAGACTAGAAGTAGATTGAAATCTCTCGAGGCAAGGTCAATTGAATATTTCAAAACTGTGATTGTTAGATTTTTGTTAGGCAAGGGCATTAAGAGATATTGAACTAAATAGTAAATGAAGTTAAGATACAGGTCACCTATGATCTAATTAAATGGTGCAACAGGCTAGATGGGATGAATGGCCTACTTCTGTTCCTGTGATTTTACAGAACAGAAAATGCTGGAAATTCAGTCAACCTTTAAAAGAGAAAGAATGGTTAATGCCTAGGGAGTGATTCTCCATCATAATTCTATCTCTTGGTGTTCTGCAGAAGGATCATTACAGTATTTTTTTCAGTTGCTGATTGGGGCCCTGCCATTTGCTGTCCCAGTGACCCCTGGTCCTTCTGGCTAGTGCTGGAGAATCAGAGGACCGAATATTGTCCTGTTGGAGAGTGGCGAGTACCTGCAGTCTTCATTTGTGGGCTGCTCTTCGATCTGAGCTGTCTCAACAGTCTGTGGAGGTTCTGCCAATAGTCCCAGTACCTGATTTCTTCAAGTTCCCAGCAGGCTGATATAAAAGAAAATGAGATGGGAAGCTGGAGCTGTTCCCTACTGCCTCATTTATATGTATACAATGGCCCCATATCCAGCTCTTCCTCCAACACTCCCTCCTTGGGGAAGCCCTGGAAATTTTGAGGTTACTTAAAAGGGGCATTGACCCAGCTAAATTAGCCACCTCACCTTTTTTCTGACCTTTGTGCCAGGGATTCCCTGGGTCCAAATATCAGGAAAATTGGCCCCTATGTCTTTTAAGGAAAACTCTTTCACATCAAGATGGTTTACAACAGACTAATGGAAGAATTACAGTACAAGCTGTTCTCGTGGTGTTTCACCTTGGCCACCGTATGGCAACAGCATCCATGTTTGAAGTAGTTGTTTTAGACACAACAACCATGCTTTACTTTGCAGATCAATATTTGAATTGTGGGGTCAAGGAAGAACACATGAAGAGCTGTATAACTCACTGAAAAATTATCCTGCAGACAGAATGGTGTGTATGCACAGGAACCATCTACATTGTCTTGTATACATAGCTAAAACTATTGGTCTGAGTTAAATTAACCATTTTTATTTTCCGACTTTAGATCCCATTCCTTCAGTGTGGTTCAACATATCAGATAAACGTTTATGCATTCAATAAAACACTGAAACATAAAGAGAGGATTCAAAAGATAGATGTATGTATGATATTGCTTTATTTTTCTGTCTCTGGTTTGGCCTTTGTTTATTTTCATATTGTCATTGATTAGTCTAGAGTTCTGAGAACATTGTGATTGGAAAAAGAACTTCCTCGATGCCTCAGTTGGTAAGTGTAATGCTAAGTGTGGAACTATACCACAGAAAACTGGAAGGTCCTGGATTTTAACCCTGGTCTTGGATTAGATGGTTGGACGGGGGCATAAAATTTGGTGTCAGCAAATCTAAGCTAGGGAGGGAAAAGTAAGTCAAGGCGACTCCTTCAGAAAACATGGCCATGGATCAGGCTCTGTTCTGATGCTCTTCACAGTAGCTCAGCACTCACTATCTTACCACGCGCGTGGAAAATGAGAACCTGAGTAAGATATCAGATGACAGCTGCATACTGAAACATGAATCTGTAACTTCGGGAGAGATTGGGGACCATTATGAAAAAGAAAAGAAAATAATTTGCATAAGACTTGCTTCATTTAAGACAGCCACTTATATTCAAGCTTGATATACTTTTGTCAGAATAATTGAGGGTCTTGTAGATTTTTTTTTTCCTCTGGGAAAATTGTTGTCTTTTTATATTTTCATTCTCCATTCTAACTATAAATGTCAATCAGTGATTTCTTGAAGCTTCCTCTACACTTTTTCTTCAGCCAACGCTTTGCCCTATTTTACTCATTTTACAGACCACCTTCCCTTCAGTAATGCTGAAAGCAGCAAGTATTTTAATGAACTATTAAGTTTTTGTTTTTTGTATTTCTGAACGCTAATCTCAAAACCGCAGTACGTTCGAACTGTATGCCTAGATTGCCCCCATGTATTACTGTTTTCAAATAGAGTCATACCGGTGTAAGGTCGCCACTTGTAAAGATAGAAGGTAAATCTGAGCTTATTTGGATCATGGTTATGTATCTCCTTGTTGCTAACTATCATCAGCTGAGGCCTGGGAGTAGGCTACCTCCCTAATTGGGCTGTGATGCAGGAAAACCAAGGGGGAAAAATATCTAAAAATGCTTATCATATTGTAGCCAGACACCTTCATGGTTATTGCATGAGTGGGCTCAATATTTTACCCCTCCATCACTGGCGCACTGTGGCTACAGTATGTACAGACTAGAGGAAATGCTGCAGAAACTCATCACTGTCACTTTGAAACCACCTTCCACCCCAGTCACCTCTGCCACCGAGAAGGGCACAAGCAGCACTGTGGATGGTAGCACCATCACCTCAAAGTTACTCATCATCTGTTTTAGGCATATATTGCCATTTCTTCATCATTATTGGGCTAATATCCTGGAAATCCCTACCTAAACCATTGTGGAAGCGCTATCGCCACAAGGACTGCAGTGTTTCAAGGGGAAGACCCACAATTGCCTTCTCGGGCCGAACTAAGGATGGGCATTATTGCAGCCTTGTCAGTATCGCCCAGATCCTGAGAGAAAGTAAAATAAAAACACCCAGCGGTCAGAGTGAGAATGTGTAAGATGTGCATGTGTTGGGAAAGAAGAGAGTGGAAACCTGCCAAAAGGGTAGGGAGAATTTTATTTTGATTCATTCATGGGATGTGGGTGTCGCTGGCTAGGACAGCATTTATTGACCATCCCTAATTGCCCTTGAGAAGGTGGTGGTGAGCTGCCTTCTTGAACCACTGCAGTCCGTATGGAGTAGGTACATCAACAGTGCTGTTAGGAAGGGAGTTCCAGGATTTTGACTCAGCGACAGTGAGGAACGGCGATATAGTTCAAAGTCAAGTGTGTGGCTTGGAGGGGAACTTGCATATGGTGGTGGTCCCATGCATTTGCTGCTCTTGTAATTCTAGGTGGTAGAGGTCGAGGGTTTGGAAGGTGCTGTCTAAGGAGTTTTGGTGCGTTGCAGCAGTGCATTTTGTAGATGGTATACACTGCTGCCACTGTGCGTTGGTGGTGAAGGGAGTGAATGTTGAACATGGTGGTTGGGGTGCCAATCAAGTGTTTTGATTTGTCCTGGATGGTGTCGAGCTTCTTGAGTGTTTTTGGAGCTGCACCCATCCAGGCAAATGGAGTGTATTCTGTCATACTCCTGACTTATGTCTTGTGGACAGGCTTTGGTGAGTCAGGAGGTGAGTTACTCGCCACAGGATTTCTAACCTCTGACCTGCTCTTGTAGCTACTATATTTATATAGCTACTCCAGTTCAGTTTCTGGTCAATGGTAACCCCCAGGATGTTGATAGTGGGGGATTCAGTGATTGTAATGCCATTGACTGTCAAGGGAAGATAGTTAGATTCTCTCTTGTTTGAGATAGTCATTGTTTAGCACTTGTGTGGCGCGAATGTTACTAGCCACTTATCAGCCTAAGCCTGGATATTGTCCAGGTCTTGATGCATTTCTACATGAACTGCTTCTGTATCTGAGGAGTTGCAAATGTGCTGAACATCAGCGAACATCCCCACTTCTGACTTATGATTGAAGGAAGGTCATTGATGAAGCAGCTGAAGATGGTTGGACCTAGTACACTACCCTGAGGAACTCCTGCACTTCTGAGATGATTGACCTTCAACAATCACAACCATCTTCCTTTGCGCTAGCTATGACTCCAACCAGTGGAGAGTTGACCCCTGGTTCCCATTAACTTCAGATTTGCTAGGGCTCCTTGATGCCACACTTGGTCAAATGCTGCTTTGATGTCAAGGGCAGTCACTCTCACTTCACCTCTTGAGTTCAGCTCTTTTGTCCATGTTTGAACTAAGGCTGTCAGGAGCTGAGTGGCCTTAGCAGAACCCAAACTGAGTGTCACTGAGCAGGTTATTGCCAAGCAAGTGCCCCTTGAAAGCACTGTCGATGATACCTTCCATCACTTTACCGATGATTGAGAGTAGACTGATGGGGCGGTAATTTGCCGGGTTGGATTTGTCCTGCTTTTTGTTTACAGGACATACCTGGGTAATTTTTCACATTGCCGGGTAGATGCCAGTGTTACAGCTATAGTGGAACAGCTTGGCTGGGGGCACAGCAAGTTCTGGAGCACAGGTCTTCAGTACTTTTGCTGGAATGTTGTCAGGGCCCATAGCCTTTGCAGTATCCAATCCCTTCAGTTGTTTCTTAATATCATGTGGAGTGAATGGAATTGGCTGAAGACTGGCATCTGTGATACTGGGGACTTCAGGAGGAGGCCGAGATGGATCATCCACTCGGCACTTCTGGTTGAAGATTGTTGCAAATGCTTCAGCATTGATGTACTGGGCTGCCCCATCATTGAAGATGGGATATTTGTGGAGCCACCTTTCATGACTGGATGTGGCAGGACTGAGGAGCTTAGATCTGATCCGTTGGTTGTGGGATTGCTTTGCTCTGTCTATCGCATGCTGCTTACGCTGTTTGGCACGCATGTAGTCCTGGGTTATAGCTTCACCATGTTAACACCTCATTTTGTGGTATGAGGTGAGATATGAATGATGGGGAAAGGGTGCCTGCCGGTTTGAGAAAAGGTACATTGGCTGAAGAAAAATTGGTAAATTATCCTTTGATACATGTGTAAGGTTAGGATAGCCTAGCGATTATTGTACTGGACCAGTAATTCCAAGGTTGTGAGCTCAAACCCACCATGGCAACTTGTGAAATTGAACTAACCTGTGGGTTGTAAACTGGTAAACGATAATTCTTCTTCAGAAAAATAACCATGCAAATTGCCAGTTTGTTGGAGACACCCAGCTGAGTCACCTCTACCTGGTCCAAAGTAGATGTGTCTCCAGTCCCACACTATGTGGTTGGCTCTTAGGGCAATGAGGGATGTGCAATGTCAGTATCTCCCACGTCCCAAGAACAAAATAAAAGTGTGCCCGAAGGATGGAGAGAGAATCAGATGTGTTCTGTACAAGTTGCTGAAGAGAAAATGTCCAGTCTATAATTTGCTTCCCCAAACCCAGTATAAGGATAAGGACCCTCCATTCCTGAGTTTCATTGCAGAAACTGCCATTATAATGGTCATATTTAATTTATCTCTTCTGGCTATATAGATGGATTTTCAATGTTTTTGTCAATCCAAATGATCTTGTTATTAGAAATTGTGAATAAAGCCCGTGGGATTCCTGCATAAGACAATCATAAAAGGCCCTCAAGAGTAAAATCATTGTCACCACACTAATATATATAACAATATATAGAGTAATTATTGAAGTTGTCAATAAGTTAATAAAATATTTTTTCTGACTGGTGAATTGTCTTGGTTGTTACATGTGGTTTTGTCTTAAATTTTATTTCATGTGTTATACAGGATTTAGGATTTTTGCCCTTTCAAGGAGCAGTGAATCTAAAGAATCCAGAGCATGTGTTCTGGTTACTTGAAGACTATGGTACAGACCCAAATAATGCTCCAGAGAAGCCCTTTTGTATTTACTTTGGAAGATGGGTGAGATTTATAGAACATGCACCTTAAGGGAAATTGAGTACTAGTTTATAATTACACTTTTATTATGTTCCTCTCTGTGGGTAATTGTGCTGTCTGATGTTGTACAGATTTATACAAACCATAAAATGTCAAACTTTTAATCCCTTTGCCTGTACTGCGTCAGTTGATCTCAATCAAACTGGCCTTAATTGGCCTCAGTGCCTGGCCTGAGTGGGACCCAGCCAGGACTCCTATTGTGACCTGTGCTAAAAAATTTTATGGATGTCAAGTCTTTGCTGTATGGCTTCCATGGTAAAATAGCCTGTGGACACGAGGGGGCTCAAAGCCTATATTACTTTTGGGGCATCTAGGCTGCTTATTATTGGGGTGGGTGGAGGTTAGAACAGGACCCAGTTATGCCGGTCTCTATCGCATGAGCCCTGAACTGGCGATTTCCTTAGCTAAAGGCGTTGGGGACTACGCCCATCTGCCCATGATGGGATTTGCAGGATGATATTGCCACTGGAATTTCTTCCCATTCCGACTCTGGTTCCCTAACACACTGTACACTTGCATGAAGCATGTGTGCAGTACTTTAAGCCATTGGAAGAGGTCTTGGTTTCCTTACAACGGTCAGTCACAAAGCTGACGTTCCAGCAAAGGGACACGTTATGCTGCACTCTTCCATTTGCTTCAGTGGCTGTCCAACACCAGTTGATTCATCATCCCCCATCCCCACTTCTACCTGGAGATACTTGTCTACTTCATGAAAATAGCCTGACCCTAGGATTTGCGATGGGGCCAGTCATAATTGTATAGTGAACCTGCAATCCTGCTTCACCCCATTATGTCAGCAGAACAGGAGTACAAGCTTTGTTGTCTAGGTGCAAACCTGAAGAGTGGACACTTGAGCAAGTGAGAACAATGAGTATTTATCTGTGGCACTGTACCCTCTGAGAACCATTGCATTCATGAGAAGTGAGGGGAATTAAGAGATTTATAAAAAGTTCCTGTGTTGAGGAAAAAACTCTGTAAGCGATAAACAAGGAATAATTAATACAGTCTATAGAGAACTGGTAAATTCATCAGTTTTGTTGAAACTAGAAATCTTGATTTAAAAGTTTTAATATATGTCTCATTATTTGATACTCTAATATGTTTAGTTTCTCTTTTGATTGGTATATGTCAGAAAGACTGGAAATAGTGTATTCTTAAAAAATAATTTGGAGATAAGTAAATCCTTAATCTGCTGCCACGATCCGTTTCTGTTTTAGCTTGCTGATGGTCGAAGGGAGCTAATCAACTTGTACAGTGTAAAGAAGCGTCACTTCATTGGTAATACCAGCATGGATGCATGTCTGTCCTTTCTAGTGGCAAATCACGCTAAAGCAGGAGCTAATGACTTGGTATTTGATCCATTTGTGGGAACAGGTAAATAGGAGACTGATGAAGCATACACCAAGTGCACACTATATTCCATTTTTTGCATGCTAAGAATTTGGTTTCTTTTCCCTTTGTTATTTATAAACTCCAAAGGCAAATTGTCCAGCAAGTACATGGTTGCAGTTTAGTTTTCAGTTCCTATCTGTTACTTTCTAAAACCAGGCATTTTATATTAATTCTTTGAATGTCTGTCTGTTTTCAAATTATTTTTTGTTTTTGCCTTTTTTGGAAAATGTGATTAAGGCATGTTTTGTGGATGGTGTGGTTTGAACTTTACCTTGGTCTTATAATTTATATGGTTGTGTATTTGTATTTAGAAATATGTAAAGAATAATGCCAATGAAACTGCGCTTTAAGCAATAGTTGTTGATCTCAAGACTTGGATTTTGCAATCAGCGGTAAATGAACGGCGCTCTTTTCCTTACACATTCTGTCGGCTTTTACACTGCGATTTGCAGTTATCAGACAGCCAAAATAGTACAGCACCCTCTACTGGGGATCTGGGACCTGTGTGAACAGGGCAAGCAACAGTGTGTCTCCTCAATCAATCAGATTGAAGAATCCTTACTGAAGCATGCACAGTCTAAATCAGGAAGTTTAAGCCAGAATGTTAATTCAATGTCAAATTATGTACAGAAAGTGAAAGAAAGATGGGATTAAGAGAGAGAGAGAGAGACAGAAAAAGTAACATTTTAATTTTTTTATTTTAATTTTTAAGAATCCCGAACAATAATTAAGGAAGGAATAAGAATCTTTACTTTTCAGGGCCAGAGAGATTGCTTGGCAGTAATTAAGACTTATTGTGCTGTTAAAAATTCACTTACTCTTGAATGGACAAGCCCCCCTAACTTTTTCTGGCATGTTTAGTGGGTAAGTAATGCAAGTGCATGCCCTTAATGTGTTTTGATGCCAACTCTCGGTGAGGCACTGGTGCAAGGATACGTGTGGAGGAGCAAGGCAAATCGGACAGCAGTTTCCTGTGTTTAATTGTGCATGTGCAGACTGCAAGTTGTTGTCCGATTTACTCCTAATAACGGTGGGCACTGATAGCCTCGCCGTTATTCAAATTGCAAAATTCAGGCCATTGATTTTCCTACTTGTGGGAAAGTTCCTTTCTTCAGGTGGATCTTGTTGTTGAGACAGGGCATTATACATATCAACAAATCTTTGCTCCCCACCATAGGTTGGGCCATGACAGTCCAGTTAGCTTTGAGCCAAACCACTGCTAAAGATCCATCGGCACAGTTGGTGAGACTACTGAAACAGATCAGTTTACAAACTTTAGATTGGTGGAACTGTCAGACAATCGTCATGAATGGCCATTTTCAGCTATTTATGTTGATTTTCTAGTGGAAGAGGCAGGTGGGGTAGGGTACGAGTGGGGTCTGCTGGTCTCCTGTCAAAGTTCCAGTGGGAGATGGAGAGAACCTCTGCAGAGCTTCAGGGCTGGCAATTCTACAGGCCTTCAGCATTTTGTATATTTGACAGTTTAATGTCCTATTACAGCAGTTCATGTTACATGGTCACATCTTGTATCTCCTAGGTAGTCTTCTTGTAGCTTGTGCCCATTTTGGAGCATATGTATGTGGGACAGACATTGACTACAACATTATTCATGGGCGTGGTAAGTAACCATACTTGAAAAGGAACCAAACCCTTTCATTAAGTTTTGCATTGCTAATAAAGGAATGTATGAATTTGTGGCACTCATGCATATAATTTATGTAAACTGTGTTTTCTTAAAATAAATAGTAGGTTTACCTCTTCTGCTGCACCTGGGAAATAGGTGTTTATTTAAAAAGTAATTGTTGAAGAATTTTTTTCCCCTTTAACTTCACTTCAATGGGTTAATTTTTGAGTCAGATATACATGTTCTCTGCAAGGACCAACAACTTCCATTTATATGTCACCTTTAATGTTTAAAAGTACCAAAGCAGTTCATGAAAGTAAATAGAAAGGGCAATGGACACCAAGCTATGGAGGGAGAGATTAGAGTGAATGATTGAAAGCCAGGTTGATTAGGTTTTGTGAAGAGTTGGCTGAGTAGTAGCACTCTTGCCTTTGAGTTCAAAGGTTGTGTGTGTGTCCAAACCCCATTCCAGGACTTGTTTCAGTCTAGACTATGTCTTTTGTTCAGTGGAGTACGGAGGGAGTGCTGCATTATTAGAGGTGCTGCCTTTTGGTGGGATGTTGTGCTCGGCAGGATTTAAAAGATCCCATGGGACAATCCACAAAAGAGTAGAAAAGATCTCCACTTGTTTTGTCCTTTGTTTGTCCCTCAACCACCTGCACCAAAACAGATTAGCTGATTTCTGTTTGTTTGATCTTACTGTGTGCAAATTTGATTGCACTTAATTGGCTGTAAGTCATTACGGGACATTCTGATCACTTGAAAGATGCTATATAAATACACCTTTTCTTTTGTTTTAAAAGAAAGGGAGCCAGTGTAATTCAGTGAGTTTGGGGTTAATGGAGTCAGTTGGACTTTTGTGAGACAGGATATCGGCTGTTATGTTTTGGACAAGTTGGAATTTATGGAGGATTGGAGGCCAGAAACAAAAATGTTGGAATGAGCAAGGCTGGAGGTTACAAAAATATGGATATAGTCGGGGTGGGAGTTAATGATACAGAGTGAAATAGGTGCTGTCAGTAATGAATGGTGGGTTGTCTGGGGGCAGTGGCAGGGGGTTGTGGGGGGAGCTTTTGTAAGAACAAAGAGAGGAAAATCACGTGATGGAACTAAATTGAAAACAATGAAAGGAGCATAAAATGCAAAAGTGGAAGTAGAAGCATAAAAAAATTCAGAGAAGTGTGTACAACGGAATAATGAAATTGAGAAAATAGAGACTGAAAAGAATATGATCAGAGCAATTTCATATTTGTTAGTTATGTGGTAGATTTAGTGTGGGCTGGTAATTTTATTATTACGGAGTGATTACTACAGGCCATTCTTTAATTCTGCAGGTAAAGCCAGTCGGAAGAACCAGAAATGGAGAGGACCAGATGAGAACATCCGGGCTAACCTTCGCCAGTATGGCTTAGAGGAATTCTACATTGATGTACTTGTTTCCGATGCATCAAAAAATATATGGAGGAAAGGGAAGTTGTTCGATGCAATCATAACAGATCGTAAGTTGATACTGAAGAATGCTAAAGTTCCAATATACTGAATGGGAGGAGAGGCTGAGCAGCATTTTCCCATTCTTTACTGACAATTTTTTTGTTTAAAGTGTATTTATATTGTGTTTAAGATTTTCTTCCAGTGCTGATGAGCTTTTAAAAACATTCACCTGTGCCCAGAAACCACTGCATGGTTTAATTCAATTATGTCAAAATGGCCCAAAAATTGGAGTAAAAGAAAGCAGTGCTAGTCACCTTAACTTGTTGAAAGTGTGAATTTAAAGATCCTTTTTGTCAAATTGGCAAATACTTTTTTTTCCAGCTCCATATGGTATAAGGGAATCCACAAGAAAAACAGGATCACAGAAAGAAATTTTAAAACCAACAGAAGAATAGTAAGTATTGATTTGATTTGAACAACTAAAAGCACCTTTAAATATAGTAAATACTAACATGGCAATATTTTTAGGCAACTATTATAGGACAAAAGTTTTGAAGACATTTGGAGTTTTGGGATTATTTTACAAAGCTATTACTGCCTTATGTGAAAACGTGCTCATCATAAAATATTGTTCCAGAAACCTCATGGAGACTTATGAATTCAGTTTCCTCCCTTCATCAGCTGCTCTCTGATGTATGCCCCCAAATGACTCCCTTCGCTTTCCTGAATGCAGACGCTTAAGAATGATCTAGTAGCTAATTTAGAGTGAATTGGCTCCAGAAAGTGTTTTATGGTTGTATATTGTCATGTGTGGAAGAAGCCATGATGGAAGAATTATGGATTTAAAAAGTCAACTGTTAAACAAAATCTCAAGAACATGGACACTGGTCCCACAATTAAAATAGAGTAGTGGTCACGTGACCCCTTCCTGTGCTGAAAATAAACAAATTTGTCTACACAGATGGAACTCGTTAACCTCGTCTGAAATAGCTCTGGGGAGAACGCCTTTCAAATTGAAAGGAGGACTATCACATATTAATGACTCTTATCGACATGAATGAATTAAAAGAGGATGCTGGAGACAATCTAACTCAGCCTAAACCAGAACGAATAGGTGTGAAGTAGCCACATCATAACTGGCAAAGGTTAGAAAAGAATTAGGTTTAAAGCAAGTGAAGGGGTGGGGGAGAGAACAAAGGGGAAGGTGTTTGATAAGGCAGGAGAAATTAAACAACAAAGCTGTCCTGGGACAAAGGCAAAGAGTGTGCATGAAAAGCAGGCATGTGGTTAAAAAATAAAATCATGTAGTCAGAGCTACTCATTATTCCGCTATTAACAGTCTCTCTGGACTAATGCTAGTCTTTCACCACAAGCATTAGCACACGCTTTGCCTTTGTCCCAGGACAGCTTTGTTATTTAATCTCCCCTGTCCTATCAAACACTTCCCCTTTGTTCTCTTCCCCCACCCCCCTCCCCTTCATTTGCTTTAAACCTAATTCTTTTCTAACCTTTGCCAGTTCTGATGAAAGGTCACAGACTTGAAATGTTAACTTTGCTTCTGTCTCCACAGATGCTGAGTATTTCCAGCACGTTTTCTTTTTGTTTCAGATTTCCAGCATCTGCAGTATTTTGCTTTTATATCAATAGCTAGCCATTGATTCCACATCCTGGTCCATTGTGTGGTCACACCAGGGGGGAAGGACCTGTGTCTTCTCACAGAAATTCTGATGTGATGGATTTTTACCTTAAAAGGTAGCCCTCTGGAGAGTGGAGAGATCAAGCCAATACCTTCTGAAAGCAGTCCAGCTAGAGGCTGTGAAAAGAGATCCAGTCCAGCAAGAAGAAGCCCTGTTGTTAATTCTACACTTAACTTGCTGCAGTAGAGAACTGAAAGTGACCACCATATCCAGTCTGAAGTCTTAACTGTCAGAAATTTACAAAATGTTCAAGGCTATAAACACCTTTAAAAGAGGTTGTCCTTCTGAGAACATTCAACAGGTTTACCATAAACCATGAACACCTACCTCATTTTGAACGACATTCTACCATTTTCTCTCTATCTATCTATTCTGGTGTATGTATGTGTGTGAGGGAGGTTGCGACCATTTTGGGAATTGTGTAAAAAATAGTTAGGTTTTCTGTTAGGTTAAAAAATATATAATTTGTCTGTTTATTTGACCCTAAAAAACACTCTGGGACTAACACCATTTTTAACAAAACGCAATTGCAATCAGTTGGGAGGTGAACAGTGGGAACCACCCAAGCCCCTTTCTACCTGTCTGTAACAGTATGTAGCAGCACTCAGTAGTGTTTTTTTTTCTGGGGACAAGCTCCTAAGCAGGTTCAAAGGACAGTGTATGAAAATGCTCCAGGTTGGATGCAGCTTCTCATCACTTAAGGCATGAAGTAGCTAAAAAGGGAAGGAGATTCAAAGTGGTGGGTCCCTGGCACTGTTGCAAGAGTATTCTATTTTGCGAGGTAACTTATATATGTTGCAATTTTTTTTCCCAGGTATAGATCTGAAAAGGTATGGTTGGGTGACTTCTTTGAACAGAAAGCTCTTTGCCCAGATAGGCTTTCACATTTAAATACAACTTGAATACATTCTGAATCATGAAAGAGACACTTGAGGGGAATTTGAATTTCTTCTGCCCTGAAAAAACTGGGAAGGATGGGTGTTAAAATTTGGGAGGTACTCTTGCTGCTCGTTTCCAGCCTCCTTGGGTGTTTTACCATTGCTTTCTCTAGGACCGTTGAGGCACCCATCCGACTTGGGTAGAGCCTTATAAATATGTGCAAATTGAGATCCTATCAGATAGATAGGACACTGATGCTGTTTTAACTGCCTACTGAGCAGGGCGTCCGCAGCACAGGGCTCGAAAAGGTAAGTTTAAAATTTATCTTTATGGAACCAGAAAGAGCAGGAGTGCTACTCCAGGTACCACAAAGGGAGTTTGGACTGCCCCACCCTGGGCTTCCCCTCCCTTCCCACATGTGAAACCCTCCCGAGCACCCCTCGGGACTTACCTGACAGCCTCTGGGCCACCGATCTTCACAGGCTGAAAGCCATCAAGCTGTCTCTGGATACCTGTTATGGATGATATGCTGGATGTTTAGTGAGGCCTGGACGAGAAAATGGAGCAGGCTTCCCCTTATGGATCCCGAATCGCATATTGCTGGCTTTCTGTCCAGGAGTTAAAATTCCCTCTTTGCAGTTCTATTTCTCAAGTTGTCAAGTTCAACGCTAGGTGGCACCATTTATCTTTGGTTACAGCTTTAATATTAGTCTTGAGCTAAGTACAATTTCAAATCCTTTCTAATGGACAAAAATGGTCCAGGAAGAGGGTGAGATACTAATCTGTTATTTTATAGATTTTTTTTTATCATTCCTTTCATTTTGAAGAAATGGGCATTACATATACTCCACAAATGTTGATGAAATTGCTAAAGATATAATTGAAAGTGATTAGGGGTCTTAGACTTGATGATCAATGTGTCTGACTACTGGAAAACAGCCATCAGCAAAGCAAATAGAATGCTGAACTGCATAACCAGAACACTGGACACTCTATAGTGCGCTCATCAAATTACAGCTTGAGTGTTGTGCCCTGTTCTGGTCACTGTGACACAAGAGACATTCAGGTGCTGGAGGCAATACAGAAAAGAGCCAGGATACTGATCCCTAGTGTCAGAGTTTTGAAGAAAGACTGGAAAAACTTGAAATCTTCAGCCTCAAAATGAGACTGAGAGGAGATAATGTGGAAGTATATAAAACAGTCAATTTTTATGGAATGAGTAAATGCAGAAAACCATTTCAAACTGAATTACAAGTCTGAATAGCAAACACAAGGAAAATGGAAAATTTAGCATTGGTGTCAGGAAGTTCGCTTCACAGAGTGATCAATACAGATTTCTGTGTAGAATAGTGGAGGTGAGAACTCTAGAATTTTGAAACAATTAGATGTCTCATTGGGAGTGAAAAGGATCTTTCTGAATGGACTAAGAGGGACTGAATAACCGTGTTCATCTTGTGAATGACTGTTTGTTTCTGTTAGCAAGACAATCAATTTTCTATTCTTTTGGACTAACATTTCTCACTTTGATCAATCAATTCAATCCCAACCCAAAAAATAAAGTGGAAACAATTGCCAGGTGATCTTAATTTGAACATCCTGTTTGAGTTTTTTTTAAATTTCATTGCCTTCATTATTTCCCTTCAGGTTGTTCTACAAGTCATTATTCTAAGACTTTTTACAGTCCATCATCATTGCTTATTAGTTTAGGCTATGTTCATCCACTGTAGGATGTACTCCTCCTCGTGCCTTTCCATTGCATGAAGAATCTCTGCCATATACTGACAAACTGGCATGGCATATTGTAAGTAGAGGTTTTCTGTTAGGGTTGCCTCACCCTCAATGCTGCGCTGGAGTGTCAGCTTTGATTTCTATGTTCAAGACCTGAAGTGGGACTTGAACCCAGAACCCTGTGACTGTACCACTGTCTCCCCTCTTTATAACAGTCCACAAATACTTTAACATGTCCATGGATATTTTATCTCTGTAGAATGTTATAAAATATTCATTCTTCATATTGCACAGTAGAGAGGCACATGGTTAAATTCAGAGGCCACGTTGGTATCTGTCACAGAAGATGTGAACTCTGTTAAAACTTTAATGGGTAAAGGTCCAAATTTGTTATAAGCAAGCAAAATATGTCTATAATTTTAAAAACCCTCTGATTTTAAATTACTTTATAATGTGCTTAATTTGGTAACTTGATATTATCCCAGACTCTACAGCGCTCTTCCAGTCATTTGTTCTTTTGAAGTTAATGGGCAATGTTAACCTGTTAAAAATGAATAATTATTGTGTTAACTGTGATCATATGAATGAGTAGTTGTTTATTTAGCATGCCGAGCATTAGTTTTGTAGACCAAATTGGACCAACATTCATATCTTCACTACATTTAGGAGAAAAATAGATATAATTAAAAAAGTAGTTGAATGTTGGTCGAATCACTAATGATTACCGACGTCTGTTTGGCATTGATTTAAAGATTCTAACCCCTTTGAAAATGGATCCAACAAACATTATGGAAAAGTGAGAAATTCTCCCTTTCTTTGGTTGTTAAGGTCACTGTCATGCAGGCCCCCACCTGCCAACAATGAGGCATATTACTTTTGTCATATGAACATTGATTTTAAACTTGCTGGGAAGAAGAGAAGGCCTGTTACAAGGGCTACCAGACACTTAGCTGAAAAACATTTGCATACTAACAGACGGTGCTTGTGGAGACAAAAGGACCATTCCCTGACACATTCAACCCAAAATGGATTTTGATCACCAGACATTGAAGAGCATTCCAGAGACTGCTAAGGTGATACAATCCACAAAAGCCAGGACTGGTTAAACCAGCTGGTCACATGACTAACTGGCTAGTCCAGGGTTTTTTGAACTAGCCACAGAGTTTTTGAACTGAGAAAGACTGTTTGCTTCTGGAGTGAGAAGATCTCTCCTGTCTGCTCCCATCTCTTTCTCACAAGCCTCTGGACCCACCTAGGACACATGAACTTCAAGGGAGAAAAGTCTCCTACATCGAACAAGGTTTAAGAAGAATACTGGGCCGCAACGAAAAGCAAGACCTACCTACAATCAAGGACTTTACAGCGAGCTCGAAGAACAGTAACCAAAACCATCTTCAGATATTGCCTCAAACTTTTGCACTTTATTTATTCTGCTCTTTTCTGTCTCTATCTGCATGTGTGTATCGTGTATGCATGCTAGCGTGGGCGTGTCGTTTAGGCATTAACCGAATTAGAGTTGAAGTTTAATAAAGGTCAACCTTTTTTCTTTAAACCTAAGAAAACCTGTCTGGCTAGTTTCTTGGCCTTATAATTGGAAAGTGGTGAACAAGGATTCACCAAGAGGGAGCTAAGCAATAAAAATGGTGTGTTTAAAAACGGTGTAACCAGGTGAAGGCTGAGTGGGAACCCTAGACCCCTTTCTCACCTGGTCATAACAGCTAAAGATGAACCTGGGCAACGTTCCACACCTGTACGGTTAAATTGAAAAGTGAGTATTTTACCACAGGTTAGACCTGCTGTGAGTGTAATGAAAGGGAAAGATTTTTAAATGTCAGCATAGTAATTAAAAAAAACACTGAACAGTAGAGAGCAGTTTTTTGTCAACAGGCATGATGAAGTGGCCATTGGCAGGTATATTGTAATGAAACAGGACGAAAAGAGTGGATATCCCAAATATGCGGAGGGTTTAGGAGACACCCTATTCACAGCAGTTATTACAACAGGCAGTGGGTGTACAGCAGTGTTGTCCAAATCTCCTCCAGCTAGATGTCAGTAAAACTGAAGCCATCTACTCTGGCCCCCCAACCATCTACATGCCTCCAGCTTCAATGCTGTCAACCTCCCAGGCTGTCACCTCAGATTAACCTCTGATGTAAGGAACTTTGGTATCAAGCTTGACCCTGTGCTTTGCTTCCTCCCCTGCACTTTCACTAAGACTGCTTTCTTTGAACCTCGACATTTAAACTGGTTAAGTACTTGATGCTTGTGAAGCATTAAAGCATTTTTGCAGTTGCATCATTAGCTTCTATTTTTCTTCACAAGCAATATTTTTCGAATTGCACACTTCAAAGCTGTCAGTTCTGACAATTTTTTTTTATATTAGCATTTTATGGTGAAAAATTCATATTTTTCCTATTTGACATTTGAAGATTTAAACCTGGCTCCATATGTCGATTTTAAAAGCTATGGGAAGGGAAATTGAGATATTTAAGAACTAAATAACAAAAGAATCAATTTAGGATATATAAACTTATTGTAAAAAAAAAAGAAAACTTATTTGTCATCTGAAGAATGATTGAATTTGTTTTTATTGTCTTTCAGCATTGAAAGTCATGTCCCAGTCTCCATGAGTTATCACCTGAGTGACATTTTCATCGACCTGCTGAACTTTGCTGCAGAAAACCTGGTCATGAATGGTCGTCTGGTTTACTGGTTACCTGTATATAAACTTGAGCAAGTATCAATTTATTTTTATATTTTTTGAAAAATATATCCTTTTACTTAACTTTCCAATATGCTGTAAATATAAATCTGGTCTTGTACATATATTTGATTCTCAGTGAACTATAATTTGCATATTTTATTACTACTATTCTGCCTTCATGAATTATGCTATGAGGGATAGAGGATACTTGTTTGGGATTACTTTGTATTGGGTTTATTTAGTGTTCTGCCTGCTCTCTTTTGAAGGGGTATATTGCAACAGAAAGGGTAGATATAGTACTTTCCAAGAGGTTGCTTTTGGATTGTCAAAAGTGTATATTTTCTCTTGCTTTGATATTTGGATTTCTTTTTAAACACACATACTCCCTTCTAAGAAGAAACATGCTTGGAATGGTGCTTGGCAATTCAACACTTGGGGGATCATACATGTGAATCCACATTTCCCAAAATGTGGAACACTGTGTTGATGTTCTAATACACTGATTCATTTAATTGTTTCAACAAATGAATGTAGTCAAATAACACAAAGTGCTTATGTTCATTCAGTGAGGCGAGGGAATTATTACATTAGCCGAGGTGACTGTACAATTAAAATGTCAGCATTTCATAGCGTAAGGAAGGTATGGTATTTCCTAGTAAATGCGGTCAAGGGAAACCTAATATTCTCATTGAAATCATACAATACAATAGCACTTCAGTTCCTCCATGGCATTCACATTGACATAAAACACAATTTTCTGCAAAAAAAGAATGAACTCATATACTTAATAAACTGTGGCTGTATACTTCATAAAGACTGGAGTCTGTTTCAGTTATACAAAAATGCCTTGGGGATTCAGGTGATCGCTTAAGCTTTGCTCCTTCAGTTATCTGAACCTATGTGCATTACTGCCTTGTAGAAAACTTTTTTTTATTCATTCGTGGGATATGGGCATCTCTGGCTAGGCCAGCATTTATTGCCCATCCCTAATTGCCCTTGAGAAGGTGGTGGTGAGCCGCCTTCTTGAACCGCTGCAGTCCTTGGGATGTAGGTACGCTCACAGTGCTGTTAGGAATGGAGTTCCAGGATTTTGATCCAGCGACAGTGAAGGAATGACTATATAGTCCCAAGTCAGGATGGTGTGTGGCTTGGAGGGGAACTTGCCGGTGATGGTGTTACTATACATCTGCTGCCCTTGAACTTCTAGGTGGTAAAGGTTGCAGGTTTGGAAGGTGCTGTCGAAGGAGATGGTACACACTGTTGCCATTGTGCGTTGGTGATGAAGGGAGTGAATGTCTAACCTGTATGTTGTGGAAATATATAGAAAGTTAATTTATTTAAATTCTGGTGTTGATTACTGCTGATGTAATACTCTATGCACTTTGGTATGCAGTTTAAAAATGCTATTAATAAAGTTTGAATGTCTCCTGTTAAGTATTACTTTACATGGTTTTGGAGCACATTAGAATTTCCCCTTATACTTAGTGTTCTATTCATGCTTGGACTGATTGGATGCTACTCAATGTTCAGTTGGATTTTTCATGTGGAATTATTCACAACAATGGTCTCCTACCTGCTTCTGATATATTCATAATACTCCAACAAGGAACATATTAGCGTATTAAAAATCAAGTATTACTGTAACGTTACAACATCACTCATACCTTCTAGATCTTTCAGGTTCATTTGTTTCTGTTCTGCGCAGTACAAAGTACCTCCATTTTTATTTTTTGCATTTCAAAAAAACTCATTCAAATCAATTTGTTTTAGAAACAAACAAGCATCAAGTGTACTAAAGAGAGGATATGCTTTCATTTAAAATATTGAAACTTAACATAAAATCAAGCTTTCAGTTAATTACATTTGAATCTGCACATTACTGTCTTTGAGCATTAATCAGTATGTTTCATTAGATCAAATGTTACAAATGGAGGATCCTTCAGAACCAGCCATGTAACAGGAGAAATATCTCTGCCAGTGTATCTAACTGGATAACTGCTGACTGGAGATATTTAAGAGTTCACCTCACAAGTGGTGATATTTATCATATCATGCAATGGCCCTGAGATATATCCTCCTTTTTATTGCACTCATATATTGGCTTTCAAAAAATAAAATTAATTTTAATGTTTTGTAAGTTGAGATGAGTTTGAGACTACTTTCTGATGTTATACATTTTGAAATTGGAATATAATTTCCATCAGTCTTTCTCTCAGTCTTGAATCCCACAGTATTACTGAGATGTTGCTGATTATCATTTTAGAAATTGTGCATAAAAATTATTCATCTATTTTGGGAATATTTGTTTGCAGGGAAGCTATAAATAATAAACTTGAGGTCATAATGTACCTGAGAATCGTGTTTTGCAGGGCTACAGCATGCATTAGCAGAACTATCTGGCTGAAGCAATGCAACCAAAGCACCATACAACATTTTAAAGCTTTGTAGCTCACAAATGTAAAAAGATTCCAACATTAGTTTGTGTTCACAGAAATGATAGTCTACAGATTTTTCTTTCAAAAGCAGCATATAAATGAAATCTTGTGTGACTCGAACAATTTTTCACAGCTTCTCACTTTAGCCACATGTAAAAAAGTGTGCTTGGATCAAGACTTAAGTGTAGTTCCTGGCTTAAAATTAACTTTTTCCATCTCATGCCTGCCGTACCTGCAAAAATTAATAACAAATGGTCATCATTGTCTTTTTAATTTTTTTCAAAGAAGTCCTTCTGCTGCAGTGTCATCTGGAACTATGATTTTCATACCATTAGGTGGGACTCTAACAGGAGACAGTGTTTGAGTACACACTTAAACCTAACCAAAATAAATTAGGGCTGATTTAGACTGTGTTAGCCTAGTGCTAATGGTAAAGGACTCAAAATGGCTTTAGTGTCTAATCACTCTGTTAACAACGGCTGTCTGGCCTGCTCCATTTTGAAAAGGGTCTTCCAACTGGTGTCGTAAGTGCCTGTTTCAGGGATAGGACTTTTTTAATATGGAAATTGTGGTCTTATGATATAAATAGGACCTAGATTACCATTTAAGGTCTGAACTGGTCAGAGCCTGCACACTGCACCACATGTGATGGAACCGAAAAGACCCAGCTGCACTCCACTGCAACTTGCTTTGCTGCCAGCCGTTACGGCCTGATTTTGAGACTTCAATCCAGGGAACCTGTTTGGCATGCTCTGCCAGTTGGATGCCCAAAGGTCAAAATAGAACCCATAGAGTCATATGTCCACCCGAATGCTTTTTTAAAAATCCTACCCCAGCTACAAAATGGTTGCTTGATATGCATGCATAATGCTGTTGCTGCTACTTTTGCAGAGGTTGTTTCAGGTAGTGGAAGACTAAGAAATCTAAGAAAGCTCTGAAAATACTAATACTAAGTTTATGTCCCCTTGTTACTGATTCATTGACGAGCGGAAATAATCATTCCCTGTTTATTCTCACCAGACTCTTCCGTTTTTTATTTCTGTTAGTCACGACATGCATTAACCTCCTCTGCTCCTGTGAATAAAACTCCAGCAATTTGTGGACGTTTCATTTATAAATATATTCTCTCACCCAGTTGCCAACTGGTAAATCAGTGTTGTGCTTTTGTTCAGGGCTCTAATATTTTTCATATTGGGGTGCCCAAAACTGCATACAACATTGTGTCTGTGCCCTGAATAATGCTATGTACCGGTTCACTGCCACCTCCTTGTTTTTTTTGTTCAGTGTTCTTATGTATAAAGTTCAGGAAATCATTTATCCTTTCATGGCTCTTTTGACCTTTTAAACCCTTAGGCTTCTGTAGGCCTCTACTCCAGTGAAGGTGAATCCTATTTAGGGTTTATTTCCATTTTTTACATGTTACATAATGGGAATAGTATGTCAGAAATTTATGCTTGGGCCAGGTGTATGGTTTTCCAGATTTGCCTTCATCTGTGTGACTGAGGCTTCCCATAACAAGGACAATAATTGTAGTGAACTTTTCAGTTCATCTCTGAAAAAAAATGTGTACTCGTTAATAGCTCCAGCAGGGGATGCTGCAAACCAAGAAGTCAGTTAAATCGGAAAATACTAGATTGAGTTGTACAACTGAAATCCATATAAAATTATGAAATTATTTTCATAACCTGTATTAGATCAAGTGCTACAGATCTTCCAAGGCTGCCTGCTTGGGCTGATGCAGGAAGATTCAGTCTCAGAGCCATGAGACCTGAGGTGTTCATTTCCTCTATGCCTTATTTATACTGAAATCATAAACTGATTTAAAAATATTGTGTTTGTGATATTGCTGCAGAGGAAATTGTTGTTTTTGTGCTGCAATCTGTTCTGTAGATTCAGAAGTCATGTGTATTTTACATGTCATAGCTGATCAGCTGTTTCATTGTAGCACAAGGAAATTTATCTAGTCAATCATAAGGTTTTCATGGTCCCTTTCTGTCTTGGTTACTGGATATTACAGTGTGTAAGTCCTAATGGTGGTTACCCACATACGTGTACACTTATAGATAAGTCAGAGTAGTGGAGGATCTTATCTAGTCTTTTCTTTTATTCCTTCTTGCTTTGCTGTAATGGCTTTGTGCTGTTCTCCTTTATCAAGGATGACAGGCCATGTTAATTTACAGAATTCTCAGTAGTTGCCATCAATGCAGCTCCTTATCGGGTAAGGTATTGCACTTTGTTGGGTCAGTTAGGTCACTGACTAGTTGATAGCTGTTTTGTATTTCTTCTTGCCCCATCTCAAATCAGAGTACTGTTTTACCTCATAGCGCTGGACCTGACAAATTACTATGGGGTGGGTGGCGAGGTAGCATAGAAGATACTGACTTTCAGACTTGGCTGGGATTCAAACAGGCTTTTTCTGACTAACTGCTTCACCCCAAGGATATTTATTCAATTAAGTTTTAATATCAAATTGATGGTTATGAGTATACTTGTGATTTATTAAATGTTTCCAAAATTTTATTTTTAAATGTTTTGGGGGTTCCACAGAAAGATTTTGGAGCTTGTGACATGTCACAGCTTATGTCATTTAGCATATTTTTGTTCTGAATTTCTTTTCTAATCTGAATTGATTCTGCTTTTACCACACAATGTAACGGCTTTGACATTTTATCATTATGGTAGTGATGAATATTTGACTACTGTTACTGTTTAATTCTACGAATGTTGTGACAATGTGATGGCTCTAAAAGTTGAATAAATACAACTAACTTCACATTACAATAAAAACAAAATACTGCGGATGCTGGAAATCTGAAATAAAAACAGAACGTGCTGGGATTACACAGCAGGTCTGGCAGCATCTGTGGAGCGAGAAACAGTGTTAATGTTTCAGGACTGGGAAAGGTCACAGACCTGAAACGGTAACTCTGTTTCTCTCCCCGCAGATTCTGCCAGACCAGCTGTGTATTTCCAGCACTTTTTGTTTTAACTTCACATTACCCCTTGCTGTAGTGCAATGGCAGATTCAATCTGACAGCAGCCGACAGTCACACTCAAACAGTTGAAAGGAAATTCTAAAGCAAAACAAATTTGACAGTACATCCCCGTAATGAAAGGAAATTGAGAAAGTGTTTTCTTGAAGTTGGGTTATTCGAGGTTAGTGTTTAATCAAAACTGAAAAGTGCTTCAAAGGAACACAGAATTCAAAATGTTTGTGATTCTTATGGAATTTGTTTGGAGATTTAGAAACTTCTCAGTGACAAAACCTTTTATTTTTTATTACACCTTTTAATATTGACAAATGCCCCTTGGCATTACAGAGATTATGTATTTACACAGAACAATTGAACATTTCCTTGCAACAGCACTCCAGTGCCCCATGTAGGATTTACCAAGGAGTGTGATTGAATGTTACTGGTCCTCCCCTCTCCAGCATAAAAAGTGTCCCAACATGCTACATAAAATAGAAATTGTTGAAGAAGATAACAAGCCACAAAGGGAGATATTAACAGGGGGTTACTGGACACTTGGCTGAAGATATGAGCTTTTAGAAGGATTTTAAAGTTGAGAGAGTGTAAAGATGGAAGGGTTTAGGGAGGAAGTTAGAGAGCAGGGCTAAGATGGCCAAAAATGCTTTTTTTTTAATTCATTCATGGGATGTGGGCGTTACTGGCCAGGCCAGCATTTATTGCCCATCCCTAATTGCCCTTGAGAAGGTGGTAATGAGCTGCCTTCTTGAACTGCTGCAGTCCATTTGGGGTAGGTACACCACAGTGCTGTTAGGAAGGGAGTTCCAGGATTTTGACCCAGCGACAGTGAAGAAACGGCGGTATAGTTCCAATTCAGGATGGTGTGTGACTTTGAGGGGAACTTGCAGCTGGTGGTGTTCCCATGCATTTGCTGCCCTTGTCTTTCTATTTGGTTGAGGTTGCGGGGTTGGAAGGTGCTGTCTAAGGAGTCTTGGTGCGTTGCTGCAGTGCATCTTGTAGATGGTACACACTGCTGCCACTGTGCGTCGGTGGTGGAGGGAGTGAATGTTTGTGGATGGGGTGCCAATCAAGTGGGCTGCTTTGTCCTGGATGGTGTCGAGCTTCTTGAGTGTGTTGGAGCTGCACCCAAGTGTAGAGTATTCCATCACACTCCTGACTTGTGCCTTGTAGATAGTGGACAGGCTTTGGGGAGTCAGGAGGTGAGTTACTCGCCACAGGATTCCTAGCCTCTGACCTGCTCTTGTAGCCACGGTATTTATATGGCTACTCCAGTTCAGTTTCTGGTCAGTGGTAGTCCCTAGGATGTTGATAGTGGGGGACTCAGCGATGGTAATGCCATTGAATGTCAAGAGGAGATGGTTAGATTCTGTCTTGTTTGAGATGGTCATTGCCTGGCACTTGTGTGGCGCAAATGTTACTTGCCACTTATCAGCCCAAGCCTGGATATTGTCCAGGTCTTGCTGCATTTCTACATGGACTGCTTCAGTATCCAAGGAATCACGAATGTTGCTGAACATTGTGCAATCATCAGCGAACATCCCCACTTCTGAACTTATGATTGAAGGAAGGTCATTGATGAAGCGGCTGAAGATGGTTGGGCCGAGGACACTGCCCTGAGGGACTCCTGCAGTAATGTTCTGGAGCTCAGATGATTGACCTCCAACAACCACAACCATCTTCCTTTGCGCTACGTGTGACTCCAACCAGCGGAGGGTTTTCCTTAGCTGCTATCAATGATAACCAAGGGGAAGAGTGGATGTACATAGTGTTCTGGGGGTTTAAAATTAGAGGAGATAGCAAAGATTGGGTGGGATGAAACTGTGTAGGCATTTAAGACTCATAGACTGGAAATGTAATTCATTTGGGGGCAGGGAATCAATGCGAACAGGGGTGATTGGCAAGCAGGAAGGAAAGGTCAGAGATGGGGAGATATTGAGAGGATGGATGAGCCAAGGGTGGGTTTTCTGAGAGAGGATTGATGATGAAAGTGAGAGGAGGGTGCTTGAAGAAAGGGAAAATTTGACAATATCCACTATCTTGGGAGCCATGGGGAGTGGGTTGGGAAGTTAGGTGATCAGTGGTTGGTTGGAGAGAAGGTCAATGGTACAGGAATTAACACTCCTGGAAAAGATGAGCTTGGGGAAGGTGTAGAGCAGGGAAAAACATCAAAATAAATAGGAGGTAGGGCAGTAATTATTTTCTGAAACTGTAAATGACAAAAAGGGTTATGTGCTTAGCTACAAAAGCAAAATACTGTGGATGTTGGAAATCTGAAATAAAAACAGAAAATGCTGAAAATATTAGCCAGTACGGCAGCATCTGTGGAGAGCGAAACAGAGTTGATGTTTCAGGTTGATGACCTTTCATCAGAACTGATGGAGTTGACTTTCATCCATTAGTTTGAGTTGGATTCAAAACCAGGTTTCTGAAGTGAAGGACAATTGATAAGGCGCCACACAAAAGGTTAATGGGTAAGATAAGGGCTCATGGAGTTGAGTGTAATATATTAGCATGGATAGAGGATTTATTAACAGACTGAAAACAAAGAGTGGAAATAAACAGGGCAGTTTCAAGTTGGCAGGCTGCAACTAGTGGAGTGTCACAAGAATCAGTGCTAGGGCCTTAGCTATTTACTCTCTGTCTCTTCATCTAAGTCATTGATATAGGTCGTAATGTATCTAAATTTGCTGATACAAAGCTAGGTGGAAAGGTAAACTGTGGGGAAGACACAGAGGCTGCAAAGAGATGTAGACAGGTTAAGTGAGTGGGCAACAAGATGACCAATGGAGTATAATGTGGGGAAGTGTGAAATTATTCACTTTGCTTATAATAGAAAAGCCGAATATTTTTCGAAAGATGTGAAACTTTTAAATGTTGATGTTCAGAGAGACGTGGGTGTGCTCATACAAGGAATGCAGAAAGTTAGCATGCAGGTACAGCAAGCAATTAGGAAGGCAAGTGGCATGTTGACTTTTATTGTAAGGGATTTGGAGTACAAGAATAAGGATGTCTTGCTGCAGTTTGTGATGAAAACCACACCTGCCAAGAATGAGGCATATTAATTTCATTATATGGAACATTAATTTTAAACTCTTACTGGACTGAAACCATGGCTACACCTGCATTCTAAAAGGACAATGGCTGGAAACATTTGCATTCTAAGAGACAGTTGCCTGGAGAAGTCAATGGAACTGCTCCCTGATTCAATTAACCAAATGGATTTTGATCAAAAGACATTAAGGGTGTGAAGGTCAGCATTCCAGCCCCCAACTGAGGATGTCTACTAAGATTGAAAGAATCCACAAAAAAATGAAAGAACTAGTCACATGACTGGCCTGCTGGCCCAGGCTTGGTTTGAATTGTGTTTGCAGAACAGTTTGGGTCAGACTGCAACTGAACTTGAAGGAAGACAGCATCTCCCTGTCTTGCTCTCTAACTCTCTCTCTCTCGCGAAAAGCAGAGGCTACAACTGGATTTCCAGAAGACAGAAAACCATTGAACCAAGTTTGAAAGAGTGCACTGGGCCCCAGTGAGACAGCAAGATTTATCTGCAATCAAAGACTTCACATCGAGCTCAAAAGACAGTAAATGAACTCCAGCTATTGCTTCAAACCTTTCCCCTTGATTCTTTCTCCTTTTCTGTCTCTATCTGCGTGTGTGTTTATCGCATATGCATGCTAGATGGGTCGCATGGCGTATTTTAGTAGTTTTAACCGAATTAGAGTTTCAGGTTAATAAACTTACATCTTTCTTCTTTAAATCTAAGAAAACCTGTTTGGTTGATTTCTTTGCCATTGCAATTGGAGAGCACTGAACAAGGATTCACTGAGGGGAAACTGAAAACACGGTGTTTAAAAAAATTAAACCCTGTTACAGCTAAACCAGGAAAAGGCTAAGAGGGAACCCCTAGACCCCTTTCTCACCTGGTCGTAGCAAGTTATATAGGGCTTTGGTGAGACCACATCTGGAATACTCTATGCAGTTTTGGTCTCCATATTTAAGGAAGGATATACTCGCATTGGAGGCAGTTCACTAGGTTAGTCCCTGGGATGAGAGGGTTGTTCTATGATAAGAGGCTGAGTAAATTTGGCCTATATTATCTGGAGTGTAGAAGGATGCGAGGCAACCTCGTTGAAACATTCAAAATTCTGAAGGGGCTTAATAGGGTAGATGCTGAGAGATTGTTTCCTTTGGTATGGGAATCTGAAACATGGGGGCACAGTCTCAGGATAAGGGGCCGATCATTCAGGACTGAGATGAGGAGAAATTACTTCTCTCAAAGGGTTGTAAATCTTTGGAATTCTCGACCCTAGAGGGTTGCGGATGCTCCATCGTTAAATACATTTAAGGCTGGGATATGGGGAGCAGGTGGGAAAGTGGAGTTCAAGCCCAAGATCAGCCATGATCATATTGGCAGAGCAGGATTGACGGGCCGTATGGTCTACTCCCACTCCTACTTCTTGTGTTCCTGTTTCTATCCAGCACTACCTGGTCCTCCCACAGGTACCTAGGCAGGACTATCGAATACAATTTTATCCTCAAACTCTCCTACTTTTGCTGTTCTTAAAGATATGAGAGGACTGACTGTCCAATGAACGGGTTACTTACAATGATTACCCAGTGCATAAAGCAATGCCTTAATTGCAGCATCCTTTGACATAACCACCGCCTCTTTTATCCCTCCAGTACTGTCCCTTCCCTCCTGAAGGTGGTGACACGTGCTTAGGTAGGGTTTCACAGGCCTCAGCCACCCTTTGTTACTTTGCTTAAGTGACCATTCTTCAGTTGTGAATGTTGGCTGGCTGTTGGCTACATGGGAGATTGTAATGAGCATGATCCTGTTTGCACCTGACGTCTGCTTTCAAGCTGGAGCCACAAGATAGTGATCATGAATGGAAACAATACCAGATCATTCCACCTCCCCCGCCACAATGCTGACTTATAGACAGTGACGCAAATCATAGCATTAGCTTAAATGTTTTCAGAAAACTGTTAAAATAAATGGCAGTCACGTAGCAGAGAGTTAATGATCCTGTGCCCCTATATTGTTATCGCCCCACTCAAGTGATATCAGTGTTTCTGATGGAAGATGGATTAAAATTACAAAGGAAATATACCTGAAAGGTGCTACAGAAAGATATGTTGGGAACTATCACCTATCAGAAAAGTGTTTTCAATCAATTAAATTATTCTTTGTTCACGCAAAGTTTTCTACTTACCCATTGTATTGATATCTTTGCTGTTGTCTGACACACCATGTATTTACTGAAGCAGTCTGTTCCCATATGCAGCAAGACCTGGACAACATTCAGGCTTGGGCTGATAAGTAACAAATAACATTCATGCCACATAGGTGCCAGGCAATGGTGATCTCCAACAAGAGAAAATTTAATAATCTCCCCTTGACATTCGATGGTATTACCATCACTGATTCCCCCGCCATCAACATCCTGAAGGATTACCATAAACCAGAAACTTAACTGAACCAGCCATATAAATACAACAGCAGGTCAGATGCTGGGAACTCTGTGGCAAGTGACTCACCTCCTGCCTCCCCAAAGCCTGTCCACCATCTAGACACAAGTCAGGTGTGTGATGGAATACTCTCTTCACTTGCCTGGATGAGTGCAGCTCTAACAATATTCAAGAAACTTGACACCATCCGGGTCAAAGCAGCTCGCTTGATCGGCACCCCATCCACCATCTTAAACATTCACTCCCTCCACCACCAACATACAGTGTGTACCATCTACATGATGCACTACAGCAACTCACCAAGGCTCCTTCAACAGCACCTTCCAAACCAACGACCTCTACCACCTCGAAGGACAAGGGCAGCAGGCACTTGGGAACATCACCACCTGCAAGTTCCCCTCCAAGCCACACACCATCCTGACTTGTAACTATATCGCCGTTCCTTCACAGTTGCTAGGTCAAGTACTTGGAACTCCCTTCCTAACTGGTGAACTGACACCACATGGACTGCAGCAGTTCACGAAGGCAGCTTACCACCACCTTCTTAAGGGCAATTAGGGATGGGCAATAAATGTTGGCCTTGCCAGTGACGCTCACATCCCATAGATGAATAAAATAAAGGAACACATGCAGAATTTTAAAATCTTTTTCCCCTCCATATAACCATACCACGTCTGAACATGCAGTCTAACCTACAAATGGTTGTATAACAGCATATGTGAATTTCAATTGACTAGCAGAAACATGCGAAATAAGATGGAGTGTATCATAATTTAGTAAGGATTTAATAAGTATTTATTTATTTTATATCAATTAACTAATTAGTGATAGAAATGTCAGTTAGAGGGGTGAAGTGCTTCACCTGTGAGATGTGGGAAGTCCGTGACGCTTCCAGCTTTCCGGGCGACTACATCTGCAGGAAGTGTACCCAGTTGCAGCTCTTCACAGACCGCATGGATCGGTTGGAGCGGCAGCTGGATGCACTTAGGAGCATGCAGGTGGCGGAAAGTGTCATAGACAGGAATTTTAGAGAAGTGGTTACACCCAAGGTGCAGGCAGATAGATGGGTGACCGCTAGAAGGGGCAGGCAGTCAGTGCAGGAATCCCCTGTGGCTATCCCTCTCTCTAACAAGTAGACCGTTTTGGATACTGTTGAGGGGGATGGCTTATCAGGGGAAAACAGCAGCAGCCAGAGCAGTGGCACCACGGCTGGCACTGTTGTTCAGCAGGGAGGGACAAAGCGCAGAAGAGCAATAGTTATAGGGGACTCTATAGTCAGGGACACAGGCGCTTCTGTGGACGTGAAAGAGACTCCAGGAAGGTATGTTGCCTCCCTGGTGCCAGGGTAAAGGATGTCTCTGAAGGGGGAGGGTGAACTGCCAGAGGTTGTGGTACACATCGGTACCAACGACATAGGCAGGAAGAGTGACGAGGTCCTGCAGGGGGAGTTTAGGGAGTTAGGTAGTAAGTTAAAAAAGCAGGACCTCCAGGGTTGTAATCTCTGGATTACTCCCTGTGCCACGTGCCAATGAGGCTAGAAATAGGAAGATAGTGCAGCTGAACACGTGGCTGAGCAGCTGGTGTAGAAGGGAGGGTTTCAGATATCTGGACCATTGGGCTCTCTTCAGGGACAGATGGGACCTGTACAAGAAGGACGGGTTGCATCTAAACTGGAAGGGCACTAATATCCTGGCTGCAAGGTTTGCTAGCGTCACTCGGGAGGGTTTAAACTCGTGTGGCAGGGGGGTGAGAACCAGAGCAGTAGGACAGTTAGTGAAGTAAATGAGGAGGACATAGTAAATAAGGCCAGTAGGACTAAGAGGAAGAGCAGGCAGGGAGATATTGCTGAGCACAACGGGACTGGTGGTCTGAAGTGCGTTTGTTTCAATGCGAGAAGTATAACAGGTAAGGCAGATGAACTTAGAGCTTGGATTAGTACTTGGAAATATGATGTTGCTGTTACAGAGACTTGGTTGAGGGAAGGGCAGGATTGGCAGCTAAATGTTCCAGGCTTTAGAAGCTTCAGGTGGGATAGAGGGGGATGTAAAAGGGGTGGTGGAATTGCATTACTTGTTAAGGAGAATATCACAGCTGTACTGCGGGAGGACACCTCAGAGAGGTCATGCAGCGAGGCAATGTGGGTGGAGCTCAGGAATAGGAAGGGTGCAGTCACGATGTTGGGGGTTTACTACAGGCCTCCCAACAGCCAGCGGAAGGTAGAGGAGCAGATATGTAGACAGATTTTGGAAAGATGTAAAGGTAACAGGGTTGTAGTGGTGGGTGATTTTAACTTCCCCAATATTGACTGGGTGTCACTTAGTGCTAGGGGCTTGGATGGGGCAGAATTTGTGAGGAGCATCTAGGAGGGCTTCTTGAAACAGTATATAGATAGTCCAACTAGGGATGGGGCCAGTCTGGACCTGGTATTGGGGAATGAGCCCGGCCAGGTGGTCAAAGTTTCAGTGGGGGAGCATTTCGGGAGCAGTGACCATAATTCCATAAGTTTTAAGGTACTTGTGGATAAGGATAAGAGTAGTCCTCGGGTGAAGGTGCTAAATTGGGGGAAGGCTAATTCTAACAATATTAGGCAGGAACTGAAGAATTTAGATTGGGGGCGGCTGTTTGAGGATAAATCAACATCTGTCATGTGGGAGTCTTTCAAATGTCAGCTGATTAGAATCCAGGGCCAGCATGTTCCTGTGAGGAAGAAAGACAAGTTTGGCAAGTTTCGGGAAGCTTGGATAACACGGGATATTGTGAGCCTAGTCAAAAAGAAAAAGGAAGCATTTGTAAGGGCTGGAAGGCCAGGAACAGATGAAGCACTTGAGGAATATAAAGACAGTAGGAAGGAACTTAAGCAAGGAGTTAGGAGGGCTAAAAGGGGTCATGAAAAGTCATTGGCAAACAGGATTAAGGAAAATCCCAAGGCTTTTTATACATATATAAAGAGCAAGAGGGTAACCAGGGAAAGGGTTGGCCCACTCAAGGACAGAGATGGGAATCTATGTGTGGAGTCAGAGGAAATGGGTGAGGTGCTAAATGAGTACTTTGCATCAGTATTCACCAAAGAGAAGGACTTGGTGGATGATGAGCCTAGGGAAGGGAGTGCAGATAGTCTCAGTCATCTCATTATCAAAAAGGAGGAGATGTTGGGTGTCTTGCAAAGCATTAAGGTAGATAAGTCCCCAGGGCCTGATGGGATCTACCCTAGAATACTGAGGGAGGCAAGGGAAGAAATTGCTGGGGCCTTGACAGAAATCTTTGCATCCTCATTGGCTACAGGTGAGGTCCCAGAGGATTGGAGAATAGCCAATGTTGTTCCTTTGTTTAAGAAGGGTAGCAAGGATAATCCAGGAAATTATAGGCCGGTGAGCCTTACGTCAGTGGTAGGGAAACTATTAGAGAGGATTCTTCGGGACAGGATTTACTCCCATTTGGAAACAAACGAACTTATTAGCGAGAGACAGCATGGTTTTGTGAAGGGGAGGTCGTGTCTTACTAATTTGATTGAGTTTTTTGAGGAAGTGACGAAGGTGATTGATGAGGGAAGGGCAGTGGATGTTGTCTATATGGACTTTAGTAAAGCCTTTGACAAGGTCCCGCATGGCAGACTGGTGTAAAAGGTGAAGTCACACGGGATCAGAGGTGAGCTGGCAAGATGGATACAGAACTGGCTCAGTCACAGAAGACAGAGGGTAACAGTGGATGGGTGTTTTTCTGAATGGAGGGATGTGACTAGTGGTGTTCCGCAGGGATCAGTGCTGGGACCTTTGCTGTTTGTAATATATATAAATGATTTGGAGGAAAATGTAGCTGGTCTGATTAGTAACTTTGCGGACGACACAAAGGTTGGTGCAGTTGCGGATAGTGATGAGGATTGTCAGAGGATACAGCAGGATATAGATCAGTTGGAGACTTGGGCGGAGAAATGGCAGATGGAGTTTAATCCGGACAAATGTGAGGTAATGCATTTTGGAAGGTCTAATGCAGGTGGGAGATATACAGTAAATGGCAGAACCCTTAGGAGTATTGACAGGCAGATAGATCTGGGCGTACAGGTCCACAGGTCACTGAAAGTGGCAACGCAGGTGGATAAGGTAGTCAAGAAGGCATTCGGCATGCTTGCCTTCATTGGTCGGGGCATAGAGTATAAAAATTGGCAAGTCATGTTGCAGCTGTACAGAACCTTAGTTAGGCCACACTTAGAATATTGTGTGCAATTCTGGTCGCCACACTACCAGAAGGACGTGGAGGCTTTGGAGAGGGTACAGAGGAGGTTTACCAGGATGTTGTCTGGTCTGGAGGGCATTAGCTATGAGGAGAGGTTGGAAAAACTCGGATTGTTTTCACTGGAACGACGGAGGTGGAGGGGCGACATGATAGAGGTTTACAAAGTTATGAACGGCATGGACAGAGTGGGTCGTCAGAAGCTTTTTCCCAGGGTGGAAGAGTCAATTACTAGGGGACATAGGTTTAAGGTGCGAGGGGCAAAGTTTAGAGGGGATGTGCGAGGCAAGTTTTTTACACAGAGGGTGGTGAGTGCCTGGAACTTGCTGCCAGGGGAGGTGGTGGAAGCAGATACGATAGCGACATTTAAGAGACATCTTGACAAATACATGAATAGGAAGGAAATAGAGGTATATGGGCCCCGGAAGTGCAGAAGGTGTTAGTCTAGGCAGGCATCAAGATCGGCGCAGGCTTGGAGGGCCGAATGGCCTGTTCCTGTGCTGTACTGTTCTTTGTTCTTGATTCTTGTGTTGTACTTTCACGACATTAGTGGCATAATGAGAAAAGCTGGACCTTTGTAGAAAAAAGGGCAGCCTAAAGTTGTGGCCTCCTTGTGGAAATTATTCCATGCTTTATGCCATTGGAATGGTCCTGCATTTGATCTGTCTTACGTTTGAGTTGTTTTCCAGCTAATATTCCAAATACAAATGACTTAAAATTAGGGCATGGGTCATTGGGATGATTTCTGACCAGAGCCTTCAAACAATTCTGTTTAGGAAGCAGCTATTCCTTCTCCAACTGTTTCACTTACTTTTCTCCTTTTCCTTCTCTCAGATACTCTGAAGATGTTATCCCCCAGCATCCCTGCCTGAAACTTCTTAGTAACTGTGAACAGTCTCTTACAACCCATACGTCACGACAGTTAATTACAATGGAAAAGGTGAAAGAATTTGAGGTATGAAAGCAGTACTTCTGTTTGTTTGTCACCTGTCTTTACTAGGAAAGGGGTTGGGGAGTTACCATCTGGAGGGCTGCATTTTTTAATGGTGAAGGAAGAGCCTGAGGTTGTGCTAAATGGGCTTCCTTATCTGTATTCATCAGGTATATGCACAGAGTTGTACAATTATGATTATATTTACATTTTATGCTTTGTGTTGAGAAAAATGGTCATGTTGATGCATACATATTATTTGCTTTGCATGTTGAGTGCTGTCTGGAGCCTTAAGAATAAAATCAGTATACCTCAAGAAGACAAAAGCAAAATGGCCCTTGATTGGGGTCTTAATTGACTTCATTGCCTGCCTGCCTGCTTCAATGGAAAAGGCTGTTGATTCCTGTGGCAACCTGCCACTGGGAAAGTCGCCCAGAAGGCGGAACAGCATTGGGGAGCCGTCCCGATGGGGTTTCTGGGTACTTTCCTGGTCTGTCCACCCCCACCCCCATCTCCAAACCAGCCTCTACAGGCCGGGAAAATTCAGCCCAGTGAGTTCTTATTTTCTATTGTAGATACAACTGAAGTTAGCTGCATGTCTGTAGTTCCTAACAATCTTTTGCACTGAATAGGTATAGCTGAAGATTGTGCTATTATCTACAAAGTAATTGAATTTTTACTTTGTTACTCACTTCCCCTCTCTCTGCTTCCCAGACTTGCCTTCCAGCCCTATGTCATTGTAGCCGATGGATAGTGCTAATGCTTCTGCTTGTTCAGACTAC
Organism: Heterodontus francisci; assembly: GCF_036365525.1. Lineage (NCBI taxonomy): Eukaryota > Metazoa > Chordata > Chondrichthyes > Heterodontiformes > Heterodontidae > Heterodontus > Heterodontus francisci. The sequence continues at coordinate 104,032,982 of NC_090373.1, read as the reverse complement.
AGTTAGTGAGTAGTGCAGTAAGAGGTCTAACAGATCTCCATTCCACTCACAAAAAGTGGGTGTTTCAGCCACTTGGATGAAGTCTCAGTCAAATGTAATTGGAGTTGTGTTTTTATGAGACACTCGTGTCAGCTCAATGAAGCAGGTTGCCTGAGGCTTCTTTTCTGCTTTGCAATTCAAAATTAAGATTTCTTTATTAAAGATGTAATTGTATCCTGCAGACGCTGTTTTAATAAATGTACAGCATGAATCATGTTAGACATCTTTGTAAAACCAATCTTCCCTACAGTCATTGTCAGTGTTGTTTTTAACTATTACGACTGAAGATTTCAACTGCATTTTAGTGTGCCATATTCTGCTCGATTACAATATAATGAGAAATTCCTGTTGTTTTGTCCTGTCTCTGTTACTCTGATAGTTTGTTTTACATTGTAGATTGTGTTGTACTGCTGTATGTTGCAGACCACCTTCAGTGAAGTTGCTTCTGTTTTATGCTATGTTGCTTGTTCTGTGAAATCCAGCTATTTTATATTATGGGACAGATTTATGATAGCATGAGAGAAACAAGACATTTCTCAACTTCATTTTTGGTTGTTGAACCTTCGTCCACAGTTGAGGAAGGTCTTTGGAGGCTACTGATGACTACAGTACTGGCCTGTGCAGGCAGGCTAAGCCCATACAAGGCAGTAAGAAAGCAATGGATCCAAAATTCCTTGGGCCCACTGCACCAACGTAAGTGTGATGGAGTGGGCTCCACTAAACTCTGCTCCTGACTTTGCTGGAAATCAGGAAGATTTGAGAATAGAGAAATATTTTTCTCCAACATAGTGGCTATATGGATTGTCCTTTAAACTGCTGGAGTATGAAGGTCAAGGGATGCCATCTCATTTAAATATTTTGGCAGGTACTCACCCAGGTATGGGTGCACCTTGGGTGCCCACTAGAGTAGAGGTCATGGAAGATGTGCGACCAGATGGCCACAGGTGATTTCTCCACCACCACCACCACCCCCCCCACCACACCGCACCCCCCCCCCTTCATCCACACACACACACACACAGTTCTTCCTGTAATGGCCTTCCCCTGTTCCCTTGTAAGAAAGTGAATCAACAAGTCTGTCACAATTACTTAGGAGAAGCACTGGAATAGGAAAAATTGCATTTTTATATCCGGGGGAAGCCCACAGTGAGGAAGGAGTGGGTTGTCTTATGGTCACTTCTGAGTTAATTGTATTAAAGGAAAATATGTGCTTAGGCTCAGTTATTCACAAGAGATTAGATTCATGTAGGAAAGGGTGAAATTACTTACTTTGTGTTGATTTATTTAATTAGATGATTAAGGCTTTCACATTCAGGGAAAAAAGGGGGAGGGGTGGCGGTATTGTTTAAGGAGAACATTGCAGTGCTGGAGAAAAAGGATGTCCCAGAGGGGTCGAGGACAGAATCAATTTGGCTAGAGCTAAGGAACAGAAAAGGTGCAGTTACATTGCTCGGTGTTATCTATAGGCCACCAGCTAGTGGGAAGGATATGGAGGAACAAATTTACAAGGAAATTACAGAGAGGTGCAAAGATTATAGGGTAGTTATAATGGGGGACTTTAATTATCCAGACTTAGACTGGCATAGTAGTAGTGTAAAGGACAGTGAGGGGCAGGAGTTCCTAGAGTGTGTTCAGAAAAATTTTCTACAGCAGTATGTTGCTAGTCAAATGAGAAAGGAGGCACTACTAGACCTGGTTCTTGGGAATGATCTGGGTCAAATGGATCAAGTATCAGTAGGAAAGCATTTAGGGCACAGTGACCATTGTATCATAAGGTTTAGGCTGACTATGGAAAAGGACAAAGAACAATCCAGAGTAAAAACAATTAAATGGGGGAAAGCAAAGTTCAATGGGGTAAGAATGGAGCTGGGGTGAATAAATTGGAGTCAAAAGTTGGCAGGAAAAACAGCAGCTGAGCAATAGGCTACCTTCAAAGAAGAGATAGTTCGGGCACAGTCAAGGTATGTTCTTTTGAAGGGGAAAGGTAGGGCAAACAAATCCAGAGCCTCCTGGATGATAAAAGAAGTAGAGATTAAGATAAAGAAGAATAAGTGTGGTAATAACAGATGCCAGGTAGAAAATACTATTGAGAACCAGGCTGAATATAGAAAGTCCAAAAGGGAAGTGAGAAAGCAAATACGAGGAGCAAAGAGAGAGCATGACAAGAGACTGGCAACTAACATTAAAGGTAATCCCAAAGTTTTCTATAGATATATAAATCGTAAAAGTGTGGTTAAAGGAGAGGTGGGACTGTTTAGGGACCATAAAGGGGATTTACACATGAAGGCAGAGGGCATAGCTGAGGTATTAAATGAATACTTTGCATCTGTCTTCACCAAGGAAGAAGATGCAACCCAGACAATGGTGAAAGAGGAGGTAATTCAGACACTAGAAGGGTTTAAAATTGATAAAGAGGATGCATTAGATAGGTTGTCTGTACTCAAAGTGGATAAAGCACCAGGACCAGATGAGATGTATCCACGGATGCTGAGGAAAGTGAGGGTGGAAATCGTGGAGACATTGGTCATAATTTTTCAGTCTTCCTTAGACTCGGGTGGTGCCAGAGGACCAGAGAAATGCAAACATTACACCCTTGTTTGAAAAAGTGTGTAACGATAAGCCCAACAACCACAGGCCAGTCAGATTAACTTCGGTGCTGGGGAAACTTCTAGAAAAGTAATTTGGGACAAAATTAATAGTCACATGGACAAATGTGGGTTAATTCAGGAACGCCAGCATGGATTTCTTAAGGGAAAACCATGTTTAACTAACTTGCTGGAGTTTTTTGAGAAGGTAACAGAGAGGGTTGATGAGGGCAATGCTGTTGATGTGGTGTAGAACAAAGAACAAAGAAAATTACAGCACAGGAACAGGCCCTTCGGCCCTCCAAGCCTGCGCAGATCCTCTATCCTCTTTCAAAAGGCGTTTGATGCAGCGCCACACAACAGACCAGTGAGAAAGATATAGCTCACGGAATAAAAGAGACAGTAGCAACATGGATACAAAATTGTCAGAGTGACAGGAATCAAAGAGTAGTGGTTAATGGATGTTTTTCGGGCTGTAGGAAGGTTTGTAGTAGAGTTCCCCAGGAGTCAGTGCTGGGACCCTTGCTTTTCCTGATATATATATCAATGACCTAGAACAGGACATAATTTCAAAGTTTGCAGATGATATGAAACTTGGAAACATTGTGAACTGTGAGGACGATGGTGCAGAGCTGCAAAAGGACATAGATAAGTTGGTGGAATGAGCAGACAGGTGGCAAATGAAGTTCAATGCAGAGAAATGTGAAGTGATTCATTTTGTTAGGAAGAACATGGAGAGACAATATAAAATAAAGAGTACAATTCTAAAGGGGGTGTAGGAGCAGAGGGACCTAGATGTATATGTGTATAACTCAGTGAAGGTGGCAGGACAGTTTGAGAGAGCAGTTAATAAAGCATACAGTATTGTTATGGCCAGGTGAGGAAGGGGTCTCGGGCTCCTCTCTTGCCCCTTTCCTGGTTTGGCCATAACAGGGTTTATCTTTAAAAACACAGTGATTTTAACTTACCTCCTCATTGAGTCCTTTGCCCACTGCACTCTAATTGTAATTGCAAATGAACCAATCAGACAGGTTTTCTTAGGTTTAGGAAACAAGGAAGATGTAAGTTTATCAGCCTTATTACTCTAACCCAGTTAAAATTTCTAAAATACGCGACGCAACCACGCTAGCATGCATACGAGATAGACGCACATACAAATGGGAACATAGGAGCAGATGTAGGCCATTCAGCCCATCGAGCCTGCTCCACCATTCAAAACGATCATGGCTGATCATCCATTTCAATGCCTTTTTCCCACACTATCCCCATATTCCTTTATGTCATTGGTATTTAGAAATCTGTCAATCTCTACTTTAAACATGCTGAATGACTGAGCTTCCACAGCCCTCTGGGGTAGAGAATTCCAAAGATTCACAACCCTCTGTGTAAAGAAATTTCTCCTCATCGCTGTCCTAAGTGGCTTCCCCTTATTTTGAAATTGCGTCCCCTGGTTCTAGACTCCCCAAGCAGGGGAAACATCTTACCTGCATCTACCCTGTCTATCCTTTAAGTATTTTGTAGGCTTCAATGAGATCACCTCTCATTCTTCGAAATTCTAGAAAATACAGGCCCAGTTTCCCCAATCGCTCTTCATAGGACAGTCCCGCCATCCCGCAAACAAGTCTGGTGAACCTTTGCTGCTCTCCCTCTTTGGCAGTAGTATCCTTCCTAAGGTAAGGGGACCAAAACTGCACACAGGACTCCAGGTGCAGTCTAACCAAGGTTCTGTACAGTTGAAGCAAACTTCGCTACTCCTGTACTCAAATCCTCGTGATAAAGGCTAACATACCATTAGCCTTTTTAATTGCTTGCAGCACTTGCATCTTAGCTTTCAGTGACTTGTTGGCAAGGACACCCAGGTCCCTTTGTACATCTACACTTTCTAATCTCTTACCATTGAAGAAATACTCTGCACATCTGTCCCTCCTGCCAAAATGGATAACGTCACATTTTTCCTCATTATATTCTATCTGCCACGTTCTTACCCACTCAGTAGGTCTGTCCAAAATCCCCTTGAAGCCGCTTTGCATCTTCCTCACAACACACATTCCCACCTAGTTTTGTGTCATCAGCGAACTTGGAAATATTATATTTGGTCCCCACATCCAAATCATGGATATATATTGTGAACAGCTGGAGCCCAAGTATTGATCCTTGTGGTACCCTTCTAGTCACAGCCTGCCATTGCGAGAATGACCCGTTTATTCGCATTCTCTGTTTTCTGCCTGTTAACCAATCCTTAATCCATACCACTATATTACTTCCTGTCTCATGTACTTTAATTTTGCTAACCAACCTCCTGTGGGGAACTTTATCAAAAACCTTCTGAAAATCCGAGTATACCACGTCCACCAACTCCCCTTCATCAATTCTGTTAGTAACATCCTCAAAAAACTCCAACAGATTTGTCAGACATGATTTCCCAATCAGATCATTATTATCCAAGTGTCCATTTATTACATCCTTTAGAATAGATTCTAACATTTTCTCTACTGCTGATGTAAGGCTAACCAGTCTATAGTTTCCTGTTTTCTCTCTCTCTCCCCTTTAAATTGTGGGGTGACATTTGCTACCTTCGAATCTGCAGGAACTGTTTCAGAATCTATAGAATTTTGGAAGTGATCACCAGTGCATCCACTATCTCCATAGCTACCTCTTTCAACACTCTGGGATGTAGAATATCAGGTCCTGGGGACTTATCGACCTTCAGCCCCATTAATTTCTCCAATACAACCTTCTTACTCATACTAATTTCCTTCAAATAGATATAGAGGGGGAGAAAGAATTGGCGGAGCGGGGGGACGTTGAAGTCGAGTTTGTAATAAATGGAATTCAGTTACTGGGTGACAATGTCTTCATTTGAAGTTAAGATCTTGGGTTCTTGCTGCGGCCCGGTGCACAATTTCAAGCTTGTTTCTCTGGTAGCAGAAGGCCAAAGATATGCTTTGTCTGTAGTCTTGAAGTGTAGGAACCGCCACCTTGGTTTTCCTGGGACTTTGCTGGAAAGAGAGACAGAGAGAGGGAGACCTTCCTTCTCCTTTCTGTGCAAATTGCAATCTGTCTTTCTGTGTGGCACAATTCAAAAAGACCCCAGCCTGGCTGGCAGGCAGGTCATGTGACCCTCTTTGTGTGAAATAGCAGCTTCTGGGAGGGTTGTTGATTTCAAAGCTTTCCAGACATACTCGATGGCGATTGGAGTTCTGGCTCTTACACTGACAAAGAAGGTTAATTATCACTATTGCCTCCACCAATCTTGTTAATTGAATTAGTGAGCACTCCCATTGTCTCTCTATTCAGCTATCTCTCAGAATGCAAATATGCAACCATGTTTTCAGCTGTTCAGCTCTTTTTTTAAACAAGTTATGTGCAATGTCCAGTAACAAAGGTTCAAGTAGTGTCCCATATGACAAAATTAATATGTTTCCATTTGGCAGATGTGAGTTCCATCACAGTATGCTGGGCTTTATTAATAGGGGCACAGAGTACAAGAGTAAGGAAGTTCTGTTGAACTTGTATAAGTCACTAGTTCAGCCTCAGCTGGAATATTGCATCCAGTTCTGGGCGCCGCACTTTAGGAAAGACGCAAGGGCATCTGGTTACAGACAATTTGGACTTTCAGTAAGTGGTGCTGTTGGAAAGTTGAGGAGATTAACAGCTGGAGCTCACAATGCTTCTTCTTTCTTTGGCCTCCTTATCTCGAGAGACAATGGATAAGCGCCTGGAGGAGGTCAGTGGTGTGTGGAGCAGCGCCTGGAGTGGCTATAAAGGCCAATTCTAGAGTGACAGGCTCTTCCACAGGTGCTGCAGAGAAATTTGATTGTCGGGGCTGTTACACAGTTGGCTCTTCCCTTGCGCCTCTGTCTTTTTTCCTGCCAACTGCTAAGTCTCTTTGACTCGCCACACTTTAGCCCCGCCTTTATGGCTGTCCGCCAGCTCTGGCGAACGCTGGCAACTGACTCCCACGACTTGTGATCAATGTCACAGGATTTCATGTCGCATTTGCAGACATCTTTAAAGCGGAGACATGGACGGCCGATGGGTCTGATACCAGTGGCGAGCTCGCTGTACAATGTGTCTTTGGGGATCCTGCCATCTTCCATGCGGCTCACATGGCCAAGCCATCTCAAGCGCCGCTGACTCAGTAGTGTGTATAAGCTGGGGATGTTGGCCGCCTCGAGGACTTCTGTGTTGGAGATACGGTCCTGCCACCTGATGCCAAGTATTCTCCGGAAGCAGCGAAGATGGAATGAATTGAGACGTCGCTCTTGGCTGACATACGTTGTCCAGGCCTCGCTGCCATAGAGCAAGGTACTGAGGACACAGGCTTGATACACTCGGACTTTTGTGTTCCTTGTCAGTGCGCCATTTTCCCACACTCTCTTGGCCAGTCTGGACATAGCAGTGGAAGCCTTTCCTATGCGCTTGTTGATTTCTGCATCTAGAGACAGGTTACTGGTGATAGTTGAGCTTAGGTAGGTGAACTCTTGAACCACTTCCAGAGCGTGGTTGCCAATATTGATGGATGGAGTATTTCTGACGTCCTGCCCCATGATGTTCGTTTTCTTGAGGCTGATGGTTAGGCCAAATTAATTGCAGGCAGCCGCAAACCTGTCGATGAGACTCTGCAGGCACTCTTCAGTGTGAGATGTTAAAGCAGCATCGTCAGCAAAGAGGAGTTCCCTGATGAGGACTTTCCGTACTTTGGACTTTGCTCTTAGAAGGGCAAGGTTGAACAACCTGCCCCCTGATCTTGTGTGGAGGAAAATTCCTTCTTCAGAGGATTTGAACGCATGTGAAAGCAGCAGGGAGAAGAAAATCCCAAAAAGTGTGGGTGTGAGAACACAGCCCTGTTTCACGCCACTCAGGATAGGAAAGGGGTCTGATGAGGAGCCACCATGTTGAATTGTGCCTTTCATATTGTCATTGAATGAGGTGATACTTAGTAGCTTTGGTGGGCATCCAATCTTTTCTAGTAGTCTGAAGAGACCACGTCTGCTGACGAGGTCAAAGGCTTTGGTGAGATCAATGAAAGCAATGTAGAGGGGCATCTGTTGTTCGCGGCATTTCTCCTGTATCTGACGAAGGGAGAACAGCATGTCAACGGTCGATCTCTCTGCACGAAAGCCACACTGTGCCTCAGGGTAGACGCGCTCGGCCAGCTTCTGGAGCCTGTTTAGAGCGACTCGAGCAAAGACTTTCCCCACTATGCTGAGCTATGTGTGTGTTATCAATTGTACACATTTTAGTCGAGTTGAGGAATTAATGCAGCTTTGCAGGATAGCAAGGCAGCAGCCTGATAGCAGTGGGGGAGCCAATGGGACCCATTGTAAAAATTGCACTTGTGTTATGGACAGGTTAGAAATTGTAGGGATGGCTCCCCTTTTCCACCTCTTCAAAAAAAAAGTCTTAACTCCTGAGTGTGAAGAACAGACAAATGATAGGTTTTCTCATAAGTTTTAGAAGGAAGATAAATGTTTATTATTAACACTCAATATACACAACTACACCCACTCTCTCACTCATCCAGATACACACATACTCAATATGTGATAGAGATTATAAAGGAACATGCATTTAAGTCTTTTATGAATTTTTTAGGGTTCTCAGTTGCACTTGCATTTCCCCCCAGGATGAAGACGTGAAACAGTGCAGGCCTGTAATCTTTTGCTTGTTCACTGAAGAAAAATTTGGGAGGTTTAGGAGAATGGATGCACTGTTACAGATTTCTCTTGTTATATTCCAGTCAAAGGTCTGTAGTAAAATCCTGATACGACTTCTCAACTGGATGAGTTGAAGACCAACTCCAATCTCTGCCTTAGCTAGTGGTGTTAGGCAGGGTCCTTTGTCTTTGCTGGCATAGAGGTTTTTCTCTCAATCTTTCTCTGCCCAGAATATACCATTATTGAAACTCCTTATCAGACACTTAGTTTCTGTCATGTGACCAGAGTTTCTCTTCCATTGAATTCATAAATAGTTTCTGATGGTTCAGTCATTGTCAGACAATGGAGTTCAGGTATTGCTCAATCACATACTATCTTGATAAAGTAGAGCTTTTCAAACCCATTCTCTGTAGTTCAAGCTTGGAGTCAAAAAGTCTGCCACTATATTGTTAACCCAATTGGTTAGAGAGATGCAGCCATTATTATACAAAGGGCTGTTTGCATCTTCTTGACTTCTCAAAGATATGACCAGAAAGATTGTTTGTATTTTAATTACTTTGCCAAGACTTGTCCCGACATGAAAATTAGCTCAGGGTTTTTGCAGTTTCATGTATATTGGCAAGAAAGAAAAGGTGACCATTTTGTTTTACAGGAAAAGTGTCCATTTCGGATTTATTTCATAAGTTCATTTCATAGTTCATAAGTTTGTATTGCGTGAGTGAGACACTTGTCGAGACTGAATGGTAAAAAACTTTGTAGAGCTAAAATTCTGCAACCAGCACAATTGAGGCTTTCATGCTGTAAAACTTGTCAGTGTAGCTAACTGCCTTGACATTTCCACTGCAGCTCATGTGCATAGCTGCCAAAGTAGAGAGTAAGCCCAATGGGACGTGGAAATTCTGACCAGCGGGTCCAAATTAAGAGATCTGCACATTAAAAGCAAAGTGCCTGCATATGTGAACAAATATTTATTTTGGCCATTACCATCATCTAAAATGAATTTCAGATACTTGTTAGCCGTGGCCAAGGGAGAGAAAAAGTATTAGGCAGAAATCTAGTGAAAGAGAAGTCATCACGAATGCATGAAACAGCTTCTGTGGGCAAGTGAAAGGAGGGTTACAGCACCTGAGCCCCTGTTCAATTAGTGGCTAAATGGAGATGCAATTGCATTAGGTTGGTGTAAGAAGGGCTGTTCAATTTGACATTCGAGGCATGCTCCTCCGGAAAACAGCAGTACACTGTTCCTGGAAGCAGGTGATAAGGAGATTGCTGTTCGCATGTTGTGCAAGACTTGGGAACAACACCACCTTATATTTATATAGCACCTTTAACATGATAAAACCTCCCAAGGTGCTTCTCAAGGAACATTATAAAACAAAATGTGACACCGAGCTATATGAGGTGATATTAGGTCAGATGATCAAAAACTTGGTCGAAGAGGTAGGTTTTAAGGAATGTCTTAAAAGAGGAAGGCTAGGCGGAGAGGGGTAGGGAGGGTATTCCAGAACTGAGGGCCAAGGCAACTGAAAACACGGCCACCAGTGGTGGAGTGATGACGATTGGGGATGCTCAGGAGGCCAGAATTAGAGGAGCACTGATATCTCGGAAGGTTGTGGGCTGGAGGAGATTAGAGTGATAGGGAGGGGTGAGGCCATGGAGGGATTTGAAAACAAGGATGAGAATTTTAAAATTGAGACATTGGTTTACTGGGAACCAATGTAGTTTAGCAAGCACAGGGGTGATAGGTGAACGGGACTTGGTGCGAGTTAGGACACAGGCAGCAGAGTTTTGGATGACCTCAAGTTTATGGAGGGTAGAATGTTTGAGACCAGCCAGGAGGGCATTGGAATAGTCAAGTCTAGCGGTAACAAAGGTATGAGTGATGGTTTCAGCAGCAGATGAGCTTAGGCAGCACAAAGGTGGCCGATGTTATGGACGCAGAACTAGGTGGTATTAGTGATGGTGCGATTATGTGGTTGGAAGCTCATCTCAGGATCAAGTGTGCAAACAGTCTGGTTTTGTCTCAGAAAGTTGCCAGGTAAAGGGATGGAGTTGGTATCTAGGGAACAGAGTTTGGAGTGAGAACCAAAAATAATGACTTTCGTCTTCCTTGTATTTAATTGGGGGAAATTTCTGCTCATCCAATACTGGATGTCAGATAAGCAGCCTGATAATTTATCAAGAGTGGAGGAGTCAAGGGGTGGTGATGAGATAGAGCTGGGTGTCGTCCGTGTACATGTGAAAACTAATGCTGTGCTTTCGGATGATGTCGCTGAGGGGCAACATGTAGACGAGAAATAGAAGGAGTCCAAGGATAGACCTTTGGGGTACACCAGAGGTAACAGTATGGGAGGAGGAAGGGAAGACATTGCATCTGACACTCTGGCTAGATAAGAATGGATCCAACAGAAAGTAGTCCCACCCAACTGGACAACAGTGGCAAGGAGTTGGAGGAGGATGATGTGGTTAACTGTGTTTTATGTGGTCCAGCCAGATCTGGCGGTGGATGGCTAAACCAGTTGCCCACCCCTTGGACTTAATGGAGCGGAGCTGAGGGCTGTACTAGGGTAAGAGGAAGTTGGTGGTTTTGTTGGGGACTGGGGCATCAAAGTTGGAGGTGAAGATGTGGTTGAACAAATCAGTAACTGTAGAAGAATTGTGGCGAATGGAGGGCCAAAGGCTAGACAGCTGAGATTGTGAAAGTGCAGTTGCAAGTGAATTAGGGATAGTTTTGTTTTCCAGGGACAGATACAAAAGTTGGTAGGTTAGGGCATGGAAGGGGGTTGTGGGTGGAAAGTGATAAAAGGAGGTGATCAGAGATGGCCTTAGCCTTATCTGTGTTTGATATGATGGGACTAACCAAACCACGTGAGATGGGAAGGTCAAGGGGGTAGCCATGAATATGGGTTGGGGAGTTTACATGCAGGGAGAGATTTAGGGAGGATAAGAGGGCAGTGTACTCAGGAGAGAGAATATGATGAGTTGAGATGAGATGGAGTTTGAGATGGTGCAGCGGCTGAGAGAGGAAAATAGTGAAGATATCTTTGTAAGAGAATCATTATCTTACTTGGGTGGGTGGTAGACAATGATTTTTTTGAATGGGAAGTGAGGGGATGTACCAAGGTGAGATGTTCAACGGAGAAAGTGCCAGAGGAGTAGAGGGTCAGCTCAAACCACACCGCCATTGCGACAGTCTTGATTCGGAAAGTGGTGGAAGATGTAGCCAGGCAGGGAGGCTTCATTAAGGGAAAAGGTGTCATCAACCCTCAGCCAGGTTTCCATTACAGCCATGACGTTGATGCAAACATCCACAATAGGTTCATGGATGGCAAGGGCCTTGTTCACAAGTGAATGGACATTCTGGAGGGAGATGCATAGAGGGGTGGTGAGAGTTGATCCATGGCAGAGTCCACAGGGTCAGCAGTGGGAAGAGTGAGTTGACAGAAAGGAGATTGGCAAGATTAGCATACAGCTGGCACACTGGGTGGGAAGGTCGACGAGAGAGTGGGATAGGGACATTTGGGGTTGCTACTCATAATGGGGCAGTGCTGTGTGCCTCGATGCCAAGAGAGGCACTGAGGCAAGCTGTAGGTTATCCAAGAGGGAGTCAAGCCTGGGATGGCAGCAAGAGAGCAAGAAGGTCGAACAGTACTGAAAGGTTGGGGTAGGGAATCGTGAAGTCAAAGTACAGGAGAGTAGAAGTGAAAGGAGGCATGATGATAGACTAGAGTGGTCTAGGAGGGGTAAAGAGAGAAAAACTTATTTAAAAAGTGAAAATAGAATGATGGGCTCAGATCCAGACCGGCAGCCAAAATGCTCACGCGAATGGCCTCAGGGAAAGCTCAAGTTATGGTTAAATAAAAATTAGGATACATTAAAAACCTGATAGTAAATGGGAAAAATAGATAGGAGACAATAGGAAGGAGTCCAGAGTTAAAGTCAGTGGTCCCGTGGTGGGATGAAGATGACTTGGCACAGAGCATCAGCGAACTGTTGTTTGAGTTCGGAGAGAGGTGTAACAAGTGAATTCCAGAAGCTATTTGAGGGTAGAGTGTTGGAGGATGCACTGATAGAGCTATTTTCATGGGAATGAGGATGCAAGAGGTGTACAGAGTCAGTTGCAAGATGATGGCGAAGTTGAAGGACACCATAAAATCCAGAACATATGAATTGGGAGCAGGAGTAGGCCACTCAGCCCCTCGAACCTGCTCCGCCATTCAATAAGATCATGACTGATCTGATTGTAACCTCAACTCCACCTTTCTGCCTACCCCCAATAACCTTTCACCCCCTTGCTTATCGGGAATCTATCTACCTCTGCCTTAAAAATATTCGAAGACTCTGCTTCCACCAGCTTTTGAGGAGGAGTTCCAAAGACTCACGACCCTCAGAGAAAAAATTTCTTCTAGAAACATAGAAAATAGGAGCAACAGTAGGCCATTCGGCCCTTCGAGCCTTCTCCGCCATTCGTTATGATCATGGCTGATCATCCAACTCAGTAACCTGTTCCAGCTTTCGTCCCATACCCTTTGATCCCTTTAGACCCAAGAGCTATATCTAACTCCTTCTTGAAAACAAAATGTTTTGGCCTCAACCGTTCTCTGTGGTAGTGAATTCCACAGGCTCACCACTCTCTGGGTGAAGAAATTTCTCCTCATCTCAGTCCTGAAAGGTTTACCCCATATTCTTAGACTATGACCCCTGGTTCTGGACTCCCCCACCATCAGGAACATCCTTCCTGCACCAGCCTTGTCAAGTCCTGTTAGAATGTTATAGGTTTCTATGAGATCCCCCCTCACTCTTCTGAACTCCAGCGAATATAATCCTAACCGACTCAATCTCTCCTCATACATCAGTCCCACCATCCCAGGGATCAATCTGGTAAACCTTCGCTGCACTCCCTCTATAGCAAGAACATCCTTCCTCAGATAAGGAGACCAAAACTGCACACAATATTCCAGGTGTGGCTTCACCAAGGCCCTGTATAATTGCAGCAAGACATCCCTGCTCCTGTACTCAAATCCTCTTGCTATGAAGGCCAACATATTATCACCTAAAAAATGGACTTAGAAATTTTTGGTTCCTGTTTGGTTAAATATATTTTTATGACCAGGTGAGAAGGTTGTCTAGGGGTCCCTCTCAGCCTTCACCTGGTCTTACTGTTAACAGGGTTTAATTTTTAAACACACTGTGTTTTTAGCTCCCCCTTGGTGAATCCTTGTTCACCGCTTTCCAATTATAAGGCAAAGAAACCAGCACAGACAGGCTTTCTTAGGTTTAAAGAAGAAAAGTTGAAATTTATTAGACTTAAACTCTAATTCGGTTGATGCCTACAGATACATGACATGCCCACACTAGCATGCATACGCGATACACACATGCAAATAGAGACAGAAAAGAGCAGAAGAAAAATAAAGTGGAAAAGTTTGAGGCAATATCTGAAGAGTGTTGTTAAGGTTCTTTGAGCTCACTGTAGAGTCCTTGTTTGTAGGTAGATCTTGCTTTTCGTTGGGGCCCAGTATTCTTCTTAAACCTTGTTCGCTGTAGGAGACTTTTCTCTCTCGGGGTTCATGTGTCTTCAGTGGATTCAGAGACTTGTGAGAAAGAGATGGGAGCAGGCAGACAGGAGAGGCTGTGGTGAGCCAGCCAGGAGAGATCTTCTCAGTCTAGGAGCATTCTGCTTTTTTTTGCCCCAACTATTCGTACAAATTCAAAAAACTCAGATTGCCCAGCAGGTTAGTCATGTGACTAGCTGGTTTGACCATGTCTGTTTGTGTATTCGGCCATTTTAGCAGTCAACCTGGAATGCGAACTCCCTCCCCCACCTTCAATGTCTGGTAATCAAAAGTCCATTGTGGGTTGAATGGCTGCTTTGTCCTTCCAAACGCTGTCTGTTAATATGCAAATGTCTTTACCAGCCATGGCTGATCTGTTTAACAAGTCCTTTCTTCACTCCAGTAACAGTTTAAAATCATTGTTCATGACAAAATGAATGTGCCTCATTCTTGGCAGGTGGGGGCCTAGCATGACAATATAAATAGTACCTATTGGCTAGTTTGAGAAGAATGCCATTTTTTCCTCAAGTTCATACTTGCAATTAAGGTGAAGTAATCAAGCTGGTGCTTAATGATAGCGATTTATTAATACAGAGACACCTGAATTGATCTGAACAGGAAAGTTGGCAAGATTTCATTCATTGCTTTTAATGTCTTATCTGTGCTACCATATCAGCTGACACTCTGAACCCTGTATAAATTATACCAGTCACTTCATAGAAACTGAACATTGGCAGCCTTGCTCAGTTTCATGGGTAGTGGTTGTTAAAAATCTGTCTTTATTTATATAAAAAAATAAATTACCCTTCAATGCTGTTTCAGATGTAACAAATGATTCCAGAACACGGTGTTCTTGAGCTTTTAGTACGAATTCCCATGTGTTTCAACAGTAATATATGTTGGGCATTCCTATACTGTAGAATTTTGGATGGACTGCAAACATATTTTAGTACGCATGGAAAAAAATGTCCATTAAAACAGCATAGTGAAAAACTTTTATAATATGAGACAAACATTATCTGAATGCCTTTATCAGACAGTAATTTTCAAATTGTCACTGTGGTTTATGATATCTGAATTTGAAGAATCTGTTATGGCTTTGGATATTGCCGTTTTCTGGGTTGCGAAAAGTCTGCTCAACAAGTTTCCTGTACCTACAGGCAATGCACTGGATATAACATGAATTTTGTGTCCCATAAAACCAGGTATATTCCTTAACTCACTAGTTTTACTGAATTGATCAGTTTATTGGATCAGTAAAGCCACTATAAGCAGTGTAGATATGGCACTTCAGCATAAATGCTGAATTATATATGTACATTAGGAGAGCACGAGACACCACATCTGCAAACCAGTATTCTTTCAAAAGTCATAAAATTAGTTTAAATAAAATCCATTAGTTGGCACTCAGGTCTCTGAAATCTTACAGAAAAAAGAGTGTAAATCATCTTGCAAATGAATTATACATGATACATGGACATTGAATATGCTAGGGATATCAAAATTAGTGAAGCATTAACATTGATTTTGTATTCAATGACAAGAACCAGAAGTACCATATGGAAAAATGTAAACAAAATACATTACCAAAAAACACAGCCTGACCTGTCTGGAAATCAACAAAATGATGGGGTTAATCATAGTTCTTTTCTCAGAATTACAAGATAATTCCATCTTAGCTCTTCTTTCCAGAATGACCTTAAATTCTGGCCTTGCAACATCCAGATGGTTCTTAAAAGATTCCAGGGTTCTTACCTCCATTGAGTGCTGATCACTCTTTGTGTGAAGCGGTTTCTCTAGTCTGCTGCATGGCGGATGCTATTTAATGTGAATAAATGTGAAGTGATGCACTTCGGGAGAAATAACATGGAGAGGCACTATTTTGAGGGGCTTGCAAAAGCAGAGGGACCTGGGGGGTACAGATTCATAAATTGTTGAAAGTCGCAGGGAAGGTTGATAAGGCAATTAATAAAGCGCATGAGACACTTGCCATACTTGAGAAAGTTAAGGGGAGACCTAATAGAGGTATGTAAAATTATGAGGGGATTTGATAGAGCAAGTAGAGAGAAACTGTTTCCTCTGGCAAGTGGGTCGCTAACCAGAGATCATACATTTAAATAGTTGGCTAAAGAACTGGAATGGAAATGAGGAGAAAAGTACCACACAGAAGGTTGATAAGATCTGAAACACACTACCTGAAAGGGTGGAGGAAGTAGAGGCCATAGAAACATTTAAACAGCAATTGGGATTGCACTTGAAGAGGAGCAATTTGCAGGGTTTGGGGTGTGGGACTAAATTGGACAGCTCTATCAAAGAGCTGGCACAGGCATGATGGGTTGAATGGTCTCCTTTTGTGCTGCAAGATGGTATGATTCTATGTCAGCCCTATATTTTCCTTGGACTACATTGAAGTTGTGGCTCCTCGTCCTAGTCTTGTAATTTAATTTTTTTTATTTTCCATTTCTCTGACTATCTTGTCTACCTCTATGGGGGCCATCCCTCATATATCTGTTTTCTATGTTCAAGTGCATGATACACTTCAGACTTTCCTCATAACTCAAACCTCTGACACCAGGGATTAGTTTTGAGTTCTTCTATGCACAACCTCCAATGCTTGTGTATTGTTGACTATAACTGGAAGGTGTGGTCTGACCTCTATTTGATCAAGACTTCCTCTTACTTATATTTTATATTTTGGTTTTGTAGTTCAACATTTTATTTGCTTTAGTGATTGATGCTTTGAACTGTTAAACAATGTTGAGCATTAAGACTGGTTTTCAACACCATTCATAGATTAGTCATATTACCCATTTTCCTTCCAGTACTTTAAACTTGACTGCATTAAATTTCAACTGCTAAGGTTCTGCCCACTTACCTATTTTGTTCAGCTCATTCTGTAATATCTTATGGACTTGGTAGTGTTGTGGTTATAGTTGAGAGTTCAAATCCCACCTGGGCAAGTTGTAAAATTGAATTCAATAAATCTGGCAATTAATGAACTAGCACCAAGAAAAATGACCATCAAAGCTGCATTATTTTCATAAAAGCCCAAATGTTTCACCAGTGGCCTTAAGGGAAGAGAACTATGCAAATAGCTTTTAATGTCCTCTGTTTACAGCTGAGTGGCTTGCTGGGCCACTTCAGTCAGTACAGAATGCAATCATAAAAGAAATGCCAGGTGAGCTTGTCAGCAATGACCCAGGCAGGAGATCAGGATAAGATTCCAGCAATCCCAGTCGAGTCCAATCTGGAAAGTCCTCTTCACTAACACCTGGGGACTGGTGACCATATTGGGAAGAGATGTCCTAGAGAGTTAAATTTTGATGTAGTTGTACTCGAGTCATATTTAACATCCTGAACCCCTTCATCACCATCCCTGAATATGTCCTGTCCCACTGGAAGAATGGATCTGGTCATATATAGTCAGGTGTGTTTGGCTCTGGAAGCCCTCAACTTAAAGCTATGAGCTCTCATGAGGCAACAACTTAGTGAAGCTACCTGCAAGCTAAATAGAAAAAGAATCAGGCTAAAGGTCCCATAACGAATGGCTCTGTGCAACACTCTGTATCCCTATCACATCTGGTCAGTACTTACTAATTTAAAGGCAAAGTCAGGTCTTCCAAGGAGCTTCAGTCAGTTGATTGAAGCTGCCTGAAGTCTCCACTTTCTGACTGCCTCATGCAGTTGCTAGCAGTGCATACAGCTGATTGAATTTTTTATCTGCTGCTCGAAGTCTTTATCAGCTGCTCACACTATTAACAATGATGGGAAGCAGTCGATAAATTGAGACTTCAAGTACCTTCTGGAGTTATTTCATTGTTACAATGTATTATGATTTTATCATCTACCGTGTATAGCAGGTAAATTGCAATAGGACGAACACGGCAATTGAATGTGGTGAGGACTGTAATGCCCCTACTGTAAATTAGTTTATTATCCTTTTGTTTTTATTTTACTGCAGGTGTGCTGGTCTATATCTTCATTGCAAAGCATTGAAAGTCATACTTTATTAATGCAAATTCTATCACTTGCTGTACTGCAGCCAAGCATCCTGAAAATATTGGGCTTATTTGCACTCGAGCCTGTTGAGACTCAGCATTACTCTTGTCTTGGTTTATATGATCTTGTGACATTATTGCCGAGTTCTTAATCTTTCCTCAGATGTTTAACTCGATGAACTTGCACCTAAGTTTTTGTTTCTGTAATATTGGTATTCAGTTGCATGTAATGTGATACTGAATTTATTATTTTATGTTTCCTTTATTTGTACTTATTCTCACAGTTGCAGTCAAGCCCTCTGTTGATACAGGAACATAGGAACAGGAGTAGGCCATTCAGCTCATCGAGGTTGCTCTGCCATTCAATTAGATCATGACTGATTATCTACCTCAACGCCACTTTCCTGCACTATCCCCATATCCCTTGATGTCATTAGTATCCAAATATCTATCAATTATGTCTTGAACATTTTTTAAAAATTCATTCATGGGATGTGGATGACGCTGACCAGGACAGCATTTATTGCCCATCCCTAATTGCCTTTGAGAAGGTCGTGGTTAGCTGCCTTCTTGAACCAGTCCTTTTGGGGTAGGTATACCCACAGTGCTGTTAGGCAGGGAGTTCCAGGATTTTGACCCAGTGACAGTGAAGGAATGTCGATATAGTTCCAAGTCAGGATGGTGTGTGACTTGGAGGGGAACTTGCTGGTGGTGGTGTTCCCATGTATTTGCTGCTTTTTGTCCTTCTAGTTGGTAGAGGTTTCGGGTTTGGAAGGTGCTGTCTAAGAAGCCTTGGTGTATTGCTGCAGTGCATCTTATAGATGGTACACACTGCTGCCACTGTGTGTCGGTGGTGGAGGGAGTGAATGTTTGTAGATGGGGTGCCAATCAAGTGGGCTGCTTTGTCCTGGATGGTGTCGAGCTTCTTTAGTGTTGTTGGAGCTGCACCCATCCAGGCAAGTGGAGAGTATTCCATCACACTCCTGACTTGTGCCTTGTAGATAGTGGACAGGCTTTGGGGAGTCAAGAAGTGAGTTACTCACCTCAGGATTCCATGCTCAATGATTGAGCTTCCACAGCCCTCTGGGGTAAAGAATTCCAAAGATTCACGACCCTCTGAGTGAAGAGATTCCTCCTCATCTCAGTCTGAGATCACCTCTCATTGTTCAAAACTCTAGAGCAGGGGTGTCCAACCTTTTCGCGTGGGGGCCCACATTACACTTTTAGTCTTGCATGGGGGGCTGGTGAGACAATTTCAGAAAGACAAAGGCATTAAGAATTTCTTCCGATTAATTAAAACAACAGCAAATGTGCATTTTGTGAAGAAGTTTTAAATGAGAAGACTAATTTATTGACTTACTTACTTGTCACTATGTTGGACACAGATTTAGTGGGATACATGGTTTTTTTTGCTTGCACACTGTTGTAGCGATGGAAAGTATGGGTACAATCTGTCAGGAGTGATCTTTATCACTCTCTCCCTCCTCTCCCTCTCTCTCTGTCCTTTCCCTCGTTCTGTCTGCCCCCCCCCCCCCCCTCGTTCCCTCTGCCCCCCCTTCACTCTATGCCTGCACCCCCCACTCTTAGAAACATAGAAAATAGGAGCAGGAGTAGGCCATTCGGCCCTTCGAGCCTGCTCCGCCATTCATTATGATCATGGCTGATCATCCAACTCAGTAACCTGTTCCCATTTTCGTCCCATACCCTTTGATCCCTTTAAACCCTAGAGCTATATCTAACTCCTTCTTGAAAACATACAATGTTTTGGCCTCAACTGCTTTCTTTGGTAGCGAATTCCACAGGCTCACCACTCTGTGGATGAAGAAATTTCTCCTCATCTCAATCCTGAAAGGTTTACCCTGTATCCTGAGACTATGACCTCTGGTTCTTGACTCCCCCACCATTGGGAACATCCTTCCTGCATCTACCCTGTTAAGTTCTGTTAGAATTTTATAGGTTTCTATGAGATTCCCCCCTCACTCTTCTGAACTCCAGCGAGTATAATCCTAACCGACTCAATCTCTCCTCATACATCAGTCCCGCCATCCCAGAAATCAGTTTGGCAAACCTTCACTGCATTCCCTCTATAGCAAGAACATCCTTCCTCAGATAAGGAGACCAAAATTGCACACAATATTCCAGGTGTGGCCTCACCAAGGCCCTGTATAATTGCAGCAAGACATCCCTGCTCCTGTACTTGAATCCTCTCGCTAGGAAGGCCAACATACCATTTGCCTTTTTTACCGCCTGTTGGACCTGCACGCTTATCTTCAGCGACTGGGGTACAAGAACACCCAGGTCTCACTGCATATTCCCCTCTCTCAGTTTATAGCCGTTCAGATAATAATCTGCCTTCCTGTTTTTGCTACCAAAGTGGATAACCTCACATTTATCCACATCTGCCATGCATTAGCCCACTCACTCAACTTGTCCAAATCACCCTGAAGCCTCTCTGCATCCTCCTCACAATTCACCCTCCCACCCAGTTTTTGTGTCATCTGCAAATTTGGAGATATTACTTTTAGTTCCCTCATCTAAATCAGTAATATATATTGTGAATAGCTGGGATCCTAGCTCTGATCCCTGCGGTACCCCACTAGTCACTGCCTGCCATTCGGAAAAGACCCATTTATCCCTACTCTTTGTTTCCTGTCTGCCAACCGATTTTCTATCCATCGCAATACACTACCCCCAATCCCATGCACTTTAATTTTGCATGCTAACCTCTTAAGTGGGACTTTGTCGAAAGCCTTCTGAAAGTCCAAATAAACCACATCCACTGGCTCACCCTCATCAACTCTACTAATTACTTCCTCGAAGAATTCTAGTAGATTTGTCAAGCATGATTTCCCTTTTGTAATTCCATGCTGACTCTGCCCGATTCTCCCACTGTTCTCTAAGTGCCCTGCGATTAAATCTTTGATAACAGACTCTAGAATTTTCCACACTATCACCGTCAGGCTGACTGGTCTATATTTCTCTGCTTTCTCTCTACCTCCCTTTTTAAATAGTGGGGTTACATTAGCTACCCTCCCATCTATAGGAACTGTTCCAGAGTCTATAGAATCTTGGATGATGACCACCAATGAACATAGAACAGTACAGCACAGCTCTTCGGCCCACGATGTTGTGCATCCACTATTTCTAGTACTTCCTTAAGTACTCTGGGATGCATACCATCAGGCCCTGGGGATTTATCGGCCTTCAATCCCATCAATTTCCCCAACACCATTTCTCTACTAATACTGATTTCCTTCAGTTCCTCTCTGTCACTTAGCCTTGTGTTCCTCAACATTTCTGGTATGATATTTGTGTCCTCCTTTGTGAAGACAGAACCAAAGTATGCATTTAGTTGGTCAGCTATTTCTTTGTTCCCCATAATAAATTCCCCTGTTTCTGACTGTAAGGGACCTACATTTGTCTTTACCAATCTTTTTCTCTTCACATACCAATAGAAACTTTTAGTCAGTTTTTATGTTCCCTGCAAGTTTGCTCTCGTACTCTATTTTCCCCTTCTTAATCAATCCCTTGGTCCTCCTTTGCTGAATTCTAAACTGCTCCCAATCCTCAGGTCTGTTGTTTTTTCTGGCAAATTTATATGCCTCTTCCTTGGATCTAATGCTAGCTCTAATTTCCCTTGTTAGCCATGGTTTGGCTATCTTTCCCATTTTACTTTTGCGCCAGACAGGGATAAACAGTTGTTGCAGTTCATCCATGCGCTCTTTAAATGTTTGCCATTGCCTATCCACTGTCATCCCTTTAAGTAACGTTTCCCAATCCGTCATAGCCAACTCATGCCTCATACCTTCGTAGTTTTCTTTACCAAGATTCAGGGCCCTAGTCTCAGTCAACTATGTCACTCTCCATCTTGATGAAGAATTCTATCATGTTATGGTCGCTCATCCCCAAGGGGTCTAACACCACTAGATTGTCAATTATTCCTCTCTCATTACACAATACCCACTCTAGGATGGCTTGTTCTCTCATTAGTTCCTCAACGTATTGGTCCAGAAAACCATCCCATATACACTCCAAGAATTCCTCCTCTACGGTATTGTGACTAATTTAATTTGCCCAATCTATATGCAGATTAAAATCACCCATAATTACAGATGTTCCTTTATTGCATGCGTCTCTAATTTCCTGTTTAATGCCATTCCCAACATCACCACTACAGTTTGGGAGTCTATATACAACCCCCACTAACGTTTTTTGCCCCTTAGTGTTTCTCAGCTCTACCCATACAGATTCCACATCGTCCGAGCTAATATCTTTCCTCACTATTGCGTTAATTTCCTCTTTAACCAGAAATGCAACTCCCCAGCCTTTTGCTTTTTGTCTGTCCTTCGTAAATACTGAATACCCCTGGATGTTCATTTCCCATCCCTGGTCACCTTGCAGCCATGTCTCCGTTATCCCGACATATCATACCAATTTACATCTTTTTGCGCGATTAATTCATCCACTTTATTGCGACTGTTCCGTGCGTTAAGGCACCAAGCCTTAAGGCTTGTCTTTTTAACATTATTTCGCCCCTTCTCACTATTTTTCACTGTGGCCCTGTTCGATTCTGGCCCTTGATTTCTCTGCCTATCACTTTTCTTATTCCCCTCACTGTCTTTTGTTCTTGTCTTTGATCCCCCCTCCTCTGACTCCTTGCAAAGATTCCTATCTCCCAGCCATTTTAGTTTCAACCCTCCCCAACCACTCTAGCAAATACTCCCCCAGGACATCAGTCCCGGTTCTGCCCAGGTGTAACCCATCAAGTTTGTACTGGTCCCACCTCCCCCAGAACCGGTCCCAATGTCCTAGGAATCTAAAGCTCTCCCCCCTCGCACCATCTCTTCAGCCACGTATTCATCCGATATATCCTGCTATTTCTACTTTGACTAGCACGTGGCACTGGTAGTAATCCTGAGATCACTACCTTTGAGGTCCTACTTTTGAACTTACTTCCTAGCTCCTTATATTCTGCTTTTAGGACCTCATCCTTTTTTTTTACCTATATCGTTTGTACCAATGTGTACCACGACCACTGACTGTTCACCCTCCCCCTTCAGAATGTCTTCTCTCTCTGTCTCCCCCCCCCCCCCCCAACTCTTCTCTCTCTGTCCCCCCCCCCCCCCCCCGCCAACACTTCTCTCTGTCTCTCCCCCCCCCAACTCTTCTCTCTCTGTCTCCCCCCCCCCAACTCTTCTCTCTCTGTCTCCCCCCCCAACTCTTCTCTCTCTGTCTCCCCCATCCCCAACTCTTCTCTCTCTGTCTCCCCCCCCCCACCCCCAAACTCTTCTCTCTCTGTCTCCCCCCCCCCCCCAACTCTTCTCTCTCTGTCTCTCCCCCCCCCCAACTCTTCTCTCTCTGTCTCCCCCCCCCCCCCAACTCCTCTCTCTGTCTCCCCCCCCCCAACTCTTCTCTCTCTGTCTCTTCCCCCCCCCCAACTCTTCTCTCTCTGTCTCTCCCCCCCCCCCAACTCTTCTCTCTCTGTCTCCCCCCCCCCCCAACTCTTCTCTCTCTGTCTCCCCCCCCCCCCCAACTCTTCTCTCTCTGTCTCCCCCCCCCCAACTCTTCTCTCTCTGTCTCCCCCCCCCAACTCTTCTCTCTCTGTCTCCCCCCCCCCAACTCTTCTCTCTCTGTCTCCCCCCCCCCAACTCTTCTCTCTCTGTCTCCCCCCCCCAACTCTTCTCTCTCTGTCTCCCCCCCCCCCCCAACTCTTCTCTGTCTCCCCCCCCCCAACTCTTCTCTCTCTGTCTCCCCCCCCAACTCTTCTCTCTCTGTCTCCCCCCCCCCAACTCTTCTCTCTCTGTCTCCCCCCCCCCCAACTCTTCTCTCTCTGTCTCCCCCCCCCAACTCTTCTTTCTCTGTCTCCCCCCCCAACTCTTCTCTCTCTGTCTCCCCCCCCCAACTCTTCTCTCTCTATCTCCCCCCCCAACTCTTCTCTCTCTGTCTCCCCCCCCCAACTCTTCTCTCTCTGTCTCCCCCCCCCCCAACTCTTCTCTCTCTGTCTCCCCCCCCAACTCTTCTCTCTCTGTCTCCCCCCCCAACTCTTCTCTCTCTGTCTCCCCCCCCCAACTCTTCTCTCTCTGTCTCCCCCCCCAACTCTTCTCTCTCTGTCTCCCCCCCCCCAACTCTTCTCTCTCTGTCTCCCCCCCCCCCAACTCTTCTCTCTCTGTCTCCCCCCCCCCCCCAACTCTTCTCTGTCTCCCCCCCCCCAACTCTTCTCTCTCTGTCTCCCCCCCCAACTCTTCTCTCTCTGTCTCCCCCCCCCCAACTCTTCTCTCTCTGTCTCCCCCCCCCCCAACTCTTCTCTCTCTGTCTCCCCCCCCCAACTCTTCTTTCTCTGTCTCCCCCCCCAACTCTTCTCTCTCTGTCTCCCCCCCCCAACTCTTCTCTCTCTATCTCCCCCCCCAACTCTTCTCTCTCTGTCTCCCCCCCCCAACTCTTCTCTCTCTGTCTCCCCCCCCCCCAACTCTTCTCTCTCTGTCTCCCCCCCCAACTCTTCTCTCTCTGTCTCCCCCCCCAACTCTTCTCTCTCTGTCTCCCCCCCCCAACTCTTCTCTCTCTGTCTCCCCCCCCAACTCTTCTCTCTCTGTCTCCCCCCCCCCAACTCTTCTCTCTCTGTCTCCCCCCCCCCCAACTCTTCTCTCTCTGTCTCCCCCCCCCCCCCCAACTCTTCTCTCTCTGTCTCCCCCCCCCCCAACTCTTCTCTCTCTGTCTCCCCACCCCCCCAACTCTTCTCTCTCTGTCTCCCCCCCCCCAACTCTTCTCTCTCTGTCTCCCCCCCCCCCAACTCTTCTCTCTCTGTCTCCCCCCCCCAACTCTTCTCTCTCTGTCTCCCCCCCCCCCCCAACTCTTCTCTCTCTGTCTCCCCCCCCCCAACTCTTCTCTCTCTGTCTCCCCCCCCCCAACTCTTCTCTCTCTCTCTCCCCCCCCCCAACTCTTCTCTCTCTGTCTCCCCCCCCCCAACTCTTCTCTCTCTCTCTCCTCTCTCTGTCTCCCCCCCCCCCAACTCTTCTCTCTCTCTCTCCTCTCTCTGTCTCCCCCCCCCCCCAACTCTTCTCTCTCTGTCTCCCCCCCCCCAACTCTTCTCTCTCTGTCTCCCCCCCCCCCAACTCTTCTCTCTCTGTCTCCCCCCCCCAACTCTTCTCTCTCTGTCTCCCCCCCCCAACTCTTCTCTCTCTGTCTCCCCCCCCCAACTCTTCTCTCTCTGTCTCCCCCCCCAACTCTTCTCTCTCTGTCTCCCCCCCCCCAACTCTTCTCTCTCTGTCTCCCCCCCCAACTCTTCTCTCTCTGTCTCCCCCCCCCAACTCTTTTTCTCTGCCCTCTCTCTATCTGCCCTGTCTCTCTCTCTTTCTGTCCCCCCACACAACCCCCTCTCTCTCTCTCTCTCTCGAGCAGGAATGCTCAACAGAGCAGCAGCTATGTGTTTGGTCAGTTTTGAAAAAAATCGCAATGTCAGTTTCACAGCTGACAGGTGCTGGGAGTGGGAACAGCAGTTTCCGAACTCCAGACAGATTGTGGGTTTTCCAGCAGACTTTTTCAAAAAAAGTCAGAACCACTGGAAAACCCTGAAGCTGTCTGAAGTTCGGAAGCGTTGTTGCCATTCCCAGCACCTGTCAGCATTTATTGCCCTTACCCTTTTTTAAAAAAAAATGCCAGTCTGGAAGAAGAAGCCAATGGGAAATTTCTCACCTCTGAAATTACAAGTCACGGACCTGAAAATATTTTACCATGTACACTGGTGTCCGTGTACAGACATGTTGCCGACCCCTGGTGAGGTTGAGGAATGACCGGGTACAGTTTACATCTGCGGGCCCCATGGAAACCTTTGGCGGGTTGGATCCTGGCCCACGGGCCATATACTGGACAACCCTACTCTAGAGAACACAGGCTCAATTTCCTCAATCTCTCTTTTTTATTTGTTCATGGTATGTGGCGTCGCTGGCTGGGACAGCAATTATTGCCCATCCACCAAGGCTCCTTCGACAGCACCTTCTGAACCCGCAACCTCTGCCACCTGGAAGGACAAGGGCAGCAGATGCATGGGAACAGCACCACCTGCAAGTTCCCCTCCAAGTCACACACTATCCTGACTTGGAACTATATCGCCATTGCTTCACTGTCACTTGGTCAAAATCCTGGAACTCCATTCCTACAGCACTGTTGGTGTACCTACTTCTGAAGGGCAATTAGGGATGGGCAATAAATGCTGGTCTAGCTAGCGATGCCCACATCCCATGAACGAATAAAAAAAGAAAAATTGGCAAGGGGTGCTGCATAGTTTCCGTGGAATGATCCTTAGACTAAAAAAAGTTAAATTATGACGACAAGTTGCACAAACTTGACTTGTGAGTTTAGAATGTTGAGGGGTGTTCTAACTGATGTGTTTAAAATGACAAGAGTATTTGATAGGATAGATAGAAAGAAGCTGTTTCTACTGGTCAGAGAACCCAGAAATAAGGCAACACAATCTTAAAACTAGGCCAAAAAGGAGTGAAATCAGGAATCAGCTTCTCTCAGTTGGTGAAGGAAATCTGGAATTTTCCGCCCCATCTGTGGATGCTGGGTCAATTGAATTTTCAAGACTAAGATCACTAGGTTTTTGTTGGGTAAGGGTGCAAAGGGATATGGATCAAAGTGGGGTAAATGGAGTTGAGGCACGTATCATCCATTATCTAATTGAATGGCAGAATAGGTTTGAAGAGTTGAATGGCCTACTTCTGCTCCAATCTTCCTATAATATGGTCTATGTAACGGTAAAACAAAATGTCCTTCACGCATTAAGTATTTGCGATTTGTCAAAGTTGTTTTGTATAGTGTTACTTCTTTTAACTGACTTGACTCGACCCTTGAATGCAGTTGATAGGCTGATATTCAGCTATGTGGTTGAGGAAGAAATCAAAAGTCGCCTTTAAAAAAAAAGGTGAAAAAATGCTCCTTAAATCACTTGTATTTATCAGGATTTTCTTGGGAGTTATGTCTAGTGATCTGTTTTCCATCAGAAGTCTCTGCTTAGAATGTAGTTCAAAACCACAATTTTTTCAGTTCAATTATTTTCAAGAATTCTGGATGTGAAACTTAAAACCCATACAGATCAGGAAAGAGAAAAGGATGAGAAGATCCTAACATTATATACTCTATAGGAAAATATTTTGATTTTATTTGAACTCTGTGACTGGATTATTTTTAATTTAAAATATCAATCTCTGTATGTATCTATTTACCTAACCATGCATCAGTTGTGTTTTGTGTGGGTAACATTTTGAGTCTGCCAGTAGTGAGGGGGAAAATTAAGTAGTGTATTTTCCTTATTGAATCAAATAAGCAACTGATAAGTACTGATTTGCTCAAATATAGATTAGAAAATATCCTATAGAAATCTACTCAAAAGGCTCCACTTATATCTAGTCACATCACTGAATTCATTTTCTGCAATTACCACTTTTGTTTCTGACAGCTAAATATAGTGCAACTAGCATTTATAAAATAACAAACTTATTGGAGAAAGGTATATTTCTTTTTTTTTAAATCCACTAAACTTGCCCATAAAATCAACTGCTGGATCTTAAAAATATCGATGAAGTTTTCTCCACCCAGGAATGTCTGAAGCCTGGAGCTTGAATTCTGCTGCAACTCCTCAGATCCTTGAGTGAAAAGGCCCAATTAAATTGAGGACTTCCAGAATGCACCAGTGACTCTTTGCTCATTTCATTTCAATAGACCACAACTCCCAGAATGCATTTTAAGACTGCTTTCTTATCCTAATACTGTACTAGACAGGTAAGGTAGGACTTACAGGCAGGAAGTCATGGCACACTTTGTCAGCAGTGTTGCTGGCTATCATTAAAAAGTCTGATGCTATAATAACATGCTCCAGTTTTCAAATTGCACAAACAAAAAAACTTAACTCCCACATACAGCCTTCTGATTGGTAATTAAACTGTGGTAAAAATTCTCTCAACAACAGTTCTCACAGTTAACATGTCACTGGAGATGGTTAAGCAATTGGCCATATTCTCCAATTTACCATGTGCAGCATGACCAAAAATTACCTGTTGATCTGTGTGTGGGTTTATATACACACACACCTATTATAAATGCATCCATGACTGCTGGTTGTCCACGAGTGCAATACAAGTTGGCATTCTTAATCTATGAACTTAAATAGTGAATGTTGACATTCTTTTTGACTGGATGGTATCGCAACTGAATCTGATTGTCTCCTTGCACGTACACTTTTGAATGGTGGTCATTTGGTATTGATCTTGAGCAGGAGCCCTGCATGATTTTCCCAACCCCTTCCCTAGCCTATGAACGCTAACCACACTTGCAGTGCATCGTTACAGCCAGATCAGGGATCAAACCCATCGCTGTCACCGCTTCCAGTTATGGTGAACCGAGGGAGATAAAATGGGTGAAAATTCTTTGTGCCCTGTCTTGTAGTTGTTCTGATAAATGTCTGATTTTTTGAAAAGCATTTATTACTTTAATACATAGAGTATACATACGTTTTGAAATTGTGCAGAATTGCTGCTGGAATTCTTTATTTGGCATTGCACAGAGCAAGACTTTACAGACTAAAATTTGTGCTGTTGCCCAGATATCAAATCAATAGTTCTTCATTATGAAGGTGGTAAAATTATGTAAGGTTATTAAAGCCCTTCAATGGATACCGAGTGAAGTAATGTTATTTTTTTGTATTCCACTGGGAAAAAATTGAACCAGTTGGGTGTACTATCACTTTTTCTATTATTTAAAGCTTTCTTTCCTTGTCCTGCCAGAAGTTGACATTTATGATGGTTTCACAGGAGCTTCCACTGTTGGGGCATGTTTTCATTGTTTGTTATGGCCTGGTAACAAAATTGAGAAAATGCATGGTTTTTGAAAGGGATACAATTTCAATATCACCTATCAAAAAGTCAGTTGGCATTTACCAAGTGTCTGTAATGGGGTGGGGTAGCTGTACTAATTAGAGATTTTTAAAAATTGGCAGTAGTAAAAAGGGACATGACTAACAAAGTTAGAAACAAAACCACATGTAATGAAATAAAATATAACAAGGGATTGATCATGCTAATAGGGATATACTCCAGTTCCGGTGGAGCCTGTCCCAACGGTACAGCTTCTTCCCATCCCAGTATCTCTCCTTTCCATACCAGTCTTTCAGCCATGCATTCGCGTTCCTGATCTTCCTATCCCTGTGCCAATTAGCATGTAGCTCAGTTATTAATCATGAGATTAGGTCCTAATTTCTGAGATTCCTTTAGCAAGACCTCCTCCCTTTTCCTTCCTATGACACTGGTCCCAACATGGACCATAGCAACTTGATCTATCTACCCACAACCCCCCTTTCCAAGTTTCTCCACTGTTGCTCTGAAATATACTTTACCTTTGCACCAGGTAGGCAACATACCGTTCTGGACTCTCGGTCAGCACTGCAGAGGATATCTATCCCCTAATTATTGAATCCTCTTTGACTGCAACCATTTTAGTCTGCTCTTCCTCACCCCATGGACTGTCACCACCTCCACGCTGCCATGGTTAACATTCATTCTGTCCATCCTGCAGCCTGCATCACTATCCGCACATTTAGCAAGTACATTGTACCTGTTGGACAGGATCTGTGTCTGAAGGCTCTCCTCCTCTATCTCCCCTCAGTTCCTTCTACCCTGTTGATGGCAGTCACACTCTCCCCTTCCTGCAACTGTGTGTTCCTCTGAGGTGCGACTACACATAGGAGAAAACTATCCACAAATTCCTCTCCCCTCACTTATGTGTGGAGTGTCTCTAACTCTCACTCCAGCTCAGGGACATTAAGCTACAGTGTCTCAAACTAGTGGTTTTTATTGCAGCTTTAACTGAGATCACATCCATGAATTTGGAGCTTGAGTAATAAGTACATGTCATGTAAATTTCTCACAAGTTTCTTTATCGGCATTACAGGTAGCAATAGTACCACTTCCAATTGATTTAACATAGAATAAGATCATCCTAACTTCGGGGAAATAGTGTTTTCCCTGAGTTTGTCTTTTATTGTGATGTGGTGTGAAGATTCTAACCTGCGGGTTATGCCTTTAGCAAGTTGTGTCGCAGGTTTTGCCATTAGCTTACCAGCAAACCTCTTTCTTTCTTTTCCAGTTATCACTTCATTTTTTATACCAGTATGCTAGGTTTTCTTGTTTCCAGCTGAGGTTTACTGAATAACTCACCAAAACAGCTGACTGATTTTATTCTTAGGGAATTAGTCTTGTCTTCTGCCACTGATCCGTATTGATTTGCATTTAAACTGATCTGAGTCAGTCACTGTAACAGTCTCAAACAATTATACATTCT
The DNA here is from genome assembly GCF_036365525.1 of Heterodontus francisci. Lineage (NCBI taxonomy): Eukaryota > Metazoa > Chordata > Chondrichthyes > Heterodontiformes > Heterodontidae > Heterodontus > Heterodontus francisci. The sequence continues at coordinate 104,002,815 of NC_090373.1, read as the reverse complement.
CATCAAATTTACTCATGCTTTCATCAGATCTGTGGCTACCAGGCAACAGTTTCTTTTCTTCAAATGATAATTTGTCTGCTCCTGCACTTTGTGTAGTCTGAATCACTTTGGCCATCTAAGCTGCCTTACTTTGCCGAGTCTCACTTTCTTGCCTCTTGCTTTTTACTAAAAAACTAGGGGAAATCTCCCTCTTTTACACCTCAGTATGAAGTTGAGGTAAAGGATTCTGAGCATATTGTATCACAGCACCGATATTTGGACTTTGTTTTTAATCCTAACATATAAAGCATCTTTAGCCCTTTGTATATTTATTCTCACCTGAGGACTTTGGTTAGAAAGGCATTATCGGGAAATGTTTTCCTTACAAGGAAATTATCTCAGAATAAATTTTTTCTGTTTTACGCCAGTGTCGTAAACACGTGCTCGAGATGAAACTTCAAGCTTTTGACCATTTGTTTTGCAAGTGAAAATAAGCATTTTTGTCATCGTAAATACAGATAAAAGAGACTTTTATGGTTCCCCACTCTCTCTGGGCCTTTTTGTTTATAATTGTATGGTTGTAAACCCAGGAAACATTTGGCCTGATTTATTGTCCTGGACTCTGATGCTTTGGCCATCTGGCTTTTTAGTATTTTACACAGAGTCCTATTTTTATCAAAAAGGCAATTTCAGTGGTATAGCTCTATCGCTTATTTGGACTCATCTCACAAGGCTACATTGTCTTCACTGAAGTCTTCAGTTGATCATGTAACGATATTGGAAGCATCTACAATAAAGACTGTAAGCCACAAGCTCAGAGGGAATACCCCCTGATTGTTCCCATTACTGCTTAAGAGGTTTTATGACCAATCTCCCAAGATATCTGGCTGGCTTTAACTTGCTTGGAGAGAAGTTTTACAGTCAAACATGACTGAACCACTTTCTAGTGCTCAGACAGTTCCGTTTGCAGTTTCAAAAGATTTTCTCCAGCAGTTGGCTCAGTGGCAGGGGCATATGAATAGATGAATTAGGAACAGAAGTAGGCCATTCGGCCCTTCGATAAGATCATGGCTGATCTGTTTGTATCTCGAATTCCACGCTCCCATCTACCCCCGATAACCTTTGAATCTATCTACCTCCACCTTATAAAAAAATATTCAATGACCGCCACCTCCACCACCTTCTGAGGCAGAGTTCCAAAGTCGCACAACCCTCGGAGACAAAATATTTCTCCTCATCTCTGTCCGAAAAGGGCGACCTTTAATTTTAAAACAATGCCTCCTAGTTCTGGACTCACCCGCAAGAGAAAACATCCTTTTCACATCCATTTTGTCAAGACCATTCAGGATCTTATACACTTCAATCAAGTCTCCCCTCACTCTTCTAAACTCCAGTGAAAACAAGCCCAGTCTGTCCAACCTTTCCTCATAAGACAACCCGCTCATTCCAGGTATCAACTTAGTAAACCTCCTCTGAATTGCCTCCAATGCACTTACATCCTTCCTTAAATAAGGAGACCAAAACTGCACACAGTATTCGAGATGTGGTCTCACCAAGGCCCTGTATAACTGAAGCATAACATCCTTACTTTTATTTTCAATTCCTCTCGTAATAAAGGATAGCATTCCATTAGCCTTCTTTATTACTTGTTGTACCTGCATACTAACTTTTTTGTGACTCCTGCACTAGAACACCTAGATCCCTCTGCACCTTGGAATTCTATAGTCATTCTCCGTTCAAGTAATACTCGGCTTTTTTATTCTTCCTGCCAAAGTGAACAACTACACATTTTCCCACATTATACTCCATCTGCCAGATTTTTGCCCACTCACTCAACCTATCAGTCTGCAACCTCCTTATATCCTCTTCACAACATACTTTCCTACCTATCTTTGTGTAGCAAAGGGTTATGGTCAGGTGTTTTTGTGACTGGGAGGCTGTTTCCAGTGGTGTTCCACAGGACCCAGTACTGGGTCCCTTGCTGTTTGTGATATATATCAATGATTTAGAGTCACATGTAGGGGGCATGATTTAAGAAGTTTGCAGATGATACAAAAAGTGGCCGTGTCGTTGATAGTGAGGAAGAAAGCTGTAGACTGTAGGAAGATATCAATGGATTGGTCATGTGAGCAGAAAAGTGGCAAATGGAATTAAATCCAGAAAAGTGTGAGGTAATACATTTAGGGAGGACAAACAAGGTAAGGGAATACGCAATAGATTGGATTCTGAGAAGTGTAGAGGAACAGAGGGATCTTGGAGTGTATGTCTACAGATCTCTGAAGGTAGTAGGACAGGTAGTTTAGATGGTCAGGAAGACATATGGGATACTTTCCTTTATTGGCCGAGGCCGCGAGCATTACAGCAAGCAGGTTATGCTGGAACAGGAGAGAACACTAGTTGGAACGCAGCTGGAGTATTGCATATAGTTCTGGTCGCCGCATTACCGGAAAGATATCATCACACACAAGAGGATGCAGAAGAGATTTATGAGGAAGTTGCCAGGACTGGAGAATTTCAGCTGTGAGGAAGGATTGGATAGGCTGGGATTTTCTTTGGAATAAAGGAGGCTGAAGGAAGTTTTAATTGTGGTGTGTAAAATTATGAGGGGCTTAGATAGAGTGGATAGGAAGGACCTATTTCCGTGAGCAGAGAGGTCAATAACTGGGGCATAGTTTTAAAGTAATTGGTAGAAGGATTAGAGGGGAGTTGAGGAGTAATTGTTTTCAACTAGAGGGTGCTGGGGGTCTGGAACTCACTGCCTGAAAGGGCAGCAGAGACAGAAACCCTAAAGGCATTTGAAAAATAGTTGGATATGTATTTGAGATATTGTAACCTGGAAGTTGTAATTAGACCGGATAGCTCTTTCTTGGCCGGAATGGACACGATGGGCTGAATGGCCTCCTTTTGTGCTGTAATTCTTTGAGAGTGGCTTTCAGTATTCCCCAATGCATCTAGCCACATGTGCTACTCCTTGCGGAACACTTCATAATGGAACATATCCATCGCCCACATAGAGAAGTTCACAACACACAAACAGCAAACATACTGAACAGATTAGCCCTGAACGGCTTAATAAATTGAATTCACTTTACTCTGTTTTCCTTTTCTTAGAAAAAAATGACTTTTTCTATACAAGGTGAATGAGATGGAGCACATTGGTTCTTGAACAGAATTGAATGAGTAAAATAAATGGATGTTCTATAATCATAGTTATTAGAACAGAGCTCAAAAGATGGAACTGAGCAATGAGACTGTCATGCACCTGGCTTCCTGGCTGGCCTGCTGGAGGCTGTTACTCTCCTTCATCCTCCTTATGAATAATGGCTTACAGCTGCATCTCAACTAAGTCCAATTGACTGGTTCCTGACCATAATAATATTATACAACATTCATCATCTCCATAGTCCCTTCTAAGTCACACACACAGTCACAGAATTGTTACAGCACAGAAGGAGGCAATTTGGCCCATCGTGTGTATGCCGGCTCTCCGAAAGAACATTTTACCTAGTGCCACTCCCCTGCCTTCTCCCTGTAGCCCTGCACATTCTTCCTATTCAGATAACAATCCAATTTTCTCTTGAATGTCTTGATTGAACTGGCCTCTACCACACTCTCAGGCAGAGCATTCCAGATCCTAACCACTCACTATGTGAAAACGTTCTTCCACATGTTACCCTTGCTTCTTTTGCCAATTACCTTAAATCTGTGCCCTCTTGCTCTCGATCCTTCCACCAATGGGAACAATTTCTCCCTAGTTACTCTGTCCAGACCCCTTATGATTTGAACACCTCTATCAAATCTCCTCTCAACTTTCTGTTCTCCGAGGAAAACATACCAACTTCTCCAATCTATCCACGTAACTGAAGTTCCTCATCTCTGGAACCATTCTTGTGAACATTTTCTGCACTCTGTCCAATGCCTTCACATCTTTCCTAAAGTGTGGGTGCCCAGAACTGGACACAGTACTCTAGTTGAGGCCGAACCAGTGTTCTATACAAGGTTAACATAATTTCCTTGCTTTTGTTCTCTATGCCCCGATTAATAAAGCCTAGGATGCTGGATGCTGTATTAACCACTCTCTCAACCTGTCCTGCCACCTTCAGAGTTTTATGCACATATATACCCAGGTCCCTATGCTCCTGCACCCCGTTAGAACTGCACCCTTTATTTTATATTGTTCCCCTGCATTATATTTCATCTGTCACTTCTCCGCATATTCTGCCAACCTGTCTATGTCCTTTTGAAGTTCTACACAATCCTCCTCACAGTTCATAATGTTCCCATCCTGATTTGGACATGTATTGCAGTTCCTTCATTGTTACTGAGTCAAAATCTTGGAAATCCCGACCAAACAACATTCTGGGAGCACCTTCATCACTTCAGCAGTTCAAGAAGGCAGCCCACCACCACCTTTTCATGAGCAACTAGCAATGGCTAATAAATACTGGTGACATCCACATCCCAAAAATGATGTTAAAAAATCATTATATATTAATAAAGCCAAGTGGTCTCAGGAGTTCAAAGATACTGCAACCGTAGGTGGCTTTGTGGGCAAAATGTAATGTTGCTTGACTAATCGATTAGGATGGGCCTGATCTAATGTTATGTTACACTCCGTCATTCCCACGTAACCATTTAAATATAAATATATTCTGGCTGCAAACTCCCAAGAACCAATCAAATGAAAACAATTTTTCTTAAACAATGAGACATAACTTGTCAGTGAAATGAAGTTTGCTAAAATGCTAGCCTGCCTGTTTGAAGCATATATGGTGAGGAGACAAAGCAAGCTGAAACTAAATAGTGATGAAGTAGAAAGAGACAGGTTCTAGGATAGTTTCAAAGGAACTGAAAGGAAAATTTCTGCGGGTGCACAATGGAAGATTTACACACTCGTAGATCAGTACAAAATCCGCTACCCACACATCCAGAAGAGTGCACTGCTCCTCCTCCTCCCAGCACTCCCCATCAAATCTTTTGGAATTCTATGATGACATTACGAGCAAGGTGGACAATGGGGACCCAGTGGATGTGGTGTACCTAGATTTCCAAAAGGCCTTCGACAAGGTGCCGCACAAGAGGCTGATGCATAAGATAAGGATGCATGGCATTAGGGGTAAAGTGTTAGCATGGATAGAGGATTGGTTGACTAACAGGAAGCAGAGAGTGGGGATAAATGAGTGCTATTCTGGCTGGCAATCAGTCACTAGTGGTGTGCCTCAGGGATCGGTGTTGGGACCGCAATTTACAATTTATATAGATGATTTGGAGTTGGGGACCACGTGTAGGATGTCAAAGTTTGCTGATGACACTAAGATGAGTGGCAGAGCAAAGTGTGCAGATGACTGTGAAACTTTGCAGAGGAACATAGATACATTGAGTGAGTGGGCAAAGGTCTGGCAGATGGAATACAATGTTAATAAATGTGAAGTCATTCATTTCGGTAGGAGTAACAGTAAAAAGGATTATTACTTGAATGGTAAAAAGTTGCAGCATGCTGCTATGCAGAGGGACCTGGGTGTCCTTGTGCATGAATCGCAGAAGGTTGGACTGCAGGTACAGCAAGTAATTAGGAAGGCAAATAGAATTTTGTCCTTCATTGCTAAAGGGATTGAGTTCAAAAGCAGAGAGGTTATGTTGCAGCTGTATAAGGTACTGGTGAGGCCGCACCTGGAGTACTGTGTGCAGTTTTGGTCTCCTTACTTGAGAAAGGATATACTGGCACTGGAGAGGGTGCAGAGGAGGTTCACTAGGTTGATTCTGGAGTTGAGATGGTTGGCTTATGAGGAGAGACTGAGCAGATTGGGATTATATTCATTGGAATTCAGAAGAATGAGGGGGGATCTTATAGAAACATATAAAATTATGAAGGGAATAGATAAGATACAAGTAGAGAGGATGTTTCCACTGGCAGGTGAAGCTAGGACAAGAGGGCATAGCCTCAAGATTAGAGGGAGCAGATTTAGGACTGAATTAAGAAGGAACTTCTTCACCCAGAGGGTTGTTAATCTATGGAATTCCTTGCCCAGTGAAGTAGTTGACGCTTTTTCAGTAAACGTTTTTAAAGCTAAGGTAGATATCTTTTTGAACAATAAAGGAATTAAGGGATATGGTGAGAGCGCGGGTAAGTGGATCTGAGTCCACGAAAAGATCAGCCATGATCTTATTGAATGGCGGAGCAGGCTCGAGGGGCCGGACGACCTACTCCTGCTCCTAGTTCTTAGTTCTTATGCAAGCCGTGTGCAGCCCAGGCATTACTGAAGCAACATAACTCAACTGAGCTGAAACTGTGGCCACCCCACTGACGAGGAATTGGCCCTCAACTGAGCTGAAATCGGGCCCCACTAAACCAAAATTCTAGTTATTAACTCTTCCCTTAACCTAGCAGAAATGCAGCCATGGTGGAAAAAACCCAGCAATCATCTCACCAGCAGTTAGGCCACAACTATCCTACCACACATGAGCTGAAATCAGTTCATCCACAAGCAGAAGTTTCTGTGTAAACCAGCCCCCTGACGAGAAGCTCAACAAATATTCATAAGAGTCATAGAGTCGCACAGCATAGAAACAGGCCCATCGCGTCCATGCCGACCATAATACCAATCGATACTAATCCCACCTGCCTGCATTAATTCCATATCCCTCTATGCCTTTCTCATTCAAGTACCTGTCCAGATGCCTCTTAAATGTTGCCCTAGCCCAGTGCCATTATCGTCTGTTACTCTGCTCTTACTGTCTGTTCACTTAACAGAAAGCTAACAAAATTTTACCCCAGTGTCCCCATCTATACCCCCAAGATTAGAAATACAGCTGGCACCCTCCCCACTCCAACCGAACCGAAATCTAGCCACTAATCACCCCATTCACCCCCACAATAGAACTTCGGCCAAATCTCCACCCGCCCACCCCACCCCCCACCTCCCTACAAACCCACTGAAGGTAAAATCAGCCACCTTTTGCTTTCTACTGAGATGCTGCTATCAGCCACCCTCACTGAGGATAAAGACCACTTTGCTCTCCATTGAATAAAAACTCAGCCATACCAACACTATTGAGCACAAACTCAGCCTTTTCCCTTCCCCCACTAAGAACAAATCTCTCATCCCTACGTAGAATAAATTTAGGCCAATTCTAATCCCTCATAAACAATAACTCAACCTTTCCCTGAACACACAAAGAGAAGCAAATTCCCCTCATCCAGCTGCTGAGGAACAACTCATGCCTCTTCCAGCCTCTTACCCAGAAGCACTAGCTCCTAACGTCTGTGACATTCCCTCCATTACCACTGAGGGGAAAATGACTTTGGCCTAGTGCCACATAACCTTCCTCATTCATTGTGCTTTCTTTATCCTTTCCCCCTTTACATTTTCTTATCATTCCTACTGTGAAGAAATTGGCCCTAGCCCAGTGCCATTATCCTCTGTTTCTCTGCTCTTACTGTCTGTCCTCCCCTCTCCCTTTCCAAGCTCATTTCCTCATCCCCTTTCTTCCTCTATCTACCCTACTCTCTCCCTCCATCTTCCTCTCATCTGCCTTCTCTCCCTTCCTTGAACCTCCTTCCCCGACCTGAGTCCAGTTATTCCACTGTCTTCTAACCTGCTTCACCTAAATATTGGATTTGGTCTCGTCTTTGCATGTGCAGCGCCATGGGAGAGTGACTAGTAGCATATAATGTTGCTGAACTTTTCCCACACAATTGCTCCCAAGGTTCCAAATCCTCAGTATTGCTTTAGTGTCCCAAATACCTGCTTATTGATAACCTTTGTTCCTTTTAGCCCTAGTTCTTTTGTGACTCTTTTTACAATTTATATAAATGACTTAGATGAAGGGACCAAAGGTATGGTTGCTAAATTTGCTGATGACACAAAGATAGGTAGGAAAGTAACTTGTGAAGAGGACGTAAGGGGGCTACAAAGTGATATAGATAGGTTAAGTGAGTGGGCAGAGACCTGACAAATGAAGTATAATGAGGGAAAGTGTGAAATTGTCCACTTTCGCAGGAAGAATCAAAAACAAGCATATTATCTAAATGGTGAGAGATTGCAGAGCTCTGAGATGCAGAGGGATCTGGGTGTCCTAGTGCATGAATCACAAAAGGTTAGTATGCAGGTACAACACGGACAAAGAACAGTACAGCACAGGAACAGGCCATTCGGCCCTCCAAGCCTGCGCCGATCTTGATGCCTGTCTGAACTAAAACCTTCTGCATTTCCAGGGACTGCATCCCTCTATTCCCATCCGATTCATGTAATTGTCAAGATGCCTCTTAAACGTCGCTATCATGCCTGCTTCCACCACCTCCCCCGGCAGCACGTTCCAGGCACTCACCACCCTCTGTGTAAAAAAACTTGCCTCGCACATCCCCTCTAAACTTTGCCCCTCACACCTTAAACCTATGTCCCCTAGTAACTGACTCTTCCACCCTAGGAAAAAGCTTCTGACTATCCACTCTGTCCATGCCACTCATAACTTTGTAAACCTTTATCATGTCGCCCCTCCACCTCCGTCGTTCCAGTGAAAACAATCCAAGTTTATCCAACCTCTCCTCATAGCTAATGCCTTCCAGACCAGGCAACATCCTGGTAAACCTCTTCTGTACCCTCTCCAAAGCCTCCACGCCCTTCTGGTGATGTGGCGACCAGAATTGCACGCAATATTCTAAGTGTGGCCTAACTAAAGTTCTGTACAGCTGCAGCATGACTTGCCAATTCTTATACTCTATGCCCCGACCGATGAAGGCAAGCATGCCGTATGCCTTCTTGACTACCTTATCCACCTGCGTTGCCACTTTCAGTGACCTGTGGATCTGTACACCCAGATCTCTCAGCCTGTCAATACTCCTAAGGGTTTATTTATTTTATTTTAAGATACAGCACTGAAACAGGCCGTTCGGCAACCACCCATTTATACTAACCCTACAGTAATCCCATGTTCACTACCACCTACCTATACTAGGGGCAATTTACAATGGCCAATTTACCTATCACCTGCAAGTCTTTGGCTGTGGGAGGAAACCGGAGCACCCGGCGAAAACCCACGCGGTCACAGGGAGAACTTGCAAACTCCGCACAGGCAGTACCCAGAATTGAACCCGGGTCCCTGGAGCTGTGAGGCTGCGGTGCTAACCACTGCGCCACACCATTTACTGTATACTTCCCACCTGTATTAGACCTTCAAAAATGGATGGGCAATAAATGCTGGCCTGGCCAGTGATGCCCACATCCCATGAATGAAAAAAAAACAAAAAAACTGCTGATTCAAAACAACCACTTTGCCACCATCATCGGCATATATGCCCCCACGCTACAGGCTGATCTTGTTGTGAAAGAAGGCTTTTACCATGATCTGCATAACTTTCATAAGACCAACACCAATGATAAGCTTATCATACTGGAGGTTTTTAATTCACGAGTTGGCCTAATCCAAGAATCCTGGAAAGGGTGCTGGGCGAGCACAGCATCGGCAATTGCAATGACAATGGTCCTTTGTTTCTGGAATTCTGTCCCAAGCAAAACTTAGCATCACTGATACCGTATTCCAGCAGAAGGCCAGATTCAACACCACTTGGAAGCATCCACTTTCAAAACACTGGTATCTCTTGGACTACATCCTAGTCTGCCAACGAGACATCAGAGACGTACTTCACACCAGAGTTATGCCCAGTCCCCACTGTTACACTGACCACAGACTGGTCCAAGCAAAGGTCGCCCTAAAATTAAGTCACCTCCCAAGAGAAATGGCCCAGCAACAAAGAACCTCCAAGTTTACCGACTAGGTCTGCCGGAGGTTTAAGCAGAACTCGGGAGCAAACTGGAAATTAAGCTCAACGATAACATGTTCTCAGACACTGAAGCAGACCCAGGTGAACAGTGGAAGCTGCATTTGGTCTTCAGGAAACAACTGTGGAAGTGATCGGTTACTCAGTGAGAAAGAACAGAGCTGATAATATTGCAGCAAGGGAAACAGGGCATCTGGAACCTGACTGAAAAGGACAAGCAACTGTGTATCTCCTTTGCCAATCAGATTGTAGGATTGAGGATTAAACAGAAATGACAGAGAAGGAAGTCTAAATTAGAGTGGGTGCATTCAATGTCAAATCAGGTACAGAAAGAGAAATAAAGATAGGAAAAGAAAAATTGGATTGAGAGAGAGAAGGGATGAGACTTCAGTTTTAGTTGACTTTCTGGGCCAATTGTCACATCATTAAAAGGGTACTTGCGCTTATAATTATTAGCCCAAAATATCAGTGGTGAGTTAAGTTTGTAGCTACTGTGCAAATACAGCAACTTCATGACATTTAGTGCACATCAATGGTGAGGCAGACAGTGAAATGCCGTTTTTGGGAAGCTAACAGCTTGGACAGGAACTTTTGGTTATTTGTACATCTGCCTCTCATCTGAAGTTGCTGTAGAATTTACGTATATTTATTTGGAGATACAGCACTGAAACAGGCCCTTTGGCCATTCGAGTCTGTGCCGCCCATCAACCACCAATTTATACTAATCCTACACTAATCCCATATTCCTACCACATCCCCACCTTTTCTATATTCTCCTCTCACCTACCTATACTAGGGGCAATTTATAACGGCCAATTTACCTATCAACCTGCAAGTTTTTTTGGCTGTGGGAGGAAACTGGAGCACCCGGCGAAAACCCACGCAGACACAGGGAGAACTTGCAAACTCCGCACAGGCAGTACCCAGAATTGAACCCGGGTCGCTGGAGCTGTGAGGCTGCGGTGCTAACCACTGCGCCGCCCTATAAATAACAGCGAATTAGCTTCACTTATTATTTTGACAGCAAATTTTGACCCAGTATTTGAATTTTAGCTCCAGTCACCAATGTTTGCAGTTTTGATTTAATTCATTTGAATATAGATGATATATCAATTAGATGATATATTTTAAATATGGTAGCTCAAAAATACTTGTATGCAAATTCTACCTTTAATTCAAAATCCCTTATTAATTCAAAGTCTTAATTTAAAATCCCCTATTTCAAATTATCTGGGTTTTTTGAAGAAAAGTTCCACTTTGCTTGGTTAAATACTTTGTTTAATTGGAATTATTTGATCGTTCAATTTTTTTAGCAAAAAATTATCACATTGCCTGTTGAAATCTATACATCTTTCCTTTAGGATAGGCACATTTTGATAAGAATATCATCACATGTTCTCATTTGTTCAATCTGCACCATTCTTAGTCAAAAAGATACGTATAGATGAGCAAGAGGTAGAGCAGGAGAAAACCACAGTATCCTATCACCTGCAGGATGGGGGTATAAAACCAGGGCAGGCTGCTGGGTGAGAATCTCCTGTTTGCTGGATGTAAGGATCCTAAATAAAAAGGTTTGCGTAGTCTTGCCTCACTTCCTAATGGCACGAATTGGCAATCTTCATCTGAGAGACCACAAGACTAGCCAGTGTGGAAAATGTAAAACTACATTCAGATAATGAGGAAGCCCATGTTAACAGTAAATAATCTAACATTAACTGGTGCAGTGGTTAGCACCGCAGCCTCACAGCTCCAGGGACCTGGGTTCGATTCTGGGTACTGCCTGTGCGGAGTTTGCAAGTTCTCCCTGTGACCGTGTGGGTTTTCGCCGGGTGCTCCGGTTTCCTCCCACAGCCAAAGACTTGCAGGTGATAGGTAAATTGACTGTTGTAAATTGCCCCTAGTGTAGGTAGGTGGTAGGGAATATGGGATTACTGTAGGGTTAGTATAAATGGGTGGTTGTTGGTCGGCACAGACTTGGTAGGCCGAAGGGCCTGTTTCAGTGCTGTATCTCTAAATAAATAAATTAAGTATGTACAGTTACATACAGAATTAGACTGGGTTCATTCTACTGACTATGCTATATGTGAACATTGACACTTCCTGTACTATTGATGTTGCAGTTTTCATTCGGAGCCTTGTATCCACTGCTTTCATGGATACAGGTGGTAGTTTAAGGACTGTTTTGCCTGACTGTAAGATCAAAACAGAGTTAGTAGCCCACAGTGGAAACTAGAAAATCAGTGACGATGACTGAGGTGCTAAATTATTAACTGAGATGTATGTAAATAGTATACTCTAATTTTAAAAAAACTTGATAAAAGGTAGCTGTGACACTGTTTTAAAGTACAGATAGGATGTAAAGCAGCCCAGGGAAGAAAAGAAACTCTCACCAATGGCAATCAGCAGCTGCTGGTACATTGGGCTGAATTTTATGCCGCTCCAGCGGGTCAGATGATGGCGTGGGGGCAGCATAAAATTGAGCGGGAGGCTCCAGGAGGCCTACCCGCCCCGCTCCCGCCTCCGGCCAAGTTTACGGCGTCAGGTGGGGGGTGGGAAACGGCCCTCCCACTTGAGGCCAATCAAGGCCCTTGCGTCATAGAGTTATACAGCACAGAAACAGGCCCTTCAGCCCATCGTGTCCGTGCCGGCCATCAGGCACCTAACTATTGTAATCCCATTTTCCAGCACTTGGCCCGTAGCCTTGTATGCTATGTCGTTTCAAGTGCTCATCTAAATACTTCTTAAATGTTGTGAGGGTTCCTGCCTCTACCACCTCTTCAGGCAGTGCGTTGCAGATTCCAACCACCCTCTGGGTGAAATTTTTTTTCCTCAAATCCCCTCTAAACCTCCTGTCCCTTACCTTAAATCTATGCCCCCTGGTTATTGACACCTCCACAGAGGGAAAAGTTTCTTCCAATCTAACCCATCAATGCCCCTCATAATTTTGTATACTTAACCACTTATACCACTTAACGGCCACTTGGGGCCCTCGCCCGCCTCCACGGGTATTTTACCCGTGGCAAGCTGGTGTGCTGGGGATGTGAAAGGCCGCTCAGCGACAGCTGCCGGCCTTTCGGCACCCCGGGGGGAGGGGCATGGCAATCAGGCACAGGGTGCCCAATTGAGGGCCACCCCGGCCTCCCAACCCACCCCCGGGATCCAAGACGCCCCCCCCCCCCCACCTTCCCAAAAGACCACTCCAGCCTCACCAGGGAAGGACTGATCCCCCTGGTGAGGCAACCCCTACTTACCTTCCCTCCTGGATCCATGGTGTCAGCTGGGCTACAATCCCAGCAGTGACCACGGCTCCCGATGGCGCTGCTGGGCCTAAGAGCTGCCTGCCCGCTGATTGTCCGGCAGCTCAATGAGACGGGACCTCCTCCCTCGATTGGGTGGAAGTCCCGCCTTGGGACAATTAAAGCCCGGGGACCCGTAAAATACAGGACGGATCCCCGAGCTAGGTGGAAGCGGGTTCGCCACCGACTTTCACATTGGTGGCGAACTCCCGTCCGTCTAAGGTAAAATCCAGCCCATTAACTGGTAGTTAGAGGAACACAGCATGAGATGGAGCCCCAGCGGTCAGTGACGATATGAGAGTAGACAATAGGTTATGTCTGACTAAGATAACCTGTTCTTTTCTACTTTAAAGAAACAGGCAATCTGTACAAAACACCATTTTACATGGAGGCATCTTGTAATGAAGTCCAATGAAAAAGTTGAAAGCAGGATCTATAGAATCATACCAACAAAGATACCTGCAGCATACTGATTATTTACAGAAAATAACATCTGGACAGGAGCAAAATATTTCCTAGACAATCCACAATCATTATTCAGAAATACTTTTCTGTTTGCAAGATTCTGGTTGGATATATGGGGCTGATGGTGTAGTGGTGATATTAGAGGCCTGGCCGAATAATCTGGAGAACATGAGTTCAAATCCCAGAATAGATAGTTTGAAAGTTTAAAAATCTGGAAATAAAAAATTGATATCAGTAAAAATGACCATATTGTCATTTTAAAAAAACAACTTGTCCCCTAATGTCCTTTAAACAAGGAAACCTGCTGTCCTGACTTGGTCTGGCCTATGTGTGACTCCAGTCCCATACCACAACATGGTTGACTCTTATCTGCCCTCTGAAATGGCCTCACATTATACCAGACTGCTACAAAGAATAACACTTGCAGAGCAAAGCCCACCACCACCTAAATAAAGGAATGCCAATCTTGTCAGTGATGTCCACATTCTGAGAATGAATTAAAAAGAAATTAGAATGGCTGACCGCTATCTTCAGGAGTTCTTTGGGGTTCATTTGATGATCATACAATTAGTCCTATAATTCCTTCTTTTTGTACAGATCCACACACTTGTGAAGAGTTAAACAGACCCTTCTCTGTGGCGGTTGTGGATCATACTAAAGTACTACTGCAGGAACCTAGTTAATTTGAGTCCATGTTTTCTCTGCTGGCTATAAAGGAAATGAGCTCCAGCAATGCCAACCAGCTATCAACAGTAATTCCACAACATAATACCATCTATGAGTTGACAGACATATTTAGAAAAGTCACAAAATCCTAGTATGAAAGTGGATATCACTGGAGTGCAATGGGGAGTGTTTTTCCCCCAAGATAGGATAGTGTATGTTTTTAGGACATAGCAGAGAAGCATCTGTACCTAGTCCATACCTAATGCTGACATTGGACACAAAAGTAAAAACAAGTTTTATTAATCAATAAAACAGCTTTTAGTAATCAATACATTAAGAAAAGGATAATCTGTATTTTTGAACAATAAGGCAAGATTTTTGGGCCCTGCAGGTGGGCAGGGCCTGAAAATGCCGTGCCAGCTGGCATGCTGGTTTCCCAACGTTGTTCCTGGTGCCTGCCATTTTAGAGGAGGTGGTTTCGGGGCCAGCAGGGCTACCTGCCCCTCCAAGACACACAACCAATTAGGCTCGTTAAGAGCCTTTTTAACTGCAATTAAAGGAGGCCGACTGGAATTTTCCATTGGGCCTCAAGTTTCCTGAACTAGCAGTGGGGCAGGCCGAAGGATCCAGCGCTCCAGGCAGGCTTAGAGGACCTGCCTGCTTGCCTGGGTGCGAGAGCAGCCGCAGGCCACCCTGTAGAGAGATTCCCCCCACACACTGGTGATCTGGCTGCAGGAACCATTTTTTATTTAATGTTTTAAAAAAAATAGTTGGTGAGAGGGTGCCTACACGTTGAAGTGCCCTCTCTGTTACTTACCTGCCATCACAGCCTGCTGCTCTGCTCAAGCTGGAAGGCTCCTGATTGGCCATCCAGCTTCGAGAGCCTGCCCACCACCCTTAATTGGACAGGGAACCTGTCTCCTGTTTCCCATCCCTGATATGAAAATCCAGCCCATAAAGTCTGGCAATTCAGTGGGAAAATTATTTTTTTCACAACACTTTTAAAAAGAACTAGAGCTGGGGAGTTTTATGTTGTATTTTGAATCATCCTTGTAATTATGGTTCACATATACTGCCTACATAAATGTGTGTCAACATTTGATGGATGCATTATAATTTTGGCACTTAAAACAAGATTGCAGTTTTGTTTTTAGTGTATTCTAGGAAACGTTCTTTCGTTTTTGTACATTTCTAAAGAGGACACTGAAACGGAATAATTTTTGTAGATCGTATATACAAGAAAGAAAGCGCCTAGTTTGAAAGCTGAAAGTTTTGTTTAGGACTTATAGTGTTGGTCTTTCAGGTGATTTGTCTCCAATGTTGTGTAACAGTTCCTATGGTAAAGCTGGCCTGTTGGAAAATTTCATCTTTAATATTATGTGTTATTAATTTTCTTTAAAT
Source organism: Heterodontus francisci (assembly GCF_036365525.1). NCBI lineage: Eukaryota > Metazoa > Chordata > Chondrichthyes > Heterodontiformes > Heterodontidae > Heterodontus > Heterodontus francisci. The sequence goes on along the minus strand of NC_090373.1, from coordinate 103,987,230 downwards.
CTTTTTAAAAATGTATTGCCATTTAAATGGTGGTTTGCAGTAAAATAATTTATTTTGGATTACTTTCCCAATGACATTCTCCTCTTATAGGTTTCCCAGTTTCGTGTCAGCAGTTTTATGTCAGAACTAGTTGTCCTTCACAATGTTTATAACTGTATGATTTTGCACAAGTGGTTTCTATAGCTACTGTACAGCAGCAGATGTAGAGCAGTGAAAAGCTGTGATAAGAAAGACAGGCTTTTTAAACAAAAACCAGACATGGGCAATTACCCCGAAGCTGAACTGAGGCCCATCTGAGTAAATGTAGGATATGAATCTTTAAAAAGTGTAAGCAAATGCAACACTACCTGATACTTTCTTTTTCCTGTTTATAATATGGCAATAGCATAGCTAATAACAGATCAGATATTGCAATTGCCAGAGCAACTTTTTAGGTCAGCAGTTTTTTAGGAGCCATTGTCAAGGGTTAGTTTGATGTTCCAGAAGCTGAGGTGAGAAGCAAAGAGGAGCAGTTTTCTTTTGTTGTTTTGTGCTTTCAACTGTTGTTTGCTTCTGAAAGTTTGCAGATAGCAACGTTTCTCTTTCCAAACAGCTGGTGTTTAAAGGGCTGTAAATGACTTGTGGTTAATATAGCAGTAAGGGACCTCAACCAATGATTTTATTATCATTTGAAGAGGGTCTGTAAGTCTTAATGTAATAATAGTAGCACAAACCAGTGGAGGTCAAAGACAACACTGTTTAACCCTCTAACATCTGAAAAGGATAAATCAAATCTAGAGGTTACAGATGGGTCCAAATGAATGCATTTCTGATCCAACCGTAAGATTCCATTATATCACTTGGTATTCGCTTCCAAGTGTGTAGTAACTCTCAATCCAAATGCAACATTTAAATAGAAATGCTGATCCAAGCACAAAATAGCCCTGATTATCTGGTTTCAATGATTTGCATGATAAGGCAGTGAGTCCATTGGTAAAGGCCATGTAAAATGTCTTGCTGACTCTAGAAAAAGATGTTGTTCAGGGTGTGACTGTTTTTGTTTCGATTGAATTGCTGGATAAAAAAATTAAATGAGTTGCGGTACAAGGCCTTGGAAATTGGCTGCTTTTAACTGCAGTTTCCTGATCCAAGCATAACCTTCCTTGATAAATTAGTTTATGTGTTTAATTGGAATGTGACTCATACGCATTAAACAGGAAATAAATAGTGACTGTCTCTTTCTTAATTGCCACATTAGAGACACAGTGATACTTATTAGTTGCATTAAATCTAATGTTAAGTCAAATATCTCATTTATTTTAAAAACAATTGAATGATTTTTCCAGAGCTAACTCTATGAAGGTCATGGGAGATTGAATTAAAATATATGTTCTTCAACAAAGAGATAAGCTTTTATCTTTAGAACTACACACTTTATGCTGGAATGGTGCTGTGTTGATTCTAATAAAAAGTATTAAAAAAGGCACTATTTCCAGAGTCAATTCTCTTGGTTCTACTGTCTCTCCACACATTTTTTCTTTTTTTTTCTCCTCCTGGACTTCCACTTATTGATCCAAGCTTTTATTTTCCTGTAATATTTTGGATGCTTCCTTCAGCACCATTGACATCTCACTGAGCTAATGGTAAGCTTAGATGTAAAAAAAAAGGACCACTAATCTAAGAAATGGGGGAAATGGCAAAAGGAAACCAGAGGGTTACTCCAAAGAAGGGCCAGGTCCAAACCCTGTGTGTGCTGAGTTAGTTAATCTCAGCTGGGATAACACTGGCATTGTTACATCATCAAAGCATGCTAAGGGAGAACGAAGAACCAAATAGGTTTCCTATTACTTCCTATAAACAGCCCACCAAGACTCCCTGTCTCCCCTTGCATGAAAAGGCTGGCTGGCCTCTTGGGTACGGTTGTTGATAGGCTGTTGGTACCAATGAAACTGTACATCATGAGTCAGCACCTTCAGGAGAAGTGGAAAAAATAGTGAAGAATGTAAGAAAAATTAAATAAACCATTTAAATGGAAGAAATGAAATGTATCTTACATTGAAGAAAATTACATTCTTCCATGAGAGAGAGTAAGGAACTGTTCAAAACCTGGCTTTTTACTATGGATTGGCACTGGTCCAACAAGCTCTAGCTTTAGTAGCTTTTTCCAGTTTTCTACAGGAGAGAACATGCTCACCTTCTGTAGTTGAACTAATTAGTTAATACTATTACTCAGCATACTCACAAACAAACCAGTGACCCACCTGTACTTCTTATGTATTATACATCTTACATCTACATGTTCTTCCTTACTTGGTAACTTAATTACCTGTTCTTATGTTTTTCATACACTTTGTGCATAACACTTTTTTCCCATTATAAATGCCTATGAACACATTTATAATGTAATACATATTTTGCAATAGTATGATTAAATTTATCGATTGAATTTTTTGTTGTGTATCACTCAATGCCTTCATTGAAGTTTTCACCTGAAGATCGGAACCTCTCCCAAAAGCCTTGGCTTGGACTTGAAAGTTTTGCCTAGTGCTGTGACTCTGAACTGTATTTGAAATGTGAAGTATAAACAATTTCCAAGGATATATCAGCACTGTTCTGTTAGCTGTTAATTTTCTTTAACTTTTAATTTGTATCGCTTTGCTTTTGTTCAGATAATGTTGAAAAATTAGGACAAATTTCAAAAGCTTTACTAATGTAAAATTTATGTTGAGTGTTTTTAAAAATAGAGAGGGAATGTGTGTTTGTGTATTATGAAAGAAACAATGATTGTTCTCATCACACACCTTTATTTGTTCTATAAATGTTAAAAAGTGTATTAAGCTGAGGGGTGAAAGAGAGAGACTGAGGTCAAAGAGAGATGTGGCAAGAGTGAGTGTGAGGTGAGAGACTATGATCAGTGATTGAAAATGCTGAGAGATACTGAGGACAATGGGGGAAGTATCATTTTTATTAATTTTCAAGAAATATTTAAGTTGAATTTTGAAGCCAACTATTTACCCCACTCTTGTTTTGTTGACAGATGGAAAAAGTTAATGCTAATCATTTACACCTGTGAGACGGGGGCTAGAATTTTACATAGGGGTGAAAGCCCCGCCCACCAGCCAAAAAGTTGGGGGCGAGCCTGCCACTGCTGGCCTGGAAGCCACACTGTAATTCTACGTGACCCAGGCCCTCAATTGGCCCCAGGTGGGACTTCTGCCCCTCTGAGGCAGGAAGTCCCGCCACCAAGAGTTGCTAGCCAATAAGCAGACCAGCAGCTCCTCAGTCCCAGCAGCGCCACTGGGAGCGGTGGCTCCTGCTGGGACTGCACCTAGCCAGAAGAGGACTGTGGGCATTGGCCTCCATAAAGGTGAGTGGGGTTTCGGGCCTCGCCAGGGACAACCGTCTGGGCCCTGACGAGGGTGTTGGGTGTCATTCAGGAGGGCGGGGATGGGTGGGCTGCTGGGGGAGCCCTCTGTGGGGTACAGGGTGTCCGATAAGGAGGGCCTCCCCTCCCCCCACCCTCCACTCCATAACCCTGGGCCTGCACAGATGCTCAAGTTCCTGGCCGCTGCTGATAAAATACCAGCGGCTGCGGGAGGAGGCCCTTAAGTGGCAATTAATGGCCCATTTAAGGGCCTCAATTGGCCTTGGACGGGTGGGCCATTTGTCACCTCCCTTGCCAGTCATAAAATTGTAACGGCTGCGGGAAGGCAACAGGAATGGCACCCCTGCCTTCCACACAATTTTATACCACCACCACTCCCTCTCCCCTTTCACCCCATGCCCGCTCCCGCGGGGGGTGTAAAATTCTGCCTAGGAATTCTAACTTCTATTACCTATGTGATAGAGGTGAAGAAGAATCGAGAGAAAGACATATCTTCTTCCTTGAATCTAAATCAGTCTCTTTTTAAGTTGAATTTTGAAGACAATCAGAGTATATTTGAAGGAAGCAGATAGAAAAGGAATTTAGGAAGGGGGGGTGAGGATGAAAACTGGTTGAGTGGGAGAAGGCCTCTGCATACTTGTCACCTGCCCTTGGAGAGGAGCATGTGCCAATGGAGAGGATTGGATTGCAGATTAAGAGTGAAGTGACAGCAGAGAGAGGAAATGGGGAGAATACAGGGAAATAGTAAATAGTTCCAAGGAGAAGATGCAGGGGTAGTATTAAGATGAGAGGATAGGAGAGTGGGTAGTTTACCATTAGGTTCAGTGAGAAGGGGCAGGGATGTGATAGGAGTGGGTATATCCAAATGTTTATTTCTACTTCATGGCTATCAGGACACAATAACAATTCAAAAAACAATTGCATCTTAGGTGAAAATGTATTTCTGAAGCCCAGTTATTTGGATTTCTGTTATAGTTAGGCTAAGAGTACAGTAATGAGTAATGTCTTTCAAATTAATCTCTTCTCCTTCATCCCTTAGGATAAGGATCGGTATGCCCACCTTATTGATGCTAAGTATAGTCCATACATGGGCCACAATTCATTCCGTGACAAGTACTTCAGTGGAGTAATGAAGAAGATTTCTAAAGAAAATTCACAGAACTGAACAGTTCAAATCTATTTTGAACGGCAAAAGACTTTTTAGCTAATTAATAGACAAAGATCCATTTTATTTGTCTGTTATAGCATTCTTAAATGATTACATTTGAAACACAAATGATTAGTATGAACTGCATTTTTATATTAAATGTCCAAATATAATATGTATAAACAGCTGAAACAATAAATGTCTTTTTATATGAATTAAGTTCATTTGTAAATAGTTTCTTTATGAGAGAAAGAAATGAAGGAATCCAGTTTGTAAAGCTAATCACCTATTGGGATATATTGAACGGTCAGTATTGAGCCGAAACAGGCAATCCTGCCACTTAACAAATACAATTGTGAGAGTAGGACAAGGGGATACAGGTTCAAACTAGTTAACGGTAAAATTAAGACTGATAATTAGGAGGTATTTCTTCGCACAACTTGTTACAATTTATATCAATGACTTGGATGAGGGGAGCGATGGCTTGGTAGCTAAATTTGCAGATGGCGCAAAGATAGGTGGGACAGTATGTTGTGAAGAGGACATAAGGAGGTTGCAGACTGATAGGTTGAGGGAGTGGGCAAAAATCTGGCAGTTGGAGTATAATGTGGGAAAATGTGTAGTTGTTCACTTTGGCAGGAAGAATAAAAAATGCTGAGTATTACTTAAACGGAGAATGACTACAGAATTCCAAGGTGCAGAGAGATCTAGGTGTTCTAGCGCAGGAGTCACAAAAAGTTAGTATGCAGGTACAGCAAGTAATAAAGAAGGCTAATGGAATGCTATCCTTAATTACGAGAGGAATTGAAAATAAAAGTAAAGATGTTATGCTTCAGTTATACAGGGCATTGGTGAGACCACATCGCAAATATTGTGTGCAGTTTTGGTCTCCTTATTTAAGGAAGGATGTGAATGCATTGGAGGTGGTTCAGAGGATGTTTACTAGATTTATACCATGAATGAGCGGGTTGTCTTATGAGGAAAGGTTGGACAGACTATGCTTGTTTTCAGTGGAGTTTAGAACAGTGAGGGAAGACTTGATTGAAGTATATAAGATCCTGAACAGTCTTGACAAGGTGGGTGTGGAAATGATGTTTCCTCTTGTGGGAGAGTCCAGAACTAGGGGGCACTGTTTTAAAATTAGGGGTCGCCCTTTTAGGACAGTGATGAGGAAAAATGTTTTCTCTGAGTGTTGTGCGACTTTCGAACTCTCTGCCTCAGAAGGTGGAGGCAGGGTCATGGAATAATTTTAAAGTGATTAGATTAGATTAGATTAGAGATACTGCACTGAAACAGGCCCTTCGGCCCACCAAGTCTGTGCCGAACATCAACCACCCATTTATACTAATCCTAGACTAATCCCATATTCCTACCAAACATCCCCACCTGTCCCTATATTTCCCTACCACCTACCTATACTAGTGACAATTTATAATGGCCAATTTACCTATCAATCTGCAAGTCTTTTGGCTTGTGGGAGGAAACCGGAGCACCCGGAGAAAACCCACGCAGACACAGGGAGAACATGCAAACTCCACACAGGCAGGACCCGGAATCGAACCCGGGTCACTGGAGCTGTGAGGCTGCGGTGCTAACCACTGCGCCGCCCCAGTGGGGGTAGATAGATTCTTGTTGGCAAGGGAATCAAAGGGTATTGTGGGTAGATGGGAGTGTGGAATTCAAGACACTGCCCCTAATTCGTATGTTTGTATGTAAATTGAATACACTTGCAGACAGAGCAGTAGTGGTAAAAAATGCCTCTAATCATTTCAGAAAGAATTGGATGATGAAATGGGATGACTGTCGGATCTTATGGATAGGTGAATTAAGATGGACTGAATGGTATAGGCACAAGAGTAGGCCATTTAGCCCATCGAGTTTGTTCCACCATTCAATGATCTGTGACATCATATCGCTTAATACCTTTGGTTAACAACTATCTATCAATCTCAGAGTTAAAATTGACAATTGATCTAACAGCAATTGTTCTTTTCAGAACAGACTTCCAAACATCTACCACTCTTTGTGTGTAGAATATTTTCCGAATTTCATTTCTGAAAGGTCTGGCTCTAATTTTTAAACTATGCCCCTGAGTCCTAGGCTCCCTAATCAGCGGAAATAATTTCTCCCTATCTATCCTATCTTTTCCCCTTAATATCTTTAAAACCTTGATCAAATCACCTTTAACCTTCTACATTCCAAGGAATACAACCCAATTTTGTGTAATCTCTCCTCATAACTTAAACCCTTGGAGTCCAGGTATCATTCTAATAAATCTATGCTGTACTCCCTCCAAGGCCAATATATGCTTCCTAAAGTTTGATGCTCAAAAGTTCACAGTGCTCCAGATATGATCTATTCAGTGCTTTGTATAGCTGAAGCATGACTTCTACTCTTTTGTACTCTAGTGCTCTAAAAAGAAAGGCCAACATTCCATTAGCCTTTTTGATTATTTTCTGCACCTCTTCATGACATTTAATGATCTGCATACCTGGACCCTGAACTATCTCTGCACCTCCACTGTTTCTAGCTTTTTACTGTTTAGAAAGTCCCCTCTTCTATCCTTTTTAGGTCCAAAGTGGATGACCTCACATTTGCCTGCATTGAAATCTATTTGCCACAGTTTTGGCCATTCACTTTATCAGTATTTATTTGTAATTGAATCCTTCCATGTATACTGCTTACAATGACACCTATCTTTATGTCATCAGCAAATCTGGATATGTGGCTTTCTATCCCATCAGCTAAGTTGTGAATAAATATGGTGAATAGTTGAGGCCCCAACACAGATTCTTGCACTAGTCACATCCTACCAATTAGAGTACTTGCCCTTTATCCCTACTCTCCATCTCCTGCTGCTCAGCCAATTCCCTAATCAGGTTAAAAATTTGCCTTCAATTCCATGAGCTTCAGCATTACCTGACAATCTTGTATGAGGGACTTCATGAAATGTCTTCAGGAATCTATATAAAAAATCATCCATATACATTCCCCTGTCCACTACTTTAATCACTCTTCAAAAATTCAATCCAATTCGTCAGGCATGACCTAACCTTTAATAATCCATGCTGACTCTCGATGATCAACTGGAAATGTTCAGTCACCTTATCCTTAGCTATAGATGCCAGTAATATCCTGACAACAGATGCGAGGCTAACTGGCCTACAATTCCATGGTTTCCCTCACTCACCTTTCTTAAATATTGGAGTGATTATGCACAATTTTCCAACATAAAGGAATGGTACCCGATTCAAGAAAACTTTGGAGGATTATAGTTAGGGCATCTGCAATGTTCTCACCTACTTCCTTTAAAACATTGGATGGAAACAATCTGGTCCTGGAGATTTGTCACTCTTTAGTGTCATTATCTTCTTCATTACTGTTCTATTATTTGCATTAATTTTGGTGAGTCCCTGTCTCTGATTCAATATTAATTTCCTTGGTATGATCAGCTTACCTCTTTTAGATAATGAAGTCAGCGTGACTAAGGGAAAGAGTAGACAGGGAGCAGTTGATGAACGCAAAGGGACTGGTGGTCTGAGGTGCATTTGTTTTAATACAAGAAGTGTAGAAGGTAAGGCAGATGAACTTAGGGCCTGGATTAGTACCTGGGAGTATGATGCTATTACTGAGACTTGGTTGAGGGAAGGGCATGATTGGCAACTTAATATCCCAGGATATCGATGCTTCCGGCGGGATAGAGAGGGAGGTAAAAGGGGTGGAGGAGGTCAAAGAGGATATCACAGCTGTGCTGAAGGAGGGCACTATGGAGGGCTCGAGCAGTGTGGCAATATGGGCAGAACTCAGAAATAGGAAGGGTGCGGTAACAATGTTGGGGCTGTACTACAGGCCTCCCAACAGCGAGCGTGAGATAGAGGTACAAATATGTAAACAGATTATGGAAAGATGTAGGAGCAACAGGGTGGTGGTGATAGGAGATTTTAATTTTCCCAACATTGACTGGGATTCACTTAGTGTTAGAGGTCGAGATGGAGCAGAATTTGTAAGGAGCATCCAGGAGGGTTTTCTAGAGCAGTATGTAAATAGTCCAACTCGGGAAGGGGCTATACTGGACCTGGTGTTGGGGAATGAGCCCGGCCAGGTGGTTGAAGTTTCAGTAGGGGACTACTTTGGGAATAGTGATCACAATTCCGTAAGTTTTAGAATACTCATGGACAAAGACGAGAGTGGTCCCAAAGGAAGAGTGCTAAATTGGGGGAAGGCCAACTATACCAAAATTCGGCAGGAACTGGGGAATGTAGATTGGGAGCAGCTGTTTGAAGGTAAGTCCACATTTGATATGTGGGAGGCTTTTAAAGAGAGGTTGATTAGCGTGCAGGAGAGACATGTTCCTGTGAAAATGAGGGATAGAAATGGCAAGATTAGGGAACCATGGATGACAGGTGAAATTGTGAGACTAGCTAAGAGGAAAAAGGAAGCATACATAAGGTCTAGGAGGCTGAAGAAAGACGAAGCTTTGAAAGAATATCGGGAATGCAGGACCAATCTGAAACAAGGAATTAAGAGGGCTAAAAGGGGTCATGAAATATCTTTAGCAAACAGGGTTAAGGAAAATCCCAAAGCCTTTTATTCATATATAATGAGCAAGAGGGTAACTAGAGAAAGGATTGGCCCACTCAAAGACAAAGGAGGAAAGTTATGCGTGGAGTCAGAGAAAATGGGTGTGATTCTAAACGAGTATTTTGCATCGGTATTCACCGAGGAGAGGGACATGACGGATGTTGAGGTTAGGGACAGATGTTTGATTACTCTAGGTCAAGTCGGCATAAGGAGGGAGGAAGTGTTGGGTATTCTAAAAGGCATTAAGGTGGACAAGTCCCCAGGTCCGGATGGGATCTATCCCAGTTTACTGAGGGAAGCGAGAGAGGAAATAGCTGGGGCCTTAACAGATATCTTTGCAGCATCCTTAAACACGGGTGAGGTCCCGGAGGACTGGAGAATTGCTAATGTTGTCCCCTTGTTTAAGAATGGTAGCAGGGAAAATCCAGGTAATTATAGACCGGTGAGCCTGACGTCAGTGGTAGGGAAGCTGCTGGAGAAGATACTGAGGGATAGGATCTATTCCCATTTGGAAGAAAATGGGCTTATCAGTGATAGGCCACACGGTTTTGTGCAGGGAAGGTCATGTCTTACCAACTTAATAGAATTCTTTGAGGAAGTGACAAAGTTGATTGATGAGGGAAGGGCTGTAGATGTCATATACATGGACTTCAGTAAGGCGTTTGATAAGGTTCCCCATGGTAGGCTGATGGAGAAAGTGAAGTCGCATGGGGTCCAGGGTGTACTAGCTAGATGGATAAAGAACTGGCTGGGCAACAGGAGACAGAGAGTAGCAGTGGAAGGGAGTTTCTCAAAATGGAGACGTGTGACTAGTGGTGTTCCACAGGGATCCGTGCTGGGACCACTGTTGTTTGTGATATACATAAATGATTTGGAGGAAAGTATAGGTGGACTGATTAGCAAGTTTGCAGACGACACTAAGATTGGTGGAGTAGCAGATAGTGAAGGGGACTGTCAGAGAATACAGCAGAATATAAATAGATTGGAGAGTTGGGCAGAGAAATGGCAGATGGAGTTCAATCAGGGCAAATGCGAGGTGATGCATTTTGGAAGATCCAATTCAAGAGTGAACTATACAGTAAATAGAAAAGTCCTGGGGAAAATTGATGTACAGAGAGATTTGGGTGTTCAGGTCCATTGTTCCCTGAAGGTGGCAACGCAGGACAATAGAGTGGTCAAGAAGGCATATGGCATGCTTTCCTTCATCAGATGGGGTATTGAGTACAAGGGTTGGCAGGTCATGTTACAGTTGTATAAGACTTTGGTTCGGCCACATTTGGAATACTGCGTGCAGTTCTGGTCGCCACATTACCAAAAGGATGTAGATGCTTTGGAGAGGGTGCAGAGGAGGTTCACCAGGATGTTGCCTGGTATGGAGGGTGCTAGCTATGAAGAGAGGTTGAGCAGATTAGGATTATTTTCATTAGAAAGACGGAGGTTGAGGGGGGACCTGATTGAGGTGTACAAAATCATGAGAGGTATAGACAGGGTGGATAGCAAGAAGCTTTTTCCCAGAGTGGGGGATTCAATTACTAGGGGTCACGAGTTCAAAGTGAGAGGGGAAAAGTTTAGGGGGGATATGCGTGGAAAGTTCTTTACGCAGAGGGTGGTGGGTGCCTGGAACGCGTTGCCAGCGGAGGTGGTAGACGCGGGAACAATAGCGTCTTTTAAGATGTATCTAGACAGATACATGAATGGGCAGGAAGCAAAGAGATACAGACCCTTAGAAAATAGGCCACATGTTTAGATAGAGGATCTGGATCGGCGCAGGCTTGGAGGGCCGAAGGGCCTGTTCCTGTGCTGTAATTTTCTTTGTTCTTTTGTCCTTTGTTCTATTGTAAATACTGACACAAAGTAGAATCGTAGAACCATAGAAAAATTACAGTCATTCAGCCCATCGTGTCTGCGCCAGCCGGAAAAGGAGGAGGTTTACTAGATTGATAACTGGAATGAGCACAATCTAATCCCATCTTCCAGCACCTGGTCCATAGCCTTGCAGGTTACAGTACTTCAGGTGCATGTCCAAGTACCTTTTAAAAGAGTTGAGGGTTTCTGTCTCCACCACCGTTCCTGGCAGTGAATTCCAGACACCCACCATCCTCTGGGTGAAAAAGCTTTTCCTCATGTCCCCTCTAAACCAATCACCTTAGATCTGTGCCTCCTGGTAATTGACCTCTCTGCCAGGGGAAACAGGTCCTTCCTGTCTATCTGAATCCCTTATAATTGTGTACACCTCAATTAAGCTACTCCTCAGCCTCCTGTGTTCTAAAGAAAATAACCCTAGCCTATCCAATCTTTCCTCTTAGCTGCAACTTTCAAGCCCTGACAACATTCTTGTAAATCTCCTCTGTACCCTCTCCAGAGCAATTATGTCCTTTCTGTAATGTGATGACCAGAACTGTATGCAATACTCCAGCTGTCGCCTAACCAGCATTTTATACAATTCCAGCATTACATCCCTGCTTTTGTATTTATACGTCAGCCAATAAAGGAAAGCATGCCATATGCCTTCTTCACCACTCTATCTACGTGTTCTGCCACCTTCAGGGACATGGACATGCACTCCAAGGTCTCTCACTTCTTCTACCCCTCTCAATATCCTCCCGTTTATTGTATATTCCCTTGCTTTGTTTGACCTCCCCAAATGCATTACCTAAAGTAATTATTCAATGGCTCTTTCAATGGTATAAAAACAGAAAATGCTGGAAATACACAGCAGGTCTGGCAGCATCTGTGGAGACAGAAACAGAGTTAACGTTTCAGGTCTGTGACCTTTCATCAGAATTTTTTATGTTGATTTTGTTATCTCTTACAAGTTTCTTTTCATGCTCCCTTTTTATAGCTTTAACTATTTTGTCAGCCTTTGCTGTTTTTTGTATCTGTCTCATTCACCAGGAACTGTGATAATTTTTGCATGTTTGTATGCTTTTTCTTTTAGTTTTATATGGTCTCTTAACTTCTTTAGTCATCCATGGTTTTTGTTTTTGGCACTTACAGGCCCTGCTCTTAGGGGTGTAAACTGGTTGTGTATCATATCAAGTTACTTTTTGAACATCTTCCACTGATTTTCTGTTATTTTACTCATTAACAGATTTGCCCAGTTTACTATGGACAGTCTCTGTTTCATCGCATTGAAATCAGCTTGACCTAAATCTAGAATCTTACAGCTGTTTTGTGTATTCCCCTTTGAAGCACTATATTGAACTTGATCATATTATGATCACTATTAGATATATGTTCACGCACCTTTAGGCTGTTAACTAAATCTGGCTCATTATTCATCAGTTAATCTAATATTGCCCCCGTGTTAGTTTTGGGATCTAATATGACATGCCTCCTTGTATTCTAGTCCTTTTTTATCCATACTTATCTTGTGATCTATACTTAAGTGGTGGACTTCTACAAGTTCCATTAATTTGCATAATTTTTTAATCAGTAAAGAGGCTAGTGCACACACACACAGTGTAGTCTCAAAAATGTAAAGTTTTTCTCCAGTAGAATCTGAAATTCAGTGCCAAATATGCTGTGTCTTACCTTCCTGGCCCCAGGTGCTTCATCATGGAATTGGCCCTCTAGTATTTCATTATAATATGGGTGTCCAAGCCTTTTGTCTTTGTGGCCTCCGTGGGTATGTATCATTTAGCTGTAGAATCACATTTAAAGTTTAAGGTCATGTTCCTTGCATTTCTCTGGAGCATTTCTCGACTGCAGGGATTCCAAAATAAATGTAAAATTATGGAATTGATTATCAGGAGTAAGTTTGAGGACCATCTGTAAAATAACAATCTAGCAAATGGCTGTAAGTATGGCTTCAGCAGAGGAAAATGCTGTCTGATCAACCTTCTCGATTTCGTTGGAGAAGAGACAACCCAAGCAAACTGGTAAGCTCTATGATGTGGTATATCTTGGCTTTGAATAGTTCCAAATGAAATGTTATTAATTAAGCTCAAAACCGTGGAGTTTCAGGGTAAACCCTGGGCGTGCATAAGAAATGGTTAAAAGTTTAGAAACAAGGAGTATTTGTTGGAGGAATTATGATAGTGTGCTGGAAGGTACTGAATGGGTAGTCTCAGGGCTCTGGGATCACTACTGTTTAAAGTTGATATAACTGGCCTGGATTCAGAAACTAATCAGAGGTCAACTGATGGTACCAAGCTAGAAGGAACAGTGAAATGGTATTCCCTTGAGTTTAGAAGACTGAGTGGTAATCTAATCGAGGTGTTCAAAATGTTAACAAATTTAATAGGGTAGATAATTATCTTGTGATAAACTGACAATGCTACAAAGTGGAAGACATGGCTCCAGGGCTGCAATCCCTAACTCCACTGAATCCCAATTTCAATAGCCAATAGCCAACTGCTTCACCACAAGTAGGAGGCAAAATCAGTGTGAAAACTATCAGAGGGCTGCTCTTCCTTTTCGAACAGCGGATACTTCAGGCCAAAGTTGATTACAGCCTCGGGAGTAGATCCCAGTGATGTGCAGTTTAAAGACACTAGAAGAAACAGATAGGGAGGAGGGTTCATGTCACAAAAAATATATCATTCACACAAAGATGCCTAGAGTTCTAAATTGTGTTGCTGTCCTCAGGTAACATTTAGCAATGGGTAAATTAATTCTAGTGTGTGAAGTATTGGTAACATTTAGGACTTCCCATTCTTTAAATGTGTCACTTTTTATTCTTTGAACTATACAATAAAGAGCTATTTATGAGGTATCTGCTTGAAGGAGAGCAGACATAGATGTTGGCAGCTGACGGCAGCCAAACTAGTTCCTCTGCAAACTTGATTTTGGAGGCTACCAGCAGTTATAATGCCAGGAACTCTATATTACAGAGAACTCAAAGAACAAAGAACAAAGAACAGTACAGCACAGGAACAGGCCATTCGGCCCTCCAAGCCTGCGCTGATCTTGATGCCTGCCGAAACTAACACCTTCTGCACTTCCAGGGCCCATATCCCTCTATTCCCTTCCTATTCATATATTTGTCAAGATGTCTCTTAAACATCGCTATCGTATCTGCTTCCACCACCTCCCCTGGCAGCAAGTTCCAGGCACTCACCACCCTCTGTGTAAAAAACTTGCCTCGCACATCCCCTCTAAACTTTGCCCCTCGCACCTTAAACCTATGTCCCCTAGTAACTGACTCTTCCACCCTGGGAAAAAGCTTCTGACTCTCCACTCTGTCCATGCCACTCATAACTTTGTAAACCTCTATCATGTCGCCCCTCCACCTCCGTCGTTCCAGTGAAAACAATCCGAGTTTTTCCAATCTCTCCTCATAGCTAATGCCCTCCAGACCAGGCAACATCCTGGTAAACCTTCTCTGTACCCTCTCCAAAGCCTCCACGTCCTTCTGGTAGTGTGGAGACCAGAATTGCACGCAATATTCTAAGTGTGGCCTAACTAAGGTTCTGTACAGCTGCAACATGACTTGCCAATTTCTATACTCTATGCCCCGTCCGATGAAGGCAAGCATGCCGAATGCCTTCTTGACTACCTTATCCACCTGCGTTGCCACTTTCAGTGACCTGTGGACCTGTACGCCCAGATCTCTCAGCCTGCCAATACTCCTAAGGGTTCTGACATTTACTGTATGCCTCCCACCTGCATTAGACCTTCCAAAATGCATTACCTCACATTTGTCCGGATTAAACTCCATCTGCCATTTCTCTGCCCAAGTCTCCAACTGATCTATATCCTGCTGTATCCTCTAACAATCCTCATCATTATCCGCAACTCCACCAAGCTTTGTGTCGTCCGCAAACTTACTAATCAGACCAGCTACATTTTCCTCCAAATCATTTATATATACCAGAAACAGCAAAGGTCCCAGCACTGATCCCTGCAGAACACCACTAGTCACATCCCTCCATTCAGAAAAACATCCATCCACTGTTACCCTCTGTCTTCTATGACCGAGCCAGTTCTGTATCCATCTTGCCAGCTCACCTCTGATCCCGTGTGACTTCACCTTTTGCACCAGTCTGCCATGCGGGACCTTGTCAAAGGCTTTACTAAAGTCCATATAGACAACATCCACCGCCCTTCCCTCATCAATCATCTTCGTCACTTCCTCAAAAAACTCAATCAAATTAGTAAGACACGACCTCCCCTTCACAAAACCATGCTGTCTCACGCTCAGAATAAACAGAACCCACCAAACAGCGACCTTTTTGATCCACAATTATCTAACTTGGCAATGTTTATAATTGTTCGTCAGAAGCTGGCATTTATTCTCCTTAGAGCAAAGAAGGTTAATCGGGGATTTCATAGAAATTTCAAAATTATGAGGGGTTTTGATAGAGTAAAATAAAGAGAAACTGTTTCTACTGGTGGTTGGGTTGGTGACCAGAGGGTACAGATTTAAAGGTAGTTGGCAAAAGACTCAGAGGGGAGATAGGCAAAAACATTACACAGTGAGTTGTTATGCTCTGAAATGCACTGCCTATAAGGGTGGTGGAAGCAGATTCAATAGGGAATTGATATGTACTTGAAAAGGGAAAAATTTCAGGGCTGTAGGGAAACAGTTGGAATATGGGACTAATTGGATAGCTCTTTCAAAGATCTGACACAAGCACATGAGCTGAATAGCCTAAGATTCTATGGTAACCAAAATTTGAATCACCCATTTTTTTGTTACTGATTTGGCTCCTTTAAGCTGCTGTGCTAAAGATGTGCCAAAACTTATTTAACAAATTACATTGGCTCTGAACATCTGTGGGCTGTGGTTCTGACAGTTACATTGCCATGGTACCTGCCGGATTTTATGGCAAGGGTACCTAATCTACATGGGATCATCGGGTATCTGTGTCACAATGGTTCATCTTCCCTGTCCATCTCCTCCTTACAGCTTGAAAACCCCAAGCTTGCAGGGATTATTTTGTGCATCTCCACCATGGCTCCCGATGTGAGGATGCTGGCAAAGCTTTTTAGATATTCGATTCATTCGATCTCTGGATTTCCACTGCACTTCTGGCAAGGCTATGGTGGCTTAGTAGGAGCAGCTGCAAGGAAATCTCCACTCAATGCTTTCTGAGTAGATGTAAAATACAAATAGGAGAGATTTAAATGATTTTTCTGCTTCAGGAATAAGAATAAGATGCCTCTGGCCCTGGCTTTATGTTACTTTTAGTAAGGGACTCGCATCTGAATTAGAGAGAGAATTTTCTCATCCACATTGAGTAGAAAATAGATATTATTCCATAGTCCACTGTTGGGGTTCCAGAGGCTATTATATAAAATGCTGGCCTACAGTAGTAAGTGTAAACTTGAGGTAAGTGCACAGAAGGCAGATCTCATTTTATGTAGTCGTTCTTAAAGGATCAGTGAATGGTAGTTCTTGGGGCAATTAAAGATTTGGGGGTCCCAATTTATTTATTTGGAAGTAATTTCCACCCTTTCCTGACTTGGAACTTACATGAAGATAGTAAAAGAACAGTCGAACTTAATTTAGAGTCATTAAAAGTATTTTAATTGAAAGTTGTGGTACAGCTTTTTATGGGGCCAAAAGTCTGAGCACATTCTGGCAACTCCTAAATTGGAACAATCCGGATCTTGGTTCTTCGAAGATGCTGGCTCTTCCTTGCTGGTTCCTGACTCGTGTTGAAGTCAAAACTGGCAAGACCTCAATCAGAAGTGATGTGAAATCTATCTTCTGAATTATTGACTTAGGACTGGACTTGAAGTTAATAGGTTGTAAAAAGATGTCTAACAGAGGTGATAGTTTGCAGATGTATTTCCTTAGTTGAACTTCGTTAAAAGTATTACTGATCTTCTGAGATTAAAGCTGGAATTTTACCAGCCCTCTGGAGATGGGCTGGGAGGTGGGAGGCGATTCCCAGTACCACTGGATATTCCCAGAAGCAGGAACTGCAGCTGTGAGGCTGCCTGCCAGCTGGAGCAGACAACCAATTAATGGCCACTTTCCACCATTTAACAGCATTGGGACGGGCCTCTGCCGTGTGGGAAGACCACCAGGTAGATTGTGGTGGCCACCCAGTGGTTTGCTGGTGGGGGCCTTCCTTTCTAGGAGGGCCCCTGGCAGCAATGGTCGCCCACACAGCTCCGATGCCATCACTCAAGGGTTTGCCCATCTGATTGCTGGGGCCTCTATGCCTTCCTGGCACATTAAGAAAAATCCTTACCTGCCCTTCAAGGGTGCCCCAACATGGAGGTGCCCTCTCCTTCTCCCTGTAACCTCAGCGGCAGCCACCTTTATCGGTGGCGCTACAGAGCTGCCGGCCCTCTGATTGTGTCCAATTATGAGGCCGCCGCTGGTAAAGCCATCTTCAGGTTCTCGCCGTCCACCCGCATGGGCTCGGGACACCCCTTTTGGACCCGGTGGCGGGTCTTCCTACCTTCCAGTCAAATCCAGCCCTAAGTTCCACAATCTTGACGGTGTGCATGGCCGCAACACTAAAAACGAAAGTCATTAGTGACAAGGTGAGGTATTTGACACCTATCATGCCACTTTAAGAGTTCTAATAATTGACATAAAAGCAGCCAATATGGTAAAACAACTATGAAAAGACTAAGTTTGGGAACTATTATGGAAGTTTGACACCAAAGAAATGTGTAAGTGCTAGCTTGGTACTCTTTTTGAGGCTGAAGCATGAGGTCTGCTGGTGGATAGCAACCTTCTATTTCCAAGGGTGGGGGCAGTGGCTATGTCCCTTTAGTAATTATTGAAAGCTTAGCAGGGCCAGTTGCAGAGGTTTAGGGTAGGCATATCTTGGCGCTTATAACAGGATGAATTGATTTACAGGGCCATTATCTAGTGATTTGTCTCATTTACAGTTTGTGGGATTCAGCTGTTGGACTTAGTTATGAAACAACAAGGACTGAAGTTCAAAAGTTTTTCGGTACATTGGGATATTCTGAGGATGTGAAAGGTTCTATACAAACACAAACCCTTTGTTCACTGCACTGCACTGTACTGGTGACTGCCATGCTGGCTCATGAGCAGGTCATCTTCGGGTTGACATGTCAAGGCCTTCCGACTATGTACCTGAAAGGAGGTGACCCAGAGAATCAATTCAATGTTCCCAATCAGAAGGACAGTAGGACATCCCGAAAAACATTGCTGATTTCAAGAATGTTACCAAGAAAGGATGTCTCTCCATAACATTATGCAGTGCAAAATACTGTTAGCAACGTCTCCCCATTACATTGTACAGTGCAGATCACTGACAGGTTTTCATCAATCAACTACAGATTTTTTTTGCAGGAGGAACTGGGGAGAAGGATTTATATCACACAACTACTTCAAATAGAAACAATCCTGTTTGCTTTGGCACCACTGACATTGCAGGCAGTTTTGGCAGCAACATACTCACAACTTAATTTCTGCCCTCTGTGGTTAAAAGAAAGACTTGTATTTATATAGTGCCTTTCACTACCTCAGGACATCCTAAAATACTTTACAATCACCAGAGTACTTTTTTTAATTGAGTGTAGTCACTGTTGTAGCATAGGAAATACAGCAGCCAATTTGTACACAGCAAGTTCCCACAAACTGCAATGTGATAACAATCAGATAATAAGTTTCTCAGTGATGTTGGTTGAGGGATTAATGTGGGCCAGGACAGCAAGGACGATTCCCCTGCTCTTCTTTGAAATAGTGCCATGGGATCTTTTCTGTCCACCTGAGAGGGCAGATGGGGCCTTGGTTTAATGTCTCACTGCACAGACTAGTGATCTCACAACCACTATACTAACCTATACGGATTGGCTGAGTATTAAGCGACTGTCTGCAGCAAGAATAATTGGAGGAAGTTACCACTGGAGCCTGCTCTTCTGATGGGACCTCTGGAGGCACTAGCAAAACCATCTGCTTACATGAGTTTCAGTGTTTTGGGACCACCTCGCTGAATATACAGTGCTGCCACCCTTGCTGGAACCTGCCGTCAGCAGTATTTCTTAAAGGCAAGTGAACCATAAGACAACCTGTTTTTCTAACTAAATATCCAGACATCCCCAACCATGTTTGTGGTCTCTCAATATGTTTTTAAACTACTGAAAATGAAATATTTTGAATTCAAAGATGAAAGATTCACCTAAATAGAGTGAGTTTTGGGAACACATTTCACCTGATAAGGTAACAAAAGGTTAAACAGAACTCCTTCAGAAGCCAGTTGGCACTAGGCATGTTGAAAAAACAATTATCTGTCTTTGACAAAGCACAAATAGCAGTGGAGCTGATATCTGCATAAGAGGGCAGCTGACATGGGCGGGGGCTGTAAAGATCTCAGTATCCCGCATCCCCAGGGAAAGGTTGCCAGCCATTAAATTCTGGATGATATTGACTTCAAGTTCTCCTCATACAGAATAGGCCATTCACAACATGTCCCATCACTCAGTAATGCCCTGACAAGGGTGAAGATAAAAATTCACAACATTTCAGACAGTCTGGCACAGACATCCTCACAGGATGGAGCAAGTCAGCACTGGAAGCGAGGATGAGCACATATCATTCCTCCAGCACATGTGCTACAGATAATGTTCAAAGCTGAGAAAAATGAATTCTAATACTGCTTTCTTAGCACTGATGATGGAAATTTTCTGCCATGTTAAAAGTCAAGGTAAATTGGCCTATCGTATTTCCCATAAATTGGAATTTGACCACATCAGATTTCTTGTTGGAGTGATTTTGTTCTTTCTGACATTTGGCATACCTACACTTCCATAAGTCTGTTGTTTTGGTGTCTGGAATTCCTGAGCGGATTCTTTCGATTTCCCACCAGAGGATCAGTGGCAACTCTGGAGAAATGGCATTAATGCCTGTCAATGCCTTTTTTCTGAGGTTTCAGCCACTGAAATTATGGCAGGAAATCAGGCAACGCCTGTGAAAATTCTAGCCGGTGTGTCGTTTCAACGGCCTCAAATAGCTATCATATAATCGATAAACAATGTTGCTGGTATTAGCAAATGAATGCTAAACACGTTCAGATAGCATTTTAACAGATCTGCTATTTTAACGCGGGTGTTAGATTTATTTTAAACAGGTAATGTCTTCACTAAAATAGTGGATGAGTACTACTGTCCAGTGAATGTAGTAAGTATTTATCCATTAATATCGCCAACAGTAATTTCTGGGATTATAACCAACTACTCCTAGTCACTAAGTTTCCAGTTACACACATCTATCCAGATCATTGAATCCTCTTTTCTTGCCAGGAGTCAGTTGGCTCCCCACCCCCAACCTGCTCCTAAAAGATTCCGTTACATACTTAACATGTTATTGCTGTTATACACCTCTGCGGAAACACTGAGCGGGCTCCCTTAGGGGAGAGTGATCCTCCTGGCCCGAGTTTTCTCTATAGCCTAGAATTTGCTCAAAACTGCTCCCACTCCTCCACCATAACTTTGCTAGAGTGAGGTAGAATTCCTGTTTGCATGGGGAAATAGGGTTTCCACTGTACTTCTGGCAGCAGAATGGGATGTCAGGAAAACATGCTATTCTGAATAAGGATTTTTAATTCATCGGTTGGAAACCTACATTAAACTTTTGAAAAGGAAAGCTGAAATCCTGCATTTAACTTTTAAAAAACTGGCAGCTATGATGGCCACCGCAATTTGCATTGAAATACCTCACATTCCAAAACATCAAAGTGGAGATGCATATGCCTGTCTAAAAAGCGCTCATCCAGTACAATGGCTTGAACAGTCGAGTGAATTATCTAGTATCGTCCTCGTTAGCAAGACATTCAAAGCCATCTAGGAGCATTCTGTAGTGGAGATGTACCTCCAGGGGATAAACATTAAAAAAATAAGAATTGAGAGAGATTTGGGATTCTTAGACTCTGGACCTCATTAAAGTAAAAAAAAAATACTGAGAGAACCATGTGACAGTCTGCCCGGGCTGTGTGAACTTGGGGTTTCTGTTGCACACATCAGACAAGCTTTGAGACCTAACCAGTGCAGGACCCAAGTGGAGCTATCTCTCTCTCTTCCTCTCTCCAGGTATACTGCATGCTTCGAATCCTGTCCGAGTCTATCATCACTACAGACAGAGACCCAGGGGAGAAAGCCTCCTACATTACTGTCTCCAAGAAAACCCTGAACCAGGTGGACCAGCTGCAAGTGCACTTCTACCAGCCAGGAACTTCAGAATCACGAATTCATCTGGAAGACAACTGAATTACCAGACCCTACAGGCTGCACATCATTATTATTTGTTCTAGACTCTAATCCAACCAAACTATTCTTCATCACTCTGTAATCTATTTGTATGTGTGAGTGATTCTCGTGTGTGTCTGTCTATGTGCATGTGTGTGTGCGAGTGTATGCGTAAAAGTTGGAACATAATTTATTATTTTCACTCAGATCAGGTTTTGATTTTTATTACAATAAACTAACTTCTTTCTTGTTTAAACTGAAGAAAACTTGTTGGATTGGTTCTTTTATGATCATAGCACATAAAGGGTTAAACACACACTGAATTGGTAAGCATGTCCACTGTTCAAAAAGGAATAAACCCTGTTGCGGTGAAACAAGAGAGGGACGAGAAGGAAGCCTTGTGACCCCTCCTCTCCTGATCGTAACAGGGAACAATTCCAAAGAAATTCTGGGTACGTGCTCAGGCCAGGCTATTACTGAAGAGGAAAATCTGGCCCATCCTACCCAATCTGGAGGTCAAACTTTAGTTCGTATTTTACAGTTAGTATTGACACTTATATTTTGCATCTTTTGAATGATATTCCCTCATTATAATTATATGACTCACCCCATAGACTAGATGTTGCTTGTTTACAGCACCCTGTTTAGCTACATTATTTTCAGTTTTCTGGTCACTCTTTCCATCCTTCATCTCCCATTCTTTTTTCGCCCTCCTTCACAATTGTACCTGGTCTGGATAGTGGCAGATCTTAAACTGCGTCTAATGGGGCAGTATACCATTGGTAGTTGCAAGGGTTGCATTGGTTACCTCAATGTTCGGCTGAACAGGCAATATCTTTGTGTGGTAGGATTAGAACAAAATCATTCTCTATGGTTGGCATGTTTGGGATTTGCCATGAGACTTAATGACAGATGATTAATGTGTGCCTAGTCAGCAATCTGATGGGTTGACATTGCTTTATTGTGGAACGCAAAGAGGTGACACCTCATTGAGAGCTTGACTACCAATAGCCTTGCTTTGCACTGGCCTCTCCTGGTATGGAGAAGGGATTGACATACCTCACATAAAGACTACCAAATAAGGTTCAGGTTCAGGTTGATCGGATTGATGGCAACATGTTGAATTGGATTAAAAATAGCTGCTTGGAAGTAACAATGTATACTAGTAATGGGAACATCTGGCTAGTGTGTTGATAATGATATGGCATGAGGATTGCTGTTGGGGCTCACTATGGTTTATCATTTTTTTAAGTGACGTAGAATCTGTGATCAGTCCAAAAGTGTTTCAATTTGCAAGTGATGCCAAAATGGAGCACTGGCAAATGATCAAAACCAATGTGCACAAATTTAGGAGTAGGTGGAGAATCTGGGTTTGTGGACAAAAATAAAAGATGTGGGTTCATGCATGTGTGTAAAATGGCGATATTTGGCAAAATAAATGGTGTCATAGGACAAACCAGAGGCATCATACAAACAGAAATGTTGGAAATACTCAGCAGGTCTGGCAGTATCTGCGGAGAGAGAAACAGAGTTTACGTTTCAGGTCAATGACCTTTCATCAGAACTGGGAAAAGTTAGAAATGGTTTTAAGATGTAATGGTTTTAATTTTTTTTTTAGGTTTTAAGTAATTGAAAGGATGAGGGTGGAAAAAGAACACAAAGGAAGGTCTATGATAGGGTGGAAGACAGGAGAGATTAAATCAAAGAAGAGTTGGTGCAGGGCCAAAGGAAGTGGTAATGGGACAAGTAAAGAAACAAAAAAAGTGTTTAGATGAGGTGCGAATAGCAACATGATGAACAGCTGCCATTCGAAAGCAAAAAAAAGAGAGAAACAAAAGAGTAAAACTAAAACCTGCAAAGAAAAAGGAAACAAAGTGAGGGCAGAGATGACAACATGAAATTGTTGAACTCAATGTTGGGTCCAGAAGGCTATAAAGTTCCCAAAACAACAACAAATTATATTTATATTGTATTTATATAGTGTCTCTAACATACTAAAATGTCCCAAGACACTTCACAGCAGCATTATAAATCTAAATATGACACTGAGCAACATAAGGAGATATTAGGTCAGATGACCAAAAGCTTGGTCAAAGAGGTAGGTTTTAAGGAGTGTTTTAAAGGAAGAAAGCAAGGTGGAGAGGCAGAGAGGTGTAAGGAGGGTATTCCAGAGCTTTGGGCCGAGGCAATTGAAGGCGTGACCACCAGTGGTGGAGCAATTAAAATTGGGAATGCACGAGAGGTTGAATTAGAGGAGTGCAGATATCTCAGAGGGTTGAAGGCTGGAGGAGATTACAGAGATAGCGAAGGGTGAGGCCATGGAGGGATTTGAAAACCAGGACAAAAATTTTTAAATCAAGACATTGCTTGACTGAGAATCAATATAGGTCAGCGAGCACGGGTGTGATAGGTGACCAGGTGCAAATTAAGACACAGGCAGCAGAGTTTTGGATGACCTCAAGTTTATGGATGTGGGAGACTAGCTAGGTGTCTGTTGGAATAGTTAAGTCTAGAGGTAATGAAGGTATGAATGAGGGTTTCAGCAGCAGATGAGCTGAGACAGGGGCAACATTGGGTGATGTTATGGAGGTGTATATAGGCAGTATTAGTGATGGCACGAATATGAGGTTGGAAACTCATTTCATGCTCAAAGGCTGCAAACAGACTGTTGCCAGGGAGAGGGATGCAGTCAGTATCTTGGGAATGGAGTTTGGAGTGGGGACTGAAAACAATGGCTTCAGTCTTTCCAGTATTTAATTGGAGAACATTTCTGTTCATCCAGGACTGGATATTGGATAAGCAGTCTGATAACTTAGCAACAGTGGAGGAGTCAAGAGAGGCAGTGGTGAGGTAGAGCTGGGTGTCATCAGCATACATGTGAAAACTAACGCATGCTTTCAGATGAGTTTGCTGAGGGGCAGCATGTAGATGAGAAATAGGAGAGGCCAAGGATAGATCCTGGGGGACACCAGAGGTAATGGTGTGGAAGCAGGAAGGGAATCCATTGCAAGTGATACTCTGGCTACAATTAGATAGATAAGAATGGAACCAGGTGAGAGCAGTTCCACCCAGCTGGACGACAGTGGAGAGGTATTGAAGGAGGATGGGATGATCACCTGTGTCAAAGACTGCAGACAGGTTGAGAAAGGGGGAAAGTTGATCTTCGCCCAATCGAAAGATGCTGATCCCCATGCTTATGTTGAGCTTCATTAGAACACTGCAGGAGGCTAAGGACAAAGAGGTCAGAGTGAGAGCATGGTAGAGAATTAAAATGACAAGTGACCGGAAGCTCAGGACCATGCTTGCAGACTGAGTGTAGGTGTTCCTCAAAGCAGTCACCAAATCTGCGTTTGATCTTCCCAATGTAGAGCAGACCGCGTTGTGAGCAGTGAATACAGTATACCAAATTGAAAGAAGTGGATGTGAATCGCTGTCTCACCTGGAAGGCGTGTTTGGGGACTTTGTTTTTATTTGTTCATGGGATGTGGGCGTCGCTGGCTAGGCCAGCATTTGTTGCCCATCCCTAATTTCCCTTGAACTGAATGGCTTGCTAGGCCATTTCAGAGAGCAGTTCAGAGTCAGTCATATTGCTGTGGGTCTGGAGTCACATCTAAGCCAGACCAGGTAAGGATGGCAGATTATTTCCTTTCCTAAAGGACAACAGGGAACCAGATGGGTTTTTACAACAATCAACAATGGTTTCATGGCCATCTTTAGACCAGCTTTTAATTCCAGATTTATTGATTTAATTCAAATTTCACCATCTGCCTTGGACGGTGAAGAGAGAGGAAGTAAAAGGGCAGGTGCTGCATCTCCTGCACTTGCATGGGAAGGGGATGGTGTAGTGGGTGTGACTGAGGAGTGGACCTTTTGTTTCTTTATTTGTCCCATTACCACTCCCTTTGACTCGGCACCACTAACACTTGTCATTTAGTGCTGAATTTTGTATAAAGGGCAGAAGACCTGCTGCTAGGGCTGAAAGCGGGAGGTGAACCTGCTTCGATGGGAGGCAGAACCTGGGCAGCATTTTGCCAGTGGCAGCCAATTAGTTTAACTAACTTGCTGGAGTTGTTTGAAGAGATAAGAGAGGGTTGATGAGGGTAATGGTGTTGATGTGGTGTATATGGACTTCCAAAAGGCATTTGATACAATGCCGCACAGCAGACTTGTGAGCAAAGTTATAGCTCATGGAATAAAAGGGACAGTAGCAACATGGATACAGAATTGGCTGAGTGATAGGAAACAGAGAGTAGTGGTTAATGGACGTTTTGTGGGCTGGAGGAAGGTTTGTAGTGGAGTTCCCCAGGGGTCAGTGTTGAAACTGTTGCTCTTCCTTATATATATTAATGACCTAGACCTTGGCGTACAGGGCACAATTTCAACATTTGCGGATGATATGAAACTTGGAAGCATTATGAACTGTGAGGAGGATAGTGTAGAACTTCAAAAGGACATAGATAAGTTGGTGGAATGTGTGGACAAGATGCAGATGAAGTTCAATGCAGAGAAATGTGAAGTGATTCATTTTGGTAGGAAGAACATGGAGAGACCCTGCAAAGTCCTCCTTACTAACATCTGGGGGCTTGTGCCAAAGTTGGGAGAGCTGTCCCACAGACTAGTCAAGCAACAGCCTGACATAGTCATACTCACGGAATCATACCTTACAGACAATGTCCCAGACACTGCCATCACCATCCCCGGGTATGTCCTGTCCCACCAGCATGACAGACCCACCAGAGGTGGCGGGACAGTGGTATACAGTAGGGAGGGTGTTGCCCTGGGAGTCCTCAACATTGACTCCGGACCCCATGAAATCTCATGGCATCAGGTCAAACATGGGCAAGGTAACCTCCTACTGATTACATCCTACAGCCCTCCCTCAGCTTATGACTCAGTACTCCACCATGTTGAACACCACTTGGAGGAAGCACTGAGGGTGGCAAGGGCACAAAATGTACTCTGGGTGGGGGACTTCAATGTCCATCACCAAGAGTGGCTCGGTAGCACCACTACTGACCGAGCTGGCTGAGCCCTAAACAACATAGCTGCTGGACTGGGTATGCAGCAGATGGTGGGGGAACCAACACGAGGGAAAAACATACTTGACCTCGTCCTCACCAATCTGCCTGCTGCAGATGCTTCTGTCCATGACTGTATTGGTAGGAGTGACCACCGCACAGTCCTTGTGGAGACGAAGTCCCGCCTTCACATTGAGTATACCGTCCATCGTGTTGTGTGGCACTATCACCATGTTAAATGGGATAGATTTTGAACAGATCTAGCAATGCAAAACTGGGCATCTATGAGGCGCTGTGGGCCATCAGCAGCAGCAGAATTGTACTCAACCACAATCTGTAACCTCATGGCCCGGCATATCCCCCACTCTACCATTACCATCAAGCCAGGAAACCAACCCTGGTTCAATGAAGAGTGCAGGAGGGCATGCCAGGAGCAGCACCAGGCATACCTCAAAATGAGGTGTCAACTTGGTGAAGCTACAACACAGGACTATCTGCTTGCCAAACTGCATAAGCAGCATGCAATAGAAAGAGCTAAGCGATCCCATAACCAACGGATCAGATTGAAGCTCTGCAGTACTGCCACATCCAGCCGTGAATGATGGTGGACAATTAAGCAACTAACTGGAGGATGTGGCTCCACAAATATCCCCATCCTCAATGATGGGGAAGCCCAGCACATCAGTGCGAAAGACAAGGCTGAAGCATTTGTAACAATCTGCAGCCAGAAGTGCCGAGTTGATGATCCATCTCGGCCTCCTCCTGAAGTCCCCAGCATCACAGATGCCAGACTTCAGCCAATTCGATTCACTCCGCGTGACGACTGAAGGCACTGGATACTACAAAAGCTATGGGCCCTGACAATATTCTGGCAATAGCATTGAAGACCTGTGCTCCAGAACTTGCTGCGCCCCTAGCCAAGCTGTTCCAGTACAGCTACAACACTGGCATCTACCCTGCAATGTGGAAAATTGCCCAGGTATGTCCTGTACACAAAAAGCAGGACAAGTCCAATCTGGCCAATTACCACCCCATCAGCCTACTCTCAATCATCAGTAAAGTGATGGAAGGTGTCATCAACAGTACCATCAAGCGGCACTTGCTTAGCAACAACCTGCTCAGTGATGCTCAGTTTGGGTTCCGCCAGGGCCATTCAGCTCCTGACCTCATTACAGCCTTGGTTCAAACATGGACAAAAGAGCTGAACTCGAGGTGAGGTGAGAGTGACTGCCCTTGACATCAAGACAGCATTTGATGGAGTAAGGCATCAAGGAGCCCTAACAAAACTGAGGTCAATGGGAATCAGGGGAAAACCCTCCGCTGGCTGGAGTCATACCTCGCACAAAGGAAGATGGTTGTGGTTGTTGGAGGTCAATCATCTGAGCTCCAGGACATCACTGCAGGAGTTCCTCAGGGTAGTGTCCTGGGCCCAGCCATCTTCAGCTGCTTCATCAATGACCTTCCTTCAATCATAAGGTCAGAAGTGGGGATGTTCGCTGATGATTGCACAATGTTCAGCACCATTTGTGACTCCTCAGATACTGAAGCAGTCCGTGTAGAAATACAGCAAGACCTGGACAATATCCAGGCTTGGGCTGATAAATGGCAAGTAACATTTGCGCCACACAAGTGCCAGGCAATGACCATCTCCAACAAGAGAGAATCTAACCATCTCCCCTTGACATTCAACAGCATTACCATCGCTGAATCCCCCACTATCAACATCCTAGGGGCTACCATTGATCAGAAACTGAACTGGAGTAGCCATATAAATACCGTGGCTACAAGAGCAGGTCAGAGGCTAGGAATCCTGCGGTGAGTAACTCACCTCCTGACTCCCCAAAGCC
The DNA here is from genome assembly GCF_036365525.1 of Heterodontus francisci. NCBI lineage: Eukaryota > Metazoa > Chordata > Chondrichthyes > Heterodontiformes > Heterodontidae > Heterodontus > Heterodontus francisci. Next base: position 103,959,153 of record NC_090373.1, on the reverse strand, counting down.
TGTCCACCATCTACAAGGCACAAGTCAGGAGTGTGATGGAATACTCTCCACTTGCCTGGATGGGTGCAGCTCCAACAACACTCAAGAAGCTCGACATCAGCCAGGACAAAGCAGCCCGCTTGATTGGCACCCCATCTACAAACATTCACTCCCTCCACCACCGACGCACAGTGGCAGCAGTGTGTACCATCTACAAGATGCACTGCAACAATGCACCAAGGCTCCTTAGACAGCACCTTCCAAACCCGCGACCTCTACCAACTAGAAGGACAAAGGCAGCAAATACATGGGAACACCACCACCTGCAAGTTCCCCTCCAAGTCACACACCATCCTGACTTGGAACTATATCGCCATTCCTTCACTGTTGCTGGGTCAAAATCCTGGAACTCCCTTCCTAACAGCACTGTGGGTATACCTACCCCAAATGGACTGCAGCAGTTCAAGAAGGCAGCTCATTACCACCTTCTCAAGGGCAATTAGCGATGGGCAATAAATGCTGGCCTGGCCAGCAACGCCCACATCCCATGAATGAATTAAAAAAAAGACAATATAGAATAAAACTCCAAAGGGAGTGCAGGAGCAGAGGGACCTGCGGGTATATGTGCATAACTCATCAAAGGTAGTAGGACAGGTTGAAAGTGTGGTTAATAAAGCATATGGTATCCTGGACTTTTTTAATAGCGGCATAGAGTAAAAGAGCAAGGAGGATTTGTTGAACTTGTATAAGACACTAGTTTGTCATCAGCTGGAGTATTGTGTCCAGTTCTGGGCACCGCACTTGAGGAAAGAAGTGAAGGCATTGGAGAGAGTACAGAAAGGATTCATGAGAATGGTTCCAGGTATGAGGAACCTGAGTTATGAGGATAGATTGGAGAAGTTGGGACTCTTTTCCTTGGAGAAGAGAAAAAAATCATGAGGGACCTGGACGGTGTAGATAGGGAGAAACTGTTCCCACTTTTGAAAGGATCGCAAATGAGAGGGTACAGAGGTAAAGTAATTGGAAAGAGAAAGAGCGACATGAGGAAAAACTTCTTCACGTAGTGAGCGATTAGTGTCTGGAATGCACAACCTGAGAGTTTGGTGGAAGCAGGTTCAATTGAGGCATTCCGACTGTTATCTGAAAAGGAAGAATGTGCAGGGTTACAGGGAGAAGGCAGGGGAATGGCATTAGGTGAATTAATCATTCGGAAAGCCGGTGCAGACATGATGGGCTGAATGGCCTCCTTCTGCACTGTAACAATTCTGTGATTCTGTGAATTAAATGGCTACCATCGGCACCACTGTCCAATTAGGGATGGCGGCTCACCCCCAAGCTAGTGGTGGAGATTTACGCATGGGAGTGGACATTGCCAATGCGGGGGCCCTGCATGGTCCATCAAGGCCCATCAATCAGCCTGCTGGGAGGCTGCCAGGTTTCACTGGATGGTCCACCCACTAGTCCCACTAACACACCCCCCCCCCCCCCACCACCACCGTCGATGAGGGAAAAATGCCTGTGGAGGCAGGAAATATCCCTTAATTGGCAATTTGTGTCTCAATTGGCCACCTGGTGGGCTGCCGATTTTCCAAATTTTCCACTGTTGGCAATATGGCCACCTCCCAGCCCATCCCCAAAGGGCCCGGAAAATTATGGCCTTAATCTCTTCTCTCTTCCACCCTATCACAGATGTCATGCAGGCCCCCTCCTGCCAAGCATGAGGCATATTAATTTCGCCACATAGACATTCAATTTCAAAATGTTGTTGAAGTGAAGAAAGGACTTTCTTTAAAAAACAATTGCCAGATCTTGGCTGGAAAGACATTTGCATGTGCACAGACAGTGCTTAGAAATGACGAAGGACCATTCCCTGACACATTCAACCCACAATGGACTTTTGATCGCCAGAAGTTGAAGGTGGGGGGAGCTCGCATTCCAGGTTGATTGCTAAGATGGCCAAATACACAAACATACATGGTCAAACCAGCTAGTCACATAACTAACCTGCTGGGCAACCTGAGTTTTTTTTAAATTTGTACAAGCAGTTTGGGGAGAAGGTCTGTTTGCTCCTGGACTGAGAAGATCTCTCCTGTCTGCTCCCATCTCTTTCTCACAAGTCTCTGAATCCACTGAAGACACAGGAACCCCAAGAGAGAAAAGTCTCCTACAGTGAACAAGGTTTAAGAAGAACACTGGGCCCCAACGAAAAGCAAGATCTACCTACACTCAAGGACTCTACAGTGAGCTCGAAGAACTGTAACAACAACTCTTCAGATATTGCCTAAAACTTTTCCACTTTATTTTTCTTCTGCTCTTTTCTGTCGTTATTTGCATGTGTGTATCGCGTATGCATACTAATGTGGGCGCATCGTGTATCCATAGGCGTTAATCAAATTAGAGTTTAAGTTTGATAAATTTCAGCTTTTCTTCTTTAAACCTAAGAAAGCCTGTTTGTGCTGGTTTCTTTGCCTTATAATTGGAAAGAGGTGAACAAGGGGGAGCTAAAAACACGGTGTGCTTAAAATTATACCCTGTTACAGTAAGACCAGGTGAAGGCTGAAAGGGACCCCTGGACAGCTTTCTCACCTGGTTGTATCACAGACCTTTGTTATATTTCCATCCTCCCCTCTTTCACTTTCTGAAAACCTATTACATATTTAACTTTACCCAGTTCTGATGAAAAGTCATCAATATGAAATTTTAACACTGATAATAATTTTCTAGGCCCTTTGGGGATGGGCTGGGAGGTGGGAGGGCTGGCAAAATGGCAGGATGAGGCATTGGGTGGATGACCAACATCTTCCCGCCACCATTTGCCAGCGGCAGGAAAGCTTGCAGATCAGCCGCCTGCCAGGCGAGTGGCCAATTAAGGTCCACTTCCCAACTCCATGGGCATTTTGCCTGCATCAGGAAGGCCTGCTACTGCAGTGGGGGGGGATGACCCAGTGAAACCTGGTGACCTGCCAGCAGGCTCCGATGGGGGAGAGGGCCCCTCATTTATGGGCACTTCATGGCCCACGGAGGGGGCCCACAGAGGGGGCCCCTGGCGGCAGTGGCTTTACCCGCACCTAAGTCTCCACGACTAGTACAGGATTCTCCCCCAATCCTCCCTGCCTGGCTCGGCCTTCTACAACAATTTCCCCACCGTTGAGGCGCCCTCTCCCTGCAGCTGCAGCCTCAGCACTGACCACTTCTAATGGTGGCACTGCTGAGCAGCTGGCTCTCTGAACGGGCTGACAGCTCCTGAGAGGTGGGCCACCATCCTTAATGGGGCAGTGGCTCCAGTGGCGGCCACTTAATTGGCCACTGCCACCAAAATGTTGTGCTGGGTCCCACCACCCACCGAAGTGGGATTACCTCCTGCTTTTGCCCCTAGTGGCAGGACTTCTGCCTTCTCCACAAAATTCAGTGTCCTGTTTCTCTCTGCACAGATGCTGACTGACCTGATGAGCATCTCCAGCAATTTCTGTTTTTATTTCAGATTTCCAGTATCTGCTGTATTTTGCTTTTGAGATCTTGGAAGATTGTTGTACAGATCACTGACACTATCTGCCTAATTTTTACAAATTATGAAACAAAGAGAGAGGCTAATAGGCAGAAAATGGGTATCCTATAAATTGAAAGAGGTGATTTTAAAATTGACAAGTCATTGATGAAACTACATCTAGTTTCCCCATGCCCCCCTCCCTTCCACACACACTTTCTCATACTCTAAAAGACAATAGTTATTTGCAGCTCTCTCATAAATCTCAAGTGGACTTGACAACAGGATATTTCTTTACCGCATCACCCCAAGTGATTATTTAACATTTAAACACATAAGAACAAAATCCGCCTTTTTGCATTTTACTGCTTCTTTGACTTGCTTTTTAAAATATGCCTTTGCTATGATTGTTTTTCTCTGCTGTTTGCTGCCGACTTTTTGTAAAATGGGACTTCTTTTGCAAAGAACTCAAACCACAGCATTAGTGTTGCCACAGGCTGTCAACCTCAGCTCCAATCACACTGCTCAACAAAAGCATCCCATTGGGCCTAACTGGGTTTGGGGGAGGCAAAGGAGTTCAAGCAGAGTGTCAAGAACATGTGCTATGCTGAATGATGATTTTTTAATCCATCGGCTGGAAACCTGAATAAAAATTTTAAAAAGGGTGACTGCTAGCAGCTACAATGGCCACAGAAATTTGCATAAAAATCCCCTATATTCCAATGCATCGAGAAAGAGTCGACTTGTTTGGCCAGTCCCCTCCAGAACAATGACTTGGGAAGTTTAGAATACATCACCTGATCAGTCCCCATTAAAAAGACATTTATAGGCAAACACTTGGGAGATTAAACTGATGGAGATGAATCACTCAAAGGTAGTCACTTGAACAATGGGACTCTGATTGCGAGAAGGGAATTCCTAGACATAAACTACTTAAGTTGCAAGAGGAAACACACACTGAGCCATCATGTGACAGGCCCAATATCTGTATGTTTTAAGCTGGATTTTCTCTCTCTGCAGCAGACAAGCAACTGGACACTGATCAGAAGAGACCCAAGTGGGGTCCTTCTCTCTCTCCCCAGTCCACTTGGCAAGTTTCAAACCCAGCTTGCTGGCCATGACTACCTAAGTCTATCATTGCTGCAGACAGAAACCCTGTGAAGAAAACCATCTGCATCGCTGTTCTCCAGGAAAACCCTGAATCTGCTGGCCACCTCTACAAGCCGGAAGCCTCAGGACCACCCAGTTCATTCAGAAGACAACTGAGTCATCAAACTCCACAGACTGTATACCCTTTTTTATTCAAAAACAAGAAATGCTGGAATCACTCAGCAGGTCTGGCAGCATCTGTGGAAAGAGAAGCAGAGTTAATGTTTTGGGTCAGTGACCCTTCTTCGGAACTGACAAATATTAGAAAAGTCACAGATTATAAGCAAGTGAGGTGGGGGTGGGGCAAGAGATAACAAAGGAGAAGGTGCAGATTGGACCAGGCCACATAGCTGACCAAAAGGGCACGGAGCAAAGGCAAACAATATGTTAATGGTGTGTTGAAAGACAAAGCATTAGTACAGATTAGGTGTAAATACACTGAATATTGAACAGCAGCAAGTGCAAACCTGAAAAAAACCTGAAATAAACCCTGTTGTGGTCAAAGAAGGAGAGGGAGAAGAGGGGAGTGCTTTGACCCCTCCACACCTGACCGTAACCAGAGTGTAAAAAGATAGATGCACTTGTATCTCAGTTGTCTGGCTTGGAACTTAAGTTTTCACATCCTTGCATATCTACTTGGTTATTTCTGCAAAGATCCACCTTCACCAACTCTGCTTCACCAGAGAGGCTGTGACCGAGTTGTGTTGCGTGTTGCAGCCTAATCTAGAAATAAGATCTACCTCAGTCACAGCTCTGTTGTTGCTGTGAAGGTCAGCACAGTTTTGAACTTTTCCATCACCGATCTATTAGTCACCATTGGTGATATATGTTACATTAGTAAAACTTCACTGTATCAATACCCCCATCCCCCCACCTGATAAATTCAATTCCCTTGATTTAATCTCTTTGATTTTTATCCGCTCTTTTGGCCCTTCTTTATCTGTTTTTCGATGTCTTGTTATTACTCCTGTTTTATCTCCTTATTAAACTCCTCTACTTATCCCTCTCTATTTTTGTCTTCTTGATTTTCATCTTTTGTCTTTACTTTGGTTTACGATTTTATTTCTTCATTGCTTCTCTGTTTCTGATTTCTGAAATTTTTAATCCATTCCTTAAGCTTTTCTGTCTTTATCTATTTCTTTATTATTATTTTTCTACTTTTTGTTTTTCTGCTCTTGGGATTTCTCAGCCCTACGTCTATCAACATCTTGCCGGGATTGCCCTGTGTGATTTTGTCCATCTCAATATCTGCCTCTATTCCTACAATCTCCGAGCTCAGTTCTGCTCCATCTCTTCAATCTATCCTAACAAATTGTTCTCTCTGTCTTACTCGATTTCCTTTGATCAAATAGCTGACCTATTAACCACACGGCTATTGCGAGCCTCTGCACAGAAACATGCTCTACTTTCTTGCCAGGAAAGTTTATCACAATAACACCATTCCTTTATTGCATTTTTAAAAATAAATAGTTACTGATGCATAGACAGACCGATGTGGTAGAGCTCATTCAGGTTCTAGACAAAATTCCAGAAAGATATATATTCAAATCAAAGACTGTCAATAATAATGTTCTTCCGATCAAGATAAGGGCTGTTAGTGCAAGAGAATGGAACATTTTCCATTCTTGGTATCAAGTGTCAACATCGGGTTTTACTACATCAGCCAAAGCACACATTAGGCAAAGATCTCAAAAGGCGAAGTATGCCAAAATCTGCCTTAACTCCAAGCTCAGAAAAGGGGCCCTATCTTTTCTCATGGCATCCATCCTATAGCCCCTGAATGGGACTGTCAGTTTAGTCATGATTTGTGAAAAATTCTGGGAAGTCTTTAGCAGTTGAATGGTTCTTGATAAAAATTGGAATAAAACTTTACAGATTCATTTCACTCAAGCCAGCAAAAATACACCAATTTCATTCCAGCAGTTTGGACTTGATTTATATTCTAGTTCACAAGTGGAAGATAACTATTCTAATCGACTGTCCTTTCAGTTTTCAGTTCTCCAAGTATGACCTTCACTAAGGATGGGAAGCAAGGTTTATGGGGATTTCCCTGGAGTCATGTCCCAGTTTTCTAGTTTTCATTGTCCAATCTCACAAGTGAAGTGTTGGTGGGTTGTGGGAGAAGAGTTCCAAAATGCTGTCTTACTTGGCAGCTGACCTCAGCTATATGACAAACTAACAGTTATTTATCCATTGTGCAAAGTTAGTTTACATTTTACAAACATTCATGGCCTCTAAATAAATCCTGTCTTGTCTTGATGGCAATCTAGCTTTTGACAATCCTGTCAGATTAGCTATCTGTGAATCATTCGAAATAAAGTCGGTAATCGATGAGAATACAACCATTCCTGCCATCATGTTGCCATATACCCAATGGGACATATTGGACTGGATTTTATGAGCCCTCCGACGTCAGGGGTTATGGTGGGGGGGGGGGGCCCAGAAAATTCTTCCCGGAAAGGCCCGCCATGACCCCGAGAAGGCCCCACCACATTTTACCGACGGCAGCAAGGCCTTGGTGCGGACCCCCGACGCTCGGTGGCAGGGCCTTCATTTCAATATTAAAATTAAGTTAAACATGTGCAAATTAACTTACCTTGTCCCGGCGGCCATCCCATGCCGATATTCCGGCCACCGGGACAAGGTAACTCGTGAACCTTCGGAACTCCATTTTGAGTGCGGAGGAGCGAAATTATCAGGGCGGGGGGGGGGGGGGGGGGGTGCACTGGGAAAATACTTTGTATTGGCTGAGGGGATGTTGGGAAGGGGTTGCAGGTCAAAGGTAGCAAAGTTCGGGAGGCAAAGTTGGTGATAGGAAGAAAAGGTTTTTCTGTGTCTTAAATACAGGGGGTGGTGGGTGGTGGTGGTGGTGGTGGGAGAGGGGCTTTGATCGGTTAATAAAGTTTTAAGTTTTAATTTGTTCTCCATGTCCCTTTAAAAATTAAAATTGCCGGTAATGACTTGCAGTCCTTTAAAAATGGCGCCGTTGCCTGCGCATTGGCACCGGATGCCGTTGCCTGGGATGGAGCGGCTGTCCATCTACGTCACGGGGGGGGGGGGTGGCCATTCCTCCCCCTCCATTTAATTGAGGCCCCGTGCGAAATATTGCGGACGCTCAGCGATGGCGCATCTGCGCGAGCGGATGGCTGAGATCAGAGTGCGCCGCTGCGATTTGCGGCATGCTCATAAAATTCAGCCTATTGTTCCTGTGCTGCTTGGTCCAGTGGAGAGGGGAGAGGGCAGCTGGTGTCCATGGAATTGTACCTAAACATGAGTTCAGGAAAGGAGAAAAGAAAATTTCTGAATTTTTATTAAAGTAGTTAAATTTTTCTTTTTTTGTAAAAAACGTATGAGTATACTGAATGCTGGGCTTTATAAACAGAGGCATTGAGTACAAAAGCAAGGCAGTTATGCTAAACCTTTATAAATCATTGGTTAGATCTCAGTTGGAGTATTGGGTTCAATTCTGAGCACCACATTTTAGGAAGGATGTCAAGGTATGTGAGAGATATGGAGGAGATTTACTCGCATGGTACCAGGATGAGGAATTTTAGTTATGTTGGGAGTCTAGAGAAGATGGGGTCGTTGTTCTTAGAGCAGCGAAGAAGAAGCTAATATTTAATAGAGGTATTCAAAATTTTGAGGGGTTTTGATAGAGTAGATAGGGAGAAACTGTTTCCACTGGCAGGATGCTTAATAACTAGAGGACACAGATTTAAGGTAATTGGGAAAAAAAGTCAGGGAGGATTTATGAAATTTTTTTCTGTAGTGAGTTGTTATGATCTGGAATGCACTGCCTGAAAGGGTAGTGAAAGCAAATTTAATAGTAACTTTCAAAAGGGATTTGAATATCTACTTGAAAAGGGGAAATATGCAGGGCTGTGGGAAAAGACCAGGGGAGTGGAACTAATTGGATACTCTTCCAAGAGCCAGCACGGACATGATGGGCTGAATGGTCTCCTTTTGTGCTCTGTGATTCACAGAGACACAGATTAGACAACGATCCTACTTGCTTTTTGATTACATGGTAGGATCTAAAATGGCACAAATTCACAAAAAATAGTGGGTCCATTTATTCCCATACACAGAAAGAAATTCAGTTAATGAGATGCTTTTGTGAATGTATGTGAAAGACCCACACACTATCTGCTATTCTCACAACAATTAGTAATCTATGCAGACATAAAGCACACTGCTGAACCTGGAAAATAGCTGTTTTGGCATCTGAAATGTTCACACCCAGCCTTTTAACATAGTGTTGCTATTGAGGTTGAGAATTGGGTAGGATAAAGCATCTGTCCCTCAAATAGACAGGGTTTTTTGACAGATAATGAGGCAATGCCTGTTTGAAGGTGTCCTGGGAGCCAACGTTCTAACAGTTGTCCCTTTTCTATCATTGTAGACCTGGAAAGGTAGCCTATCAGCTCCCAGTGGGTAAAGTACGACAGAACCACACAGCACCTTGCATCCCTCTCACCAAAGTTTGGAAGCACTAGCACAGCAGGGCACATCCTGAAAGATGCAATTTGTTAGCATGATGAGGTAACACAGTTGAGGCGAAGTTCAAATTTGTGGAAGAGCAAGTGATGGTGGCAGTGAAGGAACAGGGAGCTGCTGAGTAGATGCCCTGTACATGCCGTTTATGTTGCTCTACACCCTTTAGAAACCCTGTCACCAAGGCAAGTGCAGAGTGCAGAGCATGATTGAAAATATATCCCTGAACCCTCGAAGTCCAGTATATGGATTTTGTATTTTGAACAAAACCTCGGCTTCAGCTACTCTAGAGGCATCTGGCGCAATGGGACCTGCAGCGGCAATTTCCCACCCTTTCTTGAATTGGGCCCCCTCATCCCAGTGGGAATACTGCTAAAAATTATTTAAATAAGACTGACCCTGGGAAATTCACTGAAGTCAGTTTGGCTTAAGATGGGTGTGTGCAAACCATATTCAGCTGCAGTTCCAAAGAGGAAAATCTAGCCCACCAATCTTCTAATTACTGTGCACCTATTTTTGAATGCAAAACTAGAAGTAAACATAAAACAACAGCAAAGAGAGAACACAAAACTATTGTTTTTAGATTTATTGATCCTTGCTTGCCTTAAAAATAGCTCACATAGATTCTTGCATCTACATTCCATGTGCACTGGCTTTTATCTGCTGATTTCTTAACCATCAACATTGTTGTGGGTGATTTACACTGATTGAACAAACTGTACTTGGAGTCTAGAGTGCACATTATACTGCCAAGGACTGAGGGAAAATGTTCTTATTGTATACTCTGTAGGTTCGCCCAGTATTACCTCAACAGTGGTTTTATACTGCCAATCTAAACTGGAGTTGTGTGGGTTTTGTTTGATCAAAGCTTTTACAACTCACAAGTGCAGCTGACTACAAACCCATGGGTCTTACTCTGTTGGCTGTACTCCAAAACTTCAACAGGCCTGGCTCCTTCATCCTGAAAACATTGTGGATCTATGAAAATGTAGATCGATTATTCTCCTGTCGGAACCTGAAATGTAAGGGAGGGACAGGGTTCGCTTTTAGTATGAAGGATGAGGAAAGGGAGATGAGTGGCTGCTGCATGCAGCTGCAGATTGTCATGCAGAGTGTGTAGGGTGAGATAGAAGTAAGAAGGAAAAAAGAGGAGAGGGTAGAAGTAATTCTGCAGTTGTTTTGTCCATGGATGCTGACTGACCTAGTTGTGTTTCCAACATCTGCAATTTTTTGTTTTGTATTCATTCTTTCATCTCTATCTAACACGCCGCCAATGTTTGCTGTTTTCATACAAGATAGCTTTGATGGTACAGAAGAACTTGAAAGTTTCTCATTACAAAGAGCAAACATATTGAGTGAGAGAGAAAAGATAGAGGTGAAGAGCAAGGCATCAGTCAGGGCTGGCATGACTCCACCATTTTCATTCTGCACTAATGTGGTGCCACTAGAACAATTAAGGGAGAAGATTTCATGTCAGCCTGTTCTGCAGATTAGTATCATGATCTGAGGCAACTTACTATTTTTGGACTGATACATGACCCAGGCACATTAATCTTTTTTTTTCAAAATAATAAACAGTATTAGTTATACTTTTAAGAGCCTGTTCCAAATGCAGTGGTTATTTCATGCACTTTTTTTAAAAACACCAAAGTGATCTCATAATGAGGTGAAAACTGACCAGTTCATCAGGCTTAGGTTTTAAATTGAGGATTTGTCAATTAAATATGATAAATCTGTCAATCTACTCCTAAAGCATGAACACAGTACTTTCCTCACTTGTTTGGTGATATGCTCCCCAGCTGTAATTGTAGCTGTCCAATTAAATACAAGTTCACTGATGCAAACTAATTAATTTAGTTTCTGAAAAATGAGTCATCAGGCCTCAGCCTGCAGGTCTATGGTTGATTGTGATATGTTGTGGAAGATGACAGGTAAATCAAGTGAGGAAAAAACATGTTTTGAAGCAGCAGCAGTGGCAATCCTGCTGGTGAATAAAGTTTTGAAATAGTGTGAAATCACATTTGGACCCAGAAAACATGTGCCCACATAGTCTGAATGTAGTTGGGGTCTGGGGCCATTGATAAATTTATTGGTCTGGAACCAAGCTTTCCTGGGTTGGTGTATTTATCGTATAACATATTAAGCTGCCAAATACAATTTGATATTTGATTTTTAAAAAACAGCATTTGGGAACAGTATACAGACAAGGATAATTTTTTTGCTCCTCATCAAAAATGAATGGCAGGCACCTGAAAAAATGTGCTGGTGTTCATTAGGCAACTTTAAATATATTCTCCACTGTTACTAAATGATCAGACTGCTTATCTGACATCCAGTATTGGATGAGCAGAAATTTCCTCTACATCCCTCTCCATCTCAACAATCTGAGATTAAGCCCCTCTGTTTGCAACCTTGGTGTCACATTTGACCATGAGATGAGCTTCCGACCTCATATTTGCGGCATCATTAAGAACCTCCTATTTCCACCTCTGTAACATCACTTGACTTCACCCCTGTCTCAGCTAATCTACTGCTGAAACCCTCCTTCATACCCTCATTACCTCTAGACTTGACTATGCCAATGCACTCCTGGCTGGTTTCTGACATTCTACCCTCGTAAACCTGAGGTCATCCAAAACTCTGATGCCCGTGTCTCATCTCTCATCAAGTCCCATTGCCCTATCACCCCTGTGCTCGCTAACCTACATTGGCTCCCGGTCAAGCAACATCTTGATTTTTAAATTCTTATCTTTGTTTTCAAATCCCTCCATGGCCTTGTCCCTCTCTATCTCTGTAATCTCCTCCAGCCCCACAACCCTCTGAGATAATTATGCTCCTCTAATTCTGGCCTCTTGAGCATCCCTGATTTTAATCATTCCACCATTGGTGGCTGTGCCTTCAGTTGCCTAGACCATAGGCTCTGGAATTCTCTGGTTTCCTCCTTTAAGTTACTCCTTAAAACCTACCTCTTTGACCAAGCTTTTGGTCATCTGACCTTATACCTCTTTATGTGGCTGAGTGTTATATTTTGTTTTATAATGTTCCTGTGAAGTGCCTTAGAACGTTTTATTACATTACAGGTGCTATAAGTTGGTTTTGGCTTTGTTGTCCAGTCCTTGCACATAGTGGCATTAGTGCTTTCAAGGAAATCCTTCATACACTGATAGTTGTGGGAAAATCATACAGACCTTAAGTGCTACATGCTTTTCAGGATGATGTGTAACTTTGAGGGGAACTTGCAGGTGCTGTTGTTCCTGAGCACAAGCTGCCCTTGCTCTTTGAGGTGGTACAGGTCATGGGTTTGAGAGTTGCTGTCGAAGGAACCTTGGTGAGTTGCTGCAGTGCATCTTGTAGATAGTACACACTGCTGCAACTGTGCATCGGTGGTGGAGGAGTAAATGTTGAAGGTTGTGGATGGGGTGCCAATCAACTGGATTGCTTTATCCTGGATGATGTTGAGTTTCCTGAGTGTTGTTGGAGTTGCACTCATCAAGGCAAATGGAGAGTATTCCATCACATTTCTGACTTGTGTCGTGTAGATGATGGACAGGCTTTGGGGAGTCAGGAGGTGAGTTACTCGCCGCAGAATTCCCAGCCTCTGATCCACTCTTGTAGCTACAGTATTTACGTGTCTGGTCCGGTTAACTTTGTGTAAATGGTGATTCCCAGGATGTTGATGGTGGGGAATTTGATGATGGTAATGCCATTGAATTTCAAAGGGAGATAGTTAGATTCTCTCTTGCTGGAGATGGTCATTGCCTGGCACTTGTGTGGTGCGAATGTTACTTACCATTTATCATGTCTTGCTGCATGCAGGGACAAACTGTTTCATTATCTGAGGAGTTGTGAATGGAACTGAAGAGGGTGCAATCATCAGCGAACATCCCCACTTCTGACCTTATGATGGAGGGCAGGTCATTGCTGAAACAGCTGAAGATGGTTGGGCTTAGGACACTAATCTGAGGAACTCCTGCAGCAATGTCCTGGGGCTCATACGATTGGCCTCCAACAACCATAACCGTCTTCGTTTATGCTAGGTACATCTCCAGCTAGTGGAGAGTTTTCCCCTGATTCCCATTGACTTCAATTTTCCTAGGGCTCCATACTCAGTCAACTGCTGACTTGATGTCAATGGCAGTCACTCTCATCTCACCTCTGGAGTTCAGCTCTTTTTTCCATGTATGGACCAAGGCTGTAATGAGATCTGGAGCTGAGTGTTCCTTGCGAAACCCAAATTGAGCATTGGTGAGTGAGTGCTGCTTGATAGCATTGTCGCCGACACCTTCCTGATGATTAAGAGTAGACTGACAGGACAGTAATTGACCACATTTGATTTGTCCTGTTTTATGTGGGCAGGACATACCTGGACAATTTTCCACTTTCCACTTCCCAGTTCTGATGAAGGATCACTGACCTGAAATGTTAACTCTGCTTTTCTCTCCACAGATGCTGCCAGACCTGCTGAGTATTTCCAGCATTTCTTGTTTTTATTTCAATTTTCCACTTTGTTGGGTAGATGCCAGTGTTGTACTGGTACATCTTGGCGAGAAGCAAAGCTGGAGTACAAGTCTTTAGCACTACGGGATATTGTCTGGCCCATAGCATTTCTTTTTCTTCTTTCATGAGATGTGGGTATCGCTGGCAAGGCCGGCATTTTTTACCCATCCCTTATTGCCCTTGACAGCTGACTGGCTTACTACGCCATTTCAGAAGGCAGGTAAGAGTCAGCCACATTGCTGTGGGTCTGGAGTCATATGTAGGCCAGACCAGATAAGGGCAGCAGATTTCCTTCCCTAAAGAGGCATTAGTGAACCAGATGGGTTTTTACAACAATCGATGATAGTTTCATGGCACCATTACTGAGACTAGCTTTCAATTCCAGATTTTTAATAATTGATTGAATTTAAATTCCACCAGCTAACATGGTGGGATTTCAACCTGTGCCCCCAGGGCTTCTGGATTACTAGTTCAGTGACATTGCCACTAAACCACCACCACCCCTCCCACCCCCATTTGCTGCATCTAGTATGGTCAGCCATTTCTTGATATGTGGAGTGAATGGAAAATTCAATGACCCTCCTGTGTCCTCTTCATGTCCAATTTTCCCTGTCTCAGGGGGTTCAGCTTCTGCCTCAATCCTCGCATTAGGAATCACAATTTCCAAGCCTTTTGAATAATTCACAAGACAAAGTTGGGAGTATAGATGACGGCGCCTCAGGACTTATCTAGGTACCAAAATCTTCGACTCATCCATTCATCTTGATACTGCCTCAAATTTAATGATCTGGTCACCCTGGAAAACAGGACAGCAACTTGACTGAAATTGCCCTTGGATGATCCAGTGGCCAGAAATTAGGTGCTGCAGTGACTTTCTGAGACCCAGAAAGCAGTGTCTTGTTTCTGAGGAATTTGCAGATCTTCCTGTATTCTTTCAGGATTGTGGGTTGAACAGTAACTTCCTTATGCATAACACCGGGGATATAGTCAAGTAACCCCTGGTTGCTGAGAATTTACACAAAGCTCTAGATCTCCTGCAGTTATTGCATGACGAGTCTACCCTCCTGGGTTGTCTGCTGTTCCTCCATTACTGCCACTCCAATTTACATTTCTAAAAAAGAAGCCCAATCTTTAGCCTTACAGAATATTCCAGGGAAATTCCTAAAACAAAAAAAAAACAGTATTGGAAGAGACTTCAAAATGAAGCTTGCAGCCACAAAATTTTTTCACAAAAGAAAAACACTCTGAAGTAATGATTCTCCATCAGCATGAAACTCTGCAATTCACCTTTACGAATCTAGCCTTAGTCTCTCTCAGTTTAACCATCTAAGTTACTTGCATTTTTTAGTGGTTTATCAGTCTGGTGATTTCTGATGTAGAAATTATGGAATTTCAAAGAGATGATATCATCCAAACCATAATGCTTCATTTGCATGGCAACACTCTTTCCAGGATTGGTGCATCTTCCTCCAACCTACACTTAGAGTCATTGGAATTTAGGTCAGATTCTAAGTGGGTGAAAATCTGGTGGGTCTTAGCTATGTCTCAAATTCCAACCTGCCCAAGATTGAGCCACTGGATTTCCACCCTTCCAAACCATTGGAATTTTGAGGCCAAGATATACTTCATATGTAACTAACAAAAAATATGAAGAGTTTAATTTGTTCACTGAAATTGTGATTTATCATCATAGCCTTTATTTCCAATGAAAACTTCGTTATTTCTTTCTGTAACAAACAATCCAAGTATCAAAAAGAATAATTCTGCAGGCTCACTGCACAGATGGAGAAATGTTTCTTTCAGTAAGCTCACAGACTTACTTCTGTGGAACGGCAACAGGCTTTCCCATCTTAAAAGCAACGGAGGATTTTTAAACCCCTCTGTTCCAGCCGAATGATTGATTCTTACAATCACAAGAGAGGGATCAATTTATCATTCCCCACTGCTTGTCTGAGTCACGATGAACCCTAGAGATAAGTAGTTTGATAGTAGTCACTACCTTCCTGAGGGGGGGGGGGGTGGGGGGGGAGTGGGTGGGGAAGCGGTGCGGAATAGTTATTCTGCTTTGCAGCGTGCAACACCGTCTCAAAGCACAGGAGGAAACAATCTAAACAGCTCCGCACTGTAACATTAATACAACATTCTGCTACTCTTTAAACTGAAAATTCTAAAACAGTGATATGGAACTACACGCACATTTATAAAGTTGGGGCCGTTAAGCATGGTAACTTCCTGAATGCAAATGTATTGCATCATAGTCTCCTCCAGATAAAGTAATCTAAAGAGTTTAACCCCCTCAACTTTTTATTTTGGAGGTGGAGGAATCACATTTGAGACATTGCAGGGAGCATTCAAAATCCAGAGTGTTTTATTGAACACTTGTTTAATGTTTGATATGGAAAGTAATGGAGAGCTGAAAACAATAATATTTGTAACAGCTGATGTTCAATTTTATTCATTTAATTGAAATTATTGGATAATTCAAACACAAAAAATAGTATTATGCTGTAACAGCACAACTCTTCCACTGTTTTATGCCAGCAACTCACAGCATCCTGTGCCACCCACTCCTACAGTGGCAAGCACCATCTCAGATCTTTCCAGTCTGGAGTAATGTGGCAATCTGTTAGTGAGTTGCTGGAGGAAACATTTGGTGAAGCATAGATCATGATGAGGAGGAGAAAGTGGAGGTGGAATATCAGATGTTGCAAGCTGGTGGACAGAAATCCAGCTCGAGGGCTTCTTTACCTGCTGTGTCCAGATATTCAGATCTTTGGTAGTTCAATTTCAGCACTTCATGGAGTCATTTTACAGTCATGCAGTCAGGACAGTTTGGGGCTGTCTGTGGAGGACTGCCTGAGTGCATAAGTGCCTGATGGAGCTGTGACCAATCCAGAGCTCTTAGCTGCTCCTTGAACCAAGGTTCTAAACACAGGTATAACTTCTCTCTTAAATACTTTTAAAAGGTGCTATAGAGACCTTGATTCCAATCTACAGCAGCCTACCTGTCACAAGCACGTGCTATGCCGAAAGATGAGTTTTAAAATCCGTCAGCTGGAAACCTGAAGTAAATTTTTCAAAAGGTGACTGCTAGCAGCTGGCCATTGAAATTTGCATCAAAATCCCCTACATTCCAATGCATCAAGAGGGAGTCGATTGTCTGGCCAATCCCCATTAACAAGACATTTAAAGGCAAACACTTTTTAATTCAATTCGTTCCTGGAAATACTTGGGACATTTATCTGGTGGAGACAAATAACTCAAAGGTAATCACTTGATCAATGTGACCCTGATTGAGAGAAAGGAATTCCGAGATATTAACTAATTAAGTTGCAAGAGGGAACACAAACCGGGCCATCATGTGACAGGCCCACCATCTGTGTGTTTTAAGCTGTCTTTTTTCTCTCTGCAGCAGACAAGCAACTCTGCCTGCTGACCGTAGCCACCTAAGCCTATCACTGCGGCAGACAGAGACCCAGTAAAGGAACTCAACTACATCACTGTTTTCCAGGAGGACCACCAAATCTGCTGGCCACATCTACAAGCTAGAATCTTCAGGACCACCAAGTTCAGCCAGAAGACAACTGAGTCACAGACCTCCACAGACTCGAGTGTGTGTGTGTGTGAAAATTGGAGCATATTTTATTATTCTACTTAGATTGGTTTAAGTACAATAAAGCTAACCTCTTTTTTGTTAAATTCAAAGAAAACCTGCCCAATTGATTCTTTTATGATCATAGCACGTACATTGATGCCCAGAGGTCTGTCCAGATACAGATCTCTGGCCGTGCTGAGGGCGTGAGAGGGATTTCCACAGTTCATGGAGATCTCTGCAATCCTGTTGCAATGTGACAATGCCCTGAGATATTGCAGATAAGAGTTCAATCATCCAGCACCGAAAGAGCCATGGCTCCTTCCCTATCAGGGCCTTTTCTAGACCCAGTAGAAGGAGGGACTTGATCATCCCCATCAATTGTGCCAAGCATTGAAACCCAGAAGTCATGCTGAGTTCTAATTATCTACCTCACTTGCTTCTTCCTCAGGAAGACACTTAGAAGGAACACAGGGTTAGAAAGAAGAACAAACACATAATACATGAAATGCTGGAAATACTCAGCAGGTCTGGCAGCATCTGTGGAGAGAGAAGTAGAGTTAACTTGTCAGGTCAATGACCCTTCATCAGAAATTCTGAAGAAGGGTCACTGACCTGAAACGTTAACTCTGCTTCTCTCTCCACAGATGCTGCCAGACCAGCTGAGTATTTCCAGCATTTTTTGCTTTTATTTCAGATTTCCAGCATCTGCAGTATTTTGCTTTTATAAACACATAATACACTTTGACTGAGGGGGAATCACTCAAACAAAACATGCTGAACATAACTGCATCGTACAAAGCAGCATCAAACACAGTGAGGGTTTAAAAAAAATTACACTGAATTCAAATGAAGCTCATTAGTAACTAGTAGCATAGATAAAAGGGGAGCCAGTAGTTGTAGTCTACTTAGATTTTGCATTCGATAAGGTGCCACAAAAGAAGTTAATACGCAGGTTAAGGGCTCATGGAGTTGGGGGTAATATATTCTCTTGTTGGGCTCGCTATGTACTGGTGAAAAAGGTTCTCCAGAATGCATTTTAAAAATAGCAGCTGAAGATGGTTGGGCTAAGACACTACCCTGAGGAACTTGTGCAGTGATGTCCTGGAGCTGAGATGATTGACCTCCAACAACCACAACCATCTTCATTTGCGTCTGCATCTTATCTGGCAACCCTAATGCGTGACAGGTGACCTGATGGCACAGGAGATGTATAATCCTTGGTGGTACACTCCATGGAGTCCAATTTTCCAGCAGCTAGAAATCAGAGGGGAGAGCTCATAGCTTCTCCCTGTGGGGCAAGGGGTGGGGGGTGGAGGTGGGGTTCTGCCGTAAATATTGCTGGATTCCCATGTATTCCTCAGTGGAATGCAATGTGCTGAATAGGTGATTCATCCTCACAGAGATGTGAACACCTCTACCCTTGTTTAAACCTGTGTCCAGGATAGACCAATTGTGTAAAGGGCCTTCAAAAGGAGATAAGCCTCTTATTTGCCTATGCGAAGCAGTTAAAACCTGTTTCAGGCACCACTTTTTCTCCCTTTAACAATATGATGGCATTCCCCAGATTGGAATAAGTATGTCATTTGCCGTATTGGACACTTTGGTGCCTGTTTTGTGCCCGTAAAGCAGATGCGGCATCAACCAATTTCTAGGCCAGTAATGCTACAACAGATTAAGAGCAGATGAATGTATTTCTTCTTCAACCCGATGCTTGGAGGTTTAAAACTGAAAACTTGATATTCATACAATGAGACTTTGTTAGTTCTGTTAAACTGTTAAAACGTTTTGCCCAAAGCAACTATTTAAAAGGACCATAGTTTAATAAGATTAAAGTTCACAAATAAGAGCTGTTCACAGTCTTGCTTCAGTGTCAGTTATGATATTCACTGAAAAGATTTTTTTAACCACTTTTAGTGTAGTATTTGCTCCTGAAGTGAGGATGAATATTTGTTTTTGTTTGGCGTTGTCCTTTATTTAAATAAATGCCTTCATAGTATAAATGCCAAGGTGAAAAGACACGTATATTAGTGTATCAATGATAAACCTCTACTGATATATTTGTTATGTCTTGAATTTTAAATGGGCACATTTGTATTTAGAACATTCTCACTCTTGAATCCAGCATCTGGACTTCGGCTGGTGTGCACTTGAAATGCATTTGCTGATTATGAGATGCTCTTTATATTTAGAACAAAACATATTTGACTAACTGGTCCCCTGCTGAATAAAACAATGCATACAGTTTTTGGAAGATTAACAGACATATGTGTTCAGCCATTTCAGAAGCCACACTGTGCAATGAAGCTAAATTCCATGTGGTGAAATAAATTGAAAACGCAATAAGGTCAAAGTGTCAGTGAATGGAAGTTTCCCCCCATTATTGAATTATTAGCTGATATGAAACAACTCTTAAGTATTTCTCGCCAGGAATCACTAGGGAGTTTTAGTATAATTAAAAGAACTGGCACACTAGCGTGTGAAACATACATCTTATCAGACAGTGGCTGAACTCTGATGAGCTCCAGTAAACTTCAGGTCACATGCCAGACCACCTGAGGTATCATGTACTTGACTCATGGCAACTAAAGTTCAGAAACAGACCATTCCATGTTTTCCATAGGACTGGATAATTGTCACTACAGATCATTAAGAAAGCCAGAGGGCATGTGGAGAGGATGGGGGAATTACAGATTATTATTTAAATTAACTAATGATTCTAAATTGTTGGGAGAGGGGAACTATCCTCTACAAATAACATTTGACAACATAGGCTTATTTTACATTCTGTTATATTTTAGGCTAAAACAGAAAACAGGCGCAGGGATTGTGATGCACGGTTAACACATGCCTGTTGATTGCAGGTAGGATGCCACTTCATGCTGCCTGCTTATTTCCATGATTGCATGCATGCAGCCTGTAATTTAGGGGCGGCACAGTGGCGCAGTGGTTAGCACTGAAGCCTCACAGCTCCAGGGACCCGGGTTCAATTCTGGGTACTGCCTGTGTGGAGTTTACAAGTTCTCCCTGTGACCACGTGGGTTTTCGCCGGGTGCTCTGGTTTCCTCCCACTGCCAAAGACTTGCAGGTGATAGGTAAATTGGCCATTGTAAATTGCCCCTAGTGTAGGTAGGTGGTAGGGAATATGGGATTACTGTAGGGTTAGTATAAATGGGTGGTTCTTGGTCGGCACAGACTTGGTGGGCCGAAGGGCCTGTTTCAGTGCTGTATCTCTAAATAAAATAAAATATTCATTGGCTGTGATAATCAGCGGTGGGCCCAATATTGTGAATGCTTGGCATTACTTAAAGGGGAGGTTCATTGTGGCTACTGGTGGTGCTGAGATCATTTTAAATTGTGTGCTGTGGAAATTCAACAGTGGCTGACCATGGGCGAGAGCAGGCACCAAGGTTTTCAGATACTGCATTGGAGGATTTGGTAGAAGAGTTAGAAAGGAGGAGAAATGTCTTGCATCCTCAGAGGTCTGGAGGCCCTCCAAACATGTGCTTAGAAGGCAGTGGCAAGAGGTAGCAATACCAGGAGTGTAACTCCAAGCACCTGGAAGCAGTAAAGCAAAAAGGTTAATGATCTCACACAAGTTGTCAATTTCAAGAGTGCATCTTCAAATGTCATATCCTACCAACTCTATCACTAGCCTTATCCACTGATCAATTCTTCATCCCATCACTCACCTACCAACAATCTCTATCAATCAGGACTCATACCTAACCTTCATATGCTTCACCTCACCCTCACACACTTAGTACTGTCGCAAGGCTTGTACCAACATGTCACAAATTACAAACACTCTCAGCAATTCAACCATGACAGCCACATCACCCAAAAATATTGCACAATACTTACTGACACAAGCCTTTCTTTCAGGTGAAGGTGGTGTTCAACAGGAAGCAGTAGGAATTAATGGGAGGGGGAGAGGCATGCCTGGATATTTTAACCCCCGTGGAGGAGACAGTTCTGGCCATTATGGGAAGGGGCATTGATGAGAGTCTTTCTCTCCTCCTTCTCCTCTCTCCTCTAGCATCTTGTTCTGTTCTGTGTGGCCTCTGCTCATTCTTGCAGACATGCTCAATGCCAAGAGGAAGACTTACTAGGCCATCTATATCTCGAAGCAGCTGATATGTGCACAAACATTTAACTCACCAAAAAAGAACTTCTGCACTAGCCAGACCACTCCCTTTAGAAAATTAAAACTTTAAACGAGTATAGACAAGCTACCAACAATGTAGAATTGCAGAAACACCCAGAAGAAATAATCCAGCAACTAACCTGCAAGGGGTTGATGATTTCTTTAAATAGCACTGGTGGGCAGTGGGCGTGTTGTGGAAGCTATTCTGGTAATTACAGAGGCCTCGTAGTGCCTCCATTGTGACAAAGCGTGAGAATAGCATCCGAGGATTGTGAGAGTATTCTATCCATAATGAAAACAAAACCCCTGTTTAAATCAAAACTGAACATTTACCTCCAATAATAATTGAGTTAGACAAATTCCTCAAATTTGTTTAATGCCTAAACTCCATTAAAATAGGTTTTTAGGTTTTCTGTGCATCATTCAATCAACAGGTGTCTTTGAGTTGCATTGCAGAATTCCCACTTGGGAGTGCATCCATGATATTTCCTTGTTGGTGCCAGGCAGGGGAAATGATTGGATGGCAAGGACACTGCAGACTTGATATATGTGATGCAGACCTAATTAAAGAGCTGCAGCAGGAATGCAGTTAGAAAGGGAAAATACTGCACATAGCAATACCATATATGGAATAGGAGAATTATATGTTGGATGTCCAGATCACATAGTATACCTATTAGGTTTCAGTGAATTGCAAGTGGCTCAAATGACAGTACAACATACAAGATTAAAATCTGATTTGATTATGAATGTCACTTAGACATTGAGATTATGCTACCGCATAACACAACATAATTGTTTCTGTGCAGCAAATAACTCATGTTCCTATTGGTCACAAACACTCCTCTAAGGACACCAGCAGCTGTCATGCACCAGGGTAAGAGGTAAAACAGCAGTTATGGTGAACATTCTCATATAATGTGTTGCATCACATGACATGGTCAGTCAGTGATATTTATTTTCATTTGTTTTCGGGATGTTGAAGGCCACATTTATTGTAAATCCTGGTTGTCCTGAGAAAGTGGTGAGCCGCCTTCCTGCACCACTGCAGGCCTTATGGTTATTTTACGACTGGTTGGCTTACTAGGCCACATCAGAAGGAGTTAAGAATCAAAACTACATTTAATACAAGCCTTAAGAAAGTACTCCATCTCTAACAAATTAATGCAGTAAACGTTTTATTCAGGATGATTTGCATCTGTTCGCTATCACATGTAGTTTCTGTCAATGTTCAGTACGCTTTGTGACAGGAGGTGGGAGTATCTATTTGTTTATCATGATATTTATTTCATGTACTATGTTATACTTTCACCATTGGTACAAATGCAGATGACAGTGTGGCATCATTAGCAGTAGGATTCACTCTTCCCTGTTCTATTTGTTTGTTTCTACAGCATAATAAATAATGTGTTTCAGTAGACATTCAGACTTAGTGATGAGGGTCTCACCAAAGAGCCTACAAAAAGTGAATTATTTGACTTTTTAAATTTTGTTCTTTATTGAGAATAATTGCAAATCTGTGAGACAACATTGCCAGATGACAAGCAGAAATAGGTGGGACTATGTAAGTGCTCAGTCCACTTGTGATGGCACTTTATGTAAAGGTTACAGGGAATGTTTCCTCATGATATGTAGCAAAATATATGGTCAAGAGAACAGTAAATGTGCTGATGTGATAGATGCTATTAAGCCCAAGAGAGGCTGTTTTCTGTTCTACTTGTCCCTATGTAGTTGATTTACCCAAGAGGCAGTGAAGGGAAATTGACAAGCTGTCGTAAGTGCTCTTGCATAACATCATTGGCTCTTTTAAAACGTTTTAAAATATACCTGAAAAATCATGTTTATTGTATAGAGACCATTGCATGTGTGTGGGTTTGCAGTTTGGAGGGTGAATGGCACTCTGGCCAACAAACTATGCTATGGTGACAGGTGGCAGGCTTGTATTCAAAACTGCCGGCACAGTTGAATTTTGATAATTTCTGTGCCACTCAGATAATCAGAGTGCAGGCTATGCAGTTCCTGATGGGAACGGACTAAAAATCAGCAGTTAAGTCATCTTGGGTTAGTCTTGTGTATCTCCTACAAGCTGGTTAAAGGCAGGTGGCAACATTAACAGACGTCTCTCTCAACTGAGGAATGGTACATGATGTAGCATAGAATAAAAGAAGGAAAGTTTTAAAATATGAGAAAGTAATAGGATTAGAAAATGAAAGTTTATCTAGAAAACTGTATAGGTGTCTTGAACTATGCCAAGTGTCAATATATAGGTGTCCAATTCCACACACAAATCTACACAGAATTGTCCAATTCCACACACAAGTCTATAGAAAATTGTCCAATTCAATAAACAAATCTATACAAGATTGTCCAGTTCCACGCACAAATCTATACAGAATTGCCCAATCTGTTTAATTAACAAGCTAAACTCTTGGCAGCTTGTTGGGGTCCCTCTCTCTGGAATACCCTTTCGAAATCTCTTTCTCCACCCCTTCTCCACATTAAAAAAACATTCTCAAACCCATATCTTCAACCATCAACTCTGTTAGTCTTCCTTATTGATTCAATGCTCATTTTCCTGACTATTATTTGTGATGTCTTAGGACATTCCATTAAAGGCACTATAGAAATGCAAGTTGTAGACAAAAGTGTACACGTGTGTAAACATCTTCTTTAGTCATGAGTTTTCAATAGAACCTTGTACCCTCGTTACTCACGTTTGTTTCTTAAACTCTGCCACTGATGGATGTCTCACAGCCATACTGCATTCATATATTTTCTAGTTCTACTAAATAGATTGCTATGCAAATTGAATTTCTAAATTCAGAGTTTAATGTTAGTATACCCTTCCCAGTATAAACATTTTTCTTGCCTTCCATACATGAACTTCATCTATACATTTCAATCTTTGACATAACAATGGAAAGATGCATAAGTTTTACTCTATCCTTCCTGCTTACTATTTATTGCATAATGGCCCAGCTATCAAGTTTGTCCTTTAAACAGCTTTCAAAGAGATCCATTCCTCCTGGGTTTCATACAGTGCCAACATGGTTACATTTTTGTGTCAGTTATACAGGCAGACATGGCATTTGTATTCTGATTCTTTTAATCAATATCTTTGACAGATTATGCAGTAGATCCAAGATAACTCAGAAATCTCATGGATTCAGGCAAGCAAAAATTAATAATATTGTGATACACATGGGCTATCAAACATTTGGCGGGAATTTTACCAGGCCCATGGAGGTGGGTTTAGTGCTGGGGGATGGGGGGGTGCGTGGCGAGGAAAATTAGAAAAAATGATGTCGGGCAGGAATGTCGATGTGTTCCCATCTCTTTCCGCTTTTCCCGGAGGCAGCTTCTGTGGCAGCAACTGCCCAGCAGCAGCTGGAAGCCATTTGAGGTTAATTAAGCAATGAGTATAGATTTTCAGAAGGCAATGAAATTTTACCGGTGGCACATGAACAGCGGGAGTTCAAAGTGCCAAGCAAATAATTTGCAATCTGCATGTTAAGGGTCCAAATCGGCAATCCTGAGGTGGTCCGCAAGCAGAGGCTTGTAATTGCATGATTATCTCCTGGAGACTGATGTCTCGGGTAGTGCTGGTGGTGAAGAAGTGACTGTTGTTTCCTCCACTTGTTTTTTGCCTTTTTTTCATCCTGCCCTCTCTCATCCCACTCACCTCAGCAGCACACTCACTGCAGATACAGTGAAGACTGCCGGCCACCCTTGCAATCGTGCATTCTGCATCATGCTTCTGCCTCCTCAATGCCCCCTCACCACCCGTCATCCCTAATTGGATGGTGAGTCCAGAGGTGCCCTCTTAATTGGACACCTCCTGGAAGATTGTACTGACTGTCCTGCTGCTGCAGTGATCGGGTTCAGGAACTAAAAATGATCCTGCCGTCCAGAAAAATCCTAAGGTGGGAATTATTTCCCAACATTGCATTTTTATATTTATATAGTTTAGAATGATTTACAGTAGCATATTTTGATCTATTGTAATCCAATAAAGCTGTGCTGGAATTTAGTGAAGGATCTGATAGTTGTCAATTTACATCCAAGAAATGTAGTGTGATACTAAGTAATCATGACTGAGGTACTGGATCAAAACTGACTGATTTATTTGTATTAATGCTTCTCTTTTAGTTGGCTAGTTTTTCTCCACAACCAGCCAGGTCATTTTGTGTTGACCAGAATAATATAAAGCCAGTGTTGCAACTAGATGTGACTTTCCAGCAGTACTGGAAATAGTATTAAAAATATCTAATAGATGAGAAACAATGACATTGTGTGACCTGCACTTTGCACGTGCATTCCAGATGCACCAGTTTTAAACAGCCAAGAAATTCACCACAAAATGGCGATTCTTTGAATCACTTACCACAATAATAATCAAAATCAGATTCCACTCCATTAAGCATCTTGAGTAAAATTAATGCACAGCTAGTAACATACTCTGCTAAAATAACAAGATGTTTTCATCTTTAACATGTGTCAATGTTTTATGGTACCATTTATCAGAATGCCATGCAAAAATCTAATGTCAACTTCATGCCAGGGAAAACAGAGTAGATACTGCAACTTTGTCTGAAACGCATTATCCATGTGCTGTATGTAGACAGGGAGTCATGTTATTTAGCAAAGTACCCTGTCTGATCTGACTTGTGTGTTTCCAGGATACTCGATAAATAAATAAATGTAGTGGAAATTTTATACATTGTACCACCTGTACAAAGGAGAACCTTCCTTGCTGCCTCACTTCCACCACTGCTGCAGATGTGCTGAAGTAAACAGATTTTGTTGCTGATCTCATCATTACTGAAGCAGACCAAAGTATTTGCTTTGGAAATCTGGAAACAGTATTTGCTAGAAAAGTACTTGGATCATTTATTTCATCAAATCCAGTTTGTTCTTCATTTAATCACAGATTTTGTTTTGTGATTTTGGACGTATCCTTGGTTAAGCATAAAGACTTATACCACAATTACAGAAACCTTGGCGTGATTCACAAGGATGTAATTGAGAGCTTTGAGTGACAGAATCCTTTGCAAGAATAATTTAAAATTGTTGTCTGAACCCTGTGGTTGCATTACCCCATTCCAGCTTATATACTGCTGCAGTTTTACTTTTGTGAAAACAAATGAGTAATGCATTCTCACTTGGAGTTGGACGCATTCTACAGTATCCACTGGCCATGGTGGCAATTCTACAGTATCCACTGGCCATGGTGGCATCATTATTAAAGGTTACAGCATTACTTGATTCTCTGAAGGACTTGACAAAATTTTTTTGTTCTTTGCAGTAGGTTCTATATTACTGTTTTGTATATAACTGGCTTTAATGTGTTATAGGTCTGTGACACAATCAAGCAGTACATAAAGTCAATAAGTATTATACTTATGAGCCTTTGTTGTTTCAGTTCATATCCTTCACAACTGCAAGCATGTTTTGCTGTTTGCACTTGGATTGTCCCCAGCCACCGTGACTATTGACTATGCTGTACTTGCTGTGAGACAACATTACAGGACAGGAAGCTGAGGTTGGTCAAGGCTTTTTCAGGATGTTGCCTGGTTGTATCACTATATTACAATAAATGAGTCTAAGGTTTCATTTCGTGTGGAGGTTGTCCAAACTCAAGCGATGTAATATATCTTAGGTTTGTAGTATAATTCTTAAGACAGATACCAATACTGAGTTTAGTTTTTGCCTGTAGGTATTTTACATAATTCTGATTTTTCAGTTGCTGTTGAAGATACTCCACAGTGACATTGCTGGACCAGCTCTGGGAATGGGGTGGAAGGAGACCCAGAACAGTGGATCTCTATTTAGCAACAAATTGAATCATTTCGTGGTAAGAATTACATTTCTGGCAATGGTTTTCTCCCAACTAGGCTGTAGTAAATACTTTGAACAGAAAGTATTCTCTCTAACTTTGCCTTTCCTTTAAAAAACTACACTGTAGGTAGTTCATTGTGCTTAATTTTTCACTGTTGTGTTGTCATGGATGCCTCAAATCAAATCAAATCAATTAAATTCCCAGAACATATTTTACCTTAGTGCTCAGAAGCAAAACTAAATAGCTGGCTAAGTACCGAAGGTAAGAAAGGTCTACAGTTTTTTTTTCATATATAGTAAGTAGTGTTTTTTTAGGGAGTTCTGTAGCAACGAGGACCAGGGAAGAAAGGCTCTAGAGTAATTGATATTATTTGATATTAAGATTTTCCAAAAGGTTTAATTTAAAGGATTAAGTCATGGCAGGAGAGCTCAAAGCCGTGGTGTGCTCCTCGTGCTCCATGTCGGAAGCCATTTCCAGTGCCCGGGACCGGCATGCGTGTAGGAAGTGTCTCCAGCTGAAGCTCCTGGAAGCCTGGGTTTCGGAGCTGGAGCGGCAGCTGGGGACACTGTGGAGCATCCACGAGGCGGAGAATATCGTGGAAAGCACATGTAGAGAGGTGGTCACACCGCAGGCTCAGACCCTAAAGGCAGGAAGGGGATGCGTGACCACCAGGCACAGCAAGAGGACTAGGCAGGCAGTTCAGGAATCTTCTGTGGCTATTCCCCTGCAAAACAGATATACAGATTTGGATACTGTTGGGGGGAATGGCCTCTCAGGGGAAAGCAGCAACAGCCCTACTCGTTGCACCACAGTTGGCTCTGCTGCTCAGGGGAGGAGTAAAAAGTGTGGGAATGCAATAGTTATAGGAGATTCAGTTGTAAGGGGAATAGATAGGCATTTCTGTGGCTGCAAAAGAGACTCCAGGATGGTATGTTGCCTCCCTGGTGCCAGGGTCAAGGATGTCTCAGAGCGGTTACAGGACATTCTGAACGGGGAGGGTGAACAGCCAGTGGTCGTGGTACACATTGGTACAAATGACATAGGTAAAAAAAGGATGAGGTCCTAAAAGCAGAATATAGGAAGCTAGGAAGTAAATTGCAAAGCAAGACCTCAAAGGTAGTGATCTCAGGATTACTACCAGTGCCACTTGCTAGTCAGAGTAGTGGTGTAAGGGGGAGGGTTTTAGATTCCTGGGACATTGGGAAAGGTTCTGGGGGAGGTGGGACCAGTACAAACTGGACGGGTTACACCTGGGCAGGACCGGGACTGATGTCCTAGGGGGAGCATTTGCTAGAACGGTTGGGGAGGGTTTAAGCTAAAATGGCAGGGATGGGAACCTTTGCAAGGAGTCAGAGGAGGGGGGATCAAAGACAAGAACAAAAGACAGTAAGGGGAATAAGAAAAGTGATAGGCAGAGAAATTAATGGCCAGAATCAAACACAGTGAAAAATAGTGGGAAGGGTACAAGTAATGTTAAAAAGACAAGCCTTAAGGCTTTGTGCCTTAATGCGCGGTGCATTCACAATAAAGTCGATGAATTAATTGCGCAAATAGATGTAAACGGGTATGATATAGTCGGGATTATGGAGACATGGCCGCAAGGTGACCAGGGATGGGAAATGAACATCCAGGGGTATTCAGTATTTAGGAAGGACAGACAAAATGCAAAAGGCGGTGGAGTTGCATTGCTGGTTAAAGAGGAAATTAATGCAATAGTGAGGAAAGATATTAACTCTGACGATGTGGAATCTGTATGGGTAGAGCTGAGAAACACTAAGGGGCAAAAAACATTCGTGAGGGTTGTATATAGACCCCCAAACTGTAGTGGTAATGTTGGGAATGGCATTCAACAGGAAATTAGAGACGCGTGCGATAAAGGAACATCTGCAATTATGGGTGACTTTAATCTGCATAGAGATTGGACAAATCAAATAAGTCACAATACTGTAGAGGAGGAATTCTTGGAGTGTATACGGGATGGTTTTCTGGACCAATATGTTGAGGAACCAACGAAAGAACAAGCCATTCTAGACTGGGTATTGTGTAATGAGAGAGGAATAATTGACAATCTAGTGGTGCGAGACCCCTTGGGGATGAGCGACCATAATATGATAGAATTCTTCATCAAGATGGAGAGTGACGTAGTTGATTCTGAGGCGAGGGTCCTGAATCTTAGTAAAGGAACTACGAAGGTATGAGGCGCGAGTTGGCTATGACGGATTGCGAAATGTTACTTCAAGGGATGACGGTGGATAGGCAGTGGCAAACATTTAAAGAGAACATGTATGAACTGCAACAATTATTTATCCCTGTCTGGCACAAAAGTAAAACGGGAAAGGTAACCAAACCATTGGCTTACAAGGGAAATTAGAGATAGCATTAGATCCAAGGAAGAGGCATATAAGTTTGCCAGAAAAATAAACAGACCTGAGGATTGGGAGCAGTTTAGAATTCAGCAAAGGAGGACCAAGGGATTGATTAAGAAGGGGAAAATAGAGTACAAGAGCAAGTTTGCGGGGAACATAAAAACTGACTGTAAAAGTTTCTATAGGTATGTGAAGAGAAAAAGGTTGGTGAAGACAAATGTAGGTCCCTTACAGTCAGAAACAGGGGAATTTATTATGGGGAACAAAGAAATGGCTGACCAACTAAATGCATACTTTGGTTCTGTCTTCACAAAGGAGAACACAAATATCACACAGTGGCACAGTGGTTAGCACTGCAGCCTCACAGCTCCAGCGACCCGGGTTCAATTCTGGGTACTACCTGTGTGGAGTTTGCAAGTTCTCCCTGTGTCTGCGTGGGTTTCCTCCGGGTGCTCCGGTTTCCTCCCACATGCCAAAGACTTGCGGGTTGATAGGTAAATTGGCCATTATAAATTGCCCCTAGTATAGGTAGGTGGTAGGGAAATATAGGGACAGGTGGGGATGTGGTAGGAATATGGAATTAGTGTAGGATTAGTATAAAAATGGGTGGTTGATGGTCGGCACAGACTTGGTGGGCCGAAGGGCATGTTTCGGTGCTGTATCTCTAAATAAATTTTAAAAATAAATAAATGGTGGGGAACACAGGGCTTAGTTAGAGAGAGCAACTGAAGGAAATCAGTATTAGTAAAGAAATGGTATTGGGGAAATTGATGGGATTGAAGGCTGATAAATCCCCAGGGCCAGAGTACTTAAGGAAGTGGCCCTAGAAATAGTGGTGGTCATCTTCTAAGATTCTATAGACTCTGGAACAGTTGCTACAGATTGGAGGGTAGCTAATGTAACCCCACTATTTAAAAAGGGAGGTAGAGAGAAAGCAGGGAATTATAGACCAGTCAGCCTAATGTCGGTAGTGTGGAAAATTCTAGAGTCCATTATCAAAGATTTTATAGCAGAGCGCTTAGAGAACAGTGGTAGAATCGGGAAGAGTCAGCATGGATTTACGAAAGGGAAATCATGCTTGACAAATCTACTAGAATTCTTTGAGGGTGTAACTAGTAGAGTTGATGCGGGGAGCCAGTGGATGTGGTTTATTTGGACTTTCAGGAGGCTTTCGACAAAGTCCCACATAAGAGATTAGCGTGGAAAATTAAAGCGCATGGGATTGGGGGATAATGTATAGCGATGGATAGAAAATTGGTTGGCAGACAGGAAACAAAGAATAGGGATAAATGGGTCTTTTTCCGAATGGCAGGCAGTGATTAGGTGTACTGCAGTGATCGGTGCTAGGACCCCAGCTATTCACAATATATATTAATGATTTAGATGAGGGAACTAAATGTAATATCTCCGAATTTGCAGATGACACAAAACTGGTTGGGAGGGTGTATTGTGAGGAGGATGCAGAGAGGCTTCAGGGTGATTTGGACAAGTTGAGTAAGTGGGCAAATGCATGGCAGATGCAGTATAATGTGGATAAATGTGAGGTTATTCACTTTGGTAGCAAAAACAGGAAGGCAGATTATTATCTGAACGGCTATAAACTGAGAGAGGGGAATATGCAGCGAGACCTGGGTGTTCTCATACACCAGTCACTGAAGGTAAGCATGCAGGTGCAACAGGTGGTAAAAAAGGCAAATGGTATGTTGGCCTTCATAGCGAGAGGATTCGAGTACAGAAGCAGGGATGTCTTGCTGCAATTATACAGGGCCTTGGTGAGGCCACACCTGGAATATTATGTGCAGTTGTGGTCTCCTTATCTGAGGAAGGATGTTCTTGCTATAGAGGGAGTGCAGCGAAGGTTTACCAGACGTATTCCTGGGATGGCGGGACTAACGTATGAGGAGAGATTGAGTCAGTTAGCATTATATTCGCTGGAGTTCAGAAGAGTGAGGGGGGGATCTCATAGAAACCTATAAAATTCTAACAGGACTTGACAGTTTAGATGCAGGAAGGATGTTCCTGATGGTGGAGGAGTCCAGAACCAGGGGTCATAGTCTAAGGATATGGGGTAAACCTTTCAGGACTCAGATGAGGAGAAATTTCTTCCCCCAGAGAGTGGTGAGCCTGTGGAATTCACTACCACAGAATGCAGTTGAAGCCAAAACATTGCATGTTTTCAAGAAGGAGTTAGATATAGCTCTTGGGTGTAAAGGGATCAAAGGGTATGGGGCGAAAGCGGGAACAGGTTACTGAGTTGGATAATCAGCCATGATCATAATGAATGCCGGAGCAGGCCCGAAGGTCTGAATGGCCTACTCCTGCTCCTATTGTCTATGTTTCTTTGTTAAAACCTTTTCAAAATATTTGAAATTTTAAAAAGTACTGAATGATAATGTTAAAATGTAATGCTTGCATGGTTCAGTGTAATATACACATTATAATTTCTTGAGATGAAAATTTGAAGAATCCATGGCACTATTGAAAGCTAATCAAGGAGTTCTCCCCACATCCTGGCCAACATTCCTCCCTCAGACATTACCAGTGAAACACATTGACTGACCATTCATCTCATTGCTGGTTGTGGGATCTTGTGCATAGAATGGCTGCTGTGTTTGGCTACATAACAGCACTTCAGAGCAACTCATTGTACTTAGACGTGAAGCACTTTAAGACATTTGAGAGACTTGATAAGGTGCTATATGTATAAATATAGTAAAGGCTATCTGATGGGAATAATGTTGTGCTCAGTAAATACTCTTCTTATACAGTGAGTTACAGTAAATTCAAGAGAATTATCAGAACACAATCAGTGCCTGAGCAGCTCATCTGTGCAATAGGGTGGCCCAGTAACTGGCACAAACTGCATTTGGAGTTCTGTTGCATGAGTAGCGATTTAACAGATGATTAATTGTAGCTCTCAGGATTTTATACCTTGAGGATTTGCAACAATCTGAAAATCACTGCAGATAGATGGCAATTTGAAAAGAAAATCCTACAACACACAAGGAAAAGCCTTGGTAGAGGTTAAGACAAACAATATCAAATGGCTTCCAGTCCCAAGACAATCTTTTAACCACATTTCTCTAACCATGCACAATTGTTTTAGCGCAAAGTATCTGTACTCTATGTAAGCAGTGTTTAGATAATGATGTGGGACTTCTTTCATGTAAAAACAGTTCCATAAAAGTTGCAGATAGCATCAATACATAATTCAAATGATTCAGTTAAATAAATAAAGGAACGTAAAATTAAAAACTTTTAAACCTGTAACAGAAAGCAGACACTCTGCAGAAACCACACTGTGTAAGGGGGCTTTTCAGTTGCTGCCAATGTTTGAGGGTGAGGTTTTAGTAGCACTACATAAAGAATGACTTAGAGAACAGATATAGACAGTGAAGCACAGCTTGCAGTAACTCAAACTTTATAGACCTGAAATATGGAGTTTAGTGTCATTCCAAGAACACTTGCAGGAAATAAAATAATTTCTTGAACTCAGAGATTTTTGTGAACTGTCTCTTTTCTACACACTTTTTAATGTGATCTGTCATTAAAACGTGCTATGCTGAATGATGCGTTTAATTCATCGGTTGGAAGCCTATATTAAACTTTTATAAAGGAAAGCTGGAATCTTACATTCAACTTTTAAAAAACTGGAAGCTAAGATGGCCACCACAACTTGCAATGAAATACCTCACATTCTAAGACATTGAAGTGGAGGCGCATGTCTAAATAGCTGACATCCAGAAGAATGGCTCGAACACTTGAGGGAATTACATGATATCGCTGTCATTAGCAAGACATTCAAAGCCATCTTGGAGCATTCACACTGGTGAATCCAGGGGGTAAACATTGAAACAATAAGACCTGAGAGAGATTTGGGATTCTTAAACTTTGAATCTCACTAAAGTGGAAAAAGAATACACCGAAAGAACCATGTGACAGTCCCCCAGTCTGTGTGAAAACTTGGAGTTTCTGTTACACACAACAGACAAGCTTTGAGAGCTAATCAGTGCAGCACCCCAATGGGGCTTTCTCTCTCTCTCTCTCTCTCCAGGTATACTGCAAGTTACAATCCCCGTCAGCGACTGCGGAGCATCCAGGTCTATCATTGCTACGGGCAGAATACCCGGGGGACCTTATCAAAAGCTTTCTGAAAATCTAAATATACCACATTCACCGGTTCCCCCTTATCTATTCTGCTAGTTACATCCTCAAAAAACTCCAACAGGTTTGTTAAACATCATTTCCCTTTCATAAATCCATGTTGACTCTGCCCAATCCTACCATTATTTTCTAAGTGTCCTGTTATCACATCCTTTATTATAGATTCTAGCACTTTCCCAATGATGTTAGGCCAACAGGTCTGTAGTTCCCTGTTTTCTCTCTCTGTCCTTTCTTAAATAGTGGGGTTACATTTTTCATCTTCCAATCTGCAGGAACTATTCCAGAGTCTATAGAATTTTGAAAGATGATCACAAATGCATATATTATCTCTACAGCCACCTCTTACAACACTCTGGGATGTCAGGTCCAGAGGATTTATTTATTTATTATTTATTCATTCATGGGATGTGGGCGTCACTGGCTATGCCAGCATTTATTGCTCATCCCTAATTGCCCTTGAGAAGGTGGTGGTGAGCTACCTTCTTGATCTGCTGCAGTCCATGTGAGGTAGGTACACCTACAGTGCTGTTAGGAAGGGAATTCCAGGATTTTGACCCAGCGACAGTGAAGGAACGGCGATATAGTTCCAAGTCAGGATGGTGTGTGACTTGGACGGGAACTTGCAGGTGGTGGTGTTCCCATGCATCTGCTGCTCGTCCTTCCAGTTGGTAGAGGTCACGGGTTTGGAAGGTGCTGTCTAAGGAGCCTTAGTGCATTGCTGCAGTGCACCTTATAGATGGGACACACTGCTGTCACTGTGCGTCGGTGGTGGAGGGAGTGAATGTTTGTGCATGGTGTGCCAATCAAGCGGGCTGCTTTATTTTGGATGGTGTCGAGCTTCTTGAGTGTCGTTGGAACTGCACCCATCCAGGCAAGTGGAGAGTATTCCATCACACTCCTGACTTGTGCCATGTAGATCGTGGACAGGCTTTGGAGAGTCAGCAGGTGAGTTACTCGCCTCAGGATTACTAGCCTCTGACCTGCTCTTATAGCCATGGTATTTATATGGCTACTCCAGTTCAGTTTCTGATCAATGGTAGCCCCTAGGATGTTGATAGTGGGGGATTTAGCTATGGTAATGCCATTGAATGTCAAGGGGAGATTGCTAGATTCTCTCTTGTTGGAGATGGTCATTGCCTGGCACTTGTGCAGCCCAAATGTTACTTGCCACTTATCAGCCCAAGCCTCGATATTGTCCAGGTCTTGCTGCATTTCTACATGGACTGCTTCAGTATTTGAGGAGTCGCGAATGGTGCTGAACATTGTGCAATCATCAGCGAACATCCCCACTTCTGACCTTATGACTGAAGGAAGGTCATTGATGAAGCAGCTGAAGATGGTTGGGCCTAGGACACTACCCTGAGGAACCCCTGCACTGATATCCTGGAGCTCAGATGATTGACCTCCAACAACCACAGCCATCTTCCTTTGCGCTAGGTATGACTTCAACCAGCAGAGAGTTTTCCCCAATTCCTATTGACTCCAGTTTTGCTCAGGCTCCTTGATGTCATACTCCATCAAATGCTGCCTTGATGTCAAGGGCAGTCACTCTCACCTCACCTCTTGAGTTCAGCCCTTTTGTCCATGTTTGAACCAAGGCTGTAATGAGGTCAGGAGCTGAGTGGCCCTGGCGGAACCCAAAATGAGCAGGTTATTGCGAAGCAAATGCCGCTTGATGGCACTGTTAATGACACCTTCCATCACTTTACTAATGATTGAGAGTAGACTGATGGGATGGTAATTGGCGGGGTTGGACTTGTCCTGCTTTTTGTGTACAGGACATACCTGGGCAATTTTCCACATTGCCGGATAGATGCCAGTGTTGTAGCTATACTGGAACAGCTTGGCTAGAGGTGCGGCAAGTTCTGGAGCATAGATTTTCAGTACTATTGCCGGAATATTGTCAGGACCCATAGCCTTTGCAGCATCCAGTACCTTCAGTCGTTTCTTGATATTACGCGGAGTGAATCGAATTGGCTGAAATCTGGCATCTGTAATGTTGGGGACCGAGATGGATCATCAACTCGGCACTTCTGGCTGAAGATTGTTGCAAATGCTTCAGCCTTATCTTTCGCACTGATGTGTTGGGCTCCCCCATCATTGAGGATGGGGATATTTGTGGAGCCCCCTCCTCCAGGTAGTTGTTTAATTGTCCACCACCATTCACGGCTGGATGTGGCAGGACTGCAGAGCTTCGATCTGATCCGTTGGTTATGGGATCGCTTAGCTCTGTCTATTGCATGCTGCTTATGCAGTTTTGCATGCAAGTAGTCCTGGGTTGTAGCTTCACCAGGTTGACACCTAATTTTGAGGTATGCCTAGCGCTGCCCCATTAACAGACAGTCGTTTACTACTTTAAGTACTACTTTAAGCCCCATTAATTTCCCTAATACTGTTTATTTATTTAGAGATACAGCACTGAAACAGGCCCTTCGGCCCACCGAGTCTGTGCCGACCATCAACCACCCATTTATACTAATCCTACACTAATCTCATATTCCTACCACATCCCTTACCTAATCTAGGGGCAATTTATAATGGCCAATTTACCTATCAACCTGCAAGTCTTTGGCTGTGGGAGGAAACCGGAGCACCCAGTGAAAACCCATGCGGTCACAGGGAGAACTTGCAAACTCCGCACAGGCAGTACCCAGAATTGAACCCGGGTCGCTGGAGCTGTGAGGCTGCAGTGCTAACCACTGCGCCACCGTGCCGCCCACCACTGCGCCACTGTGCCGCCTGTTTACACTAGTCCCTTGATTCCCCATTATTTCTGGGAGGTTTTTAGTATTTTCCTCCATGAAGACAGACACAAAGTATTTGTTTAGTTTCTCTGCCATTTCCTCATTCCCACAATACATTCTCCTGACTCCGCTTGTAATGGACCCACATTTGTCTTTGCTAATCTTTTCCTTTTACATACCTATAGAAACTTTAACAGTCCATTTTTTATGATTCTCACGAGTTTACGCTCATTCTATTTTCCCTTTATTAACCTTTTTCTTGTTCCTCCTTTGCAGAATTCTGAAATGCTCCCAATCCTCAGGCTCACCTTTTCTTTGGCAACTTTATATACCTCTTCCTTTGCTCTACTGTAGTCCTTGATTTCTTTCGTAAGCTACGGTTGGAACGCTTTCCTTGCTGGATTTTTGTGCATTAAAGGAATTGTTATGACCAGGTGAGAAAGGTGTCTAGGGGTCCCTCTCAGCCTTCACCTGGTCTTACCGTAACAGGGTTTAATTTTAAACACACAGTGTTTTTAGCTCCCCCTTGGTGAAACCTTGTTCACGGCTTTCCAATTATCAGGCAAAGAAACCAGCACAAATAGATTTTCTTAGGTTTAAAGAAAAGAAGGTTGAAAATTATTAACTTGAACTTAAACTTTAATTCAGTTGATGCCTACAGATACACGACATGCCCATGCTAACATGCATATGCGATAGACACATGCAAATAGAGTCAGAAAAGAGCAGAAGAAAAATAAAGTGGAAAAGTTTGAGGCAATATCTGAAGAGTTGTTGTAATGGTTCTTCGAGCTCACTGTAGATTCCTTGATTGCAGGTAGATCTTGCTTTTTATTGGGGCCCAGTATTCTTCTTAAACCTTGTTCACTGCAGGAAACTTTTCTCTCTTGGGCTTCATGTGTTTTCAACGGATTCAGGGGCTTGTGAGAAAGAATTGGGAGCAGTCAGGAGAGATCTTCTCAGTCCAGGAGCAAACAGTCTTTCTCAGTTTAAACTCTCTGTGGCTAGTTCATAAGGCGCTGGAACAAACAGTTAGTCATGTAACCAGCTGGTCTAACCAGTCCTGGATTGTAGCACCTTAGCAGTCTCTGGAATGCTCCTCTTACACACAATACCTGGTGATCAAGGTCCATTGTGGGTTGAATGTGTCAGGGAATGGTCCTTTGTCCTTCCAAGGACTGTCTGTTAATATGTAAATATCTTTTCCAGCCACAGCTGATTTGTTTAACAAGTCATTTCCTCGCTTCAGCAACATTTAAAATCAGTATTCATGACAAAATTAATGTGCCTCTTTCTTGGCAGATAGGGACCTAGCATGACACCTCCACACCCAGCGGAATGAAATGCAATTTTTAAAGAGAGCATTTAATTAAAAGGGTCGAGAGCAAAAATATAAGAAATGGGGGAAAACACACATCTCTCTCTTATTCATTCACATTCATTCATAAATCCTAAAACTTGTTAAAACTGCCCCACCCCCTTTCGGCATCCCAGTAAACATGTGTTTTTTTTTGGGGGGGGGGGAGTTTTTCTTCAGTTTGCCAATTTCCATGAGTACCTCAGGTCTTTGAGATGGTTAGTAAAGTCAGTAGTGGGTGGGTCTATCCTGAACTCTCTTTCAGTGCTTTGCTGGGCCATGCAAAGGCTTTTGACTTTGGGGGATGGGTTTGGGGGATCTCATCGAAACCTATAAAATTCTAACAGGACTTGACAGTTTAGATGCAGGAAGGATGTTCCCGATGGTGGGGGAGTCCAGAACCGGGGGTCATAGTCTAAGGATACGGGGCAAACCTTTGAGAACTGAGATGAGGAGAAATTTTTTCACCCCAGAGAGTGGTGAGCCTGTGGAATTCGCTACCACAGAAAGCAGTTGAGGCCAAAACATTGTATGTTTTCAAGAAGGAGTTAGATATGGCTCTTGGGTCTAAAGGGATCAAAGGGTATGGGGCGAAAGCAGGAACAGGTTACTGAGTAGGCTGATCAGCCATTAGGTTGCACTTTAGGTACAATAGCCCCTTAATTCAATTTATTTTTACTGTTTTTGTAAACTCTGGCCCTATCTACTAGCACACTCTTAAGTTTGCAATCTCTGTCCCTTCCTGTCATACTCTTATCATCATTACCTTTATTTCTATCTCGATCAATTGCCTTGTCATTTCCCTTTAATTTACTCAATCTTCCCCTACATGATCCCTTCTCCTCTTTATTTAGTTTAAAGCCCTCTCCACTTTCCCAGTTATACATGTCACCAGAATACTGGTTCCATCATAGTTCAGGTGAAGTCTGTCCCAACGGTACAGCCTCCATATTCTCCAGTACTGCTGCCAGTGGCCCACGAACCGGAACCCACTTCTCCCACACCAGTCTTCGAGCCACTCATTCATCTCTCTAATTTTATTTACCCTATGCCAATTTGCACGTGGCTCTGGTAATGATCCAGAGATTCTTACCTTTGAGGTTCTGCTTTTTAAATTTAGTGTCTAGCTCATCATATTCCCTATGCAGAACCTCTTTCCTAGTCCAATCTATGTCGTTGGAAGCTATGTGAAACACTGGACCCTCCCCCTCCCACTGCAAGTTCCTCTCCAGCCCTGAGCAGATGTCCCGAACCCTGGCACTGGGCAGGCAACCCAGTCTTCTGCACTCTTGCTCTCAGCTGCAGAGAACAGTGTCAATTCCCCTGACTATACTGTCCCCTACTACCACTACATTCCTTTTAACTCCCCCACTTGAATGGCTTCCTGTACCATTGTGCTATGGTCAATCTGCTCATCCACACTACCGTCCTTGCTCTTGTCCATACAAGCTGCAAGACCCTCGATCTTGTTGCTCAATTCCAAGGGCTCAGGCTGCTCCACTCCCACCTGCGCAATCCTCTTACCTGCCTGACTCACAGTCACACTCTCCTGACCCTCTTGTCCCTGACCACTGACCAAATCAGATGATCCTATCCTAAGGAGTGTGACTGCCTTCTGGAACAAAGTGTCCATGTAACTTTCCCCCTCCCTGATGCATCATAATGTCTGCAGTTCAGCCTCTAACTCATCTCCTCTGAGCTGAAGCTCCTCCTGGGACAGCTTAAAAGCCCTATCTATTGAAGAGTTGAGGAATGTAGCTGGGCAGTTAGGGATTACTATCTGTCCAAAAGCTAGCAAACCCGAAATTCTAAAACATGTTGCCAATTATTTTGCACTTGAACCTGAAGACTCAGAAACAAGCTTAGAGTAGGAAACAGACTGGGTAACATTAGCTAAGATACAACTAGAACAGAGGAGACTAGAATTAGAATTCCAGAAGGAGAAAGGGGAGAGAGAGTATCAGGAAAGGGAAAAAGAAAGAGCTTTCCAGACGAAAAGGTGGAAAGGGAGTTAAGGCGGCTGGAACTATTTAGAGGAAGACCCAATGCAACCTGTGAGGGCACCACTAGAATTAGAATGAGAACATTACAGCGCAGTACAGGCCCTTCGGCCCTCGATGTTGCGCCGACCTGTGAAACCATCTGACCTACACTATTCCATTTTCATCCATATGTCTATCCAATGACCACTTAAATGCCCTTAAAGTTGGCGAGTCTACTACTGTTGCAGGCAGGGCGTTCCACGCCCCTACTACTCTCTGAGTAAAGAAACTACCTCTAACATCTGTCCTATATCTATCACCCCTCAACTTAAAGCTATGAGCCCTCGTGTTTGCCATCACCATCCGAGGAAAAAGACTCTCACTATCCACCCAATCTAACCCTCTGATGATCTTATATGTCTCTATTAAGTCACCTCTCCTCCTCCTTCTCTCCAACGAAAACAACCTCAAGTCCCTCAGCCTTTCCTCGTAAGACCTTCCCTCCATACCAGGCAACATCCTAGTAAATCTCCTCTGCATCCTTTCCAAAGCTTCCACATCCTTCCTATAATGCGGTGACCAGAACTGCACGCAATACTCCAGGTGCGGTCTCACCAGAGTTTTGTACAGCTGCAGCATGACCTCGTGGCTCCGAAACTCGATCCCCCTACTAATAAAAGCTTACACACCATATGCCTTCTTAACAGCCCTATTAACCTGGGTAGCAACTTTCAGGGATTTATGTACCTGGACACCAAGATCTCTCTGTTCATCTACACTACCAAGAATCTTCCCATTAGCCCAGTACTCTGCATTCCTGTTACTCCTTCCAAAGTGAATCACCTCACACTTTTCCGCATTAAACTCCATTTGCCATCTCTCAGCCCAGCTCTGCAGCCTGTCTATGTCCCTCTGTACCCTACAACATCCTTCGGCACTATCCACAACTCCACCGACCTTAGTGTCATCCGCAAATTTACTAACCCACCCTTCTACACCCTCTTCCAGGTCATTTATAAAAATGACAAACAGCAGTGGCCCCAAAACAGATCCTTGTGGTACACCACTAGTAACTAAACTCCAGGATGAACATTTGCCATCAACCACCACCCTCTGTCTTCTTTCAGCTAGCCAATTTCTGATCCAAAGCTCTAAATCACCTTCAACCCCATACTTCCGTATTTTCTGCAATAGCCTACCGTGGGGAACCTTATCAAACGCCTTACTGAA
This sequence comes from Heterodontus francisci, assembly GCF_036365525.1. NCBI lineage: Eukaryota > Metazoa > Chordata > Chondrichthyes > Heterodontiformes > Heterodontidae > Heterodontus > Heterodontus francisci. The sequence goes on along the minus strand of NC_090373.1, from coordinate 103,918,129 downwards.
ATCCATATACACCACATCCACTGCTTTACCCTCATCCACCTGTTTGGTCACCTTCTCGAAAAACTCAATAAGGTTTGTGAGGCACGACCTACCCTTTACAAAACCGTGCTGACTATCGCTAATGAACTTATTCTTTTCAAGATGATTATAAATCCTGTCTCTCATAATCTTTTCCAACATTTTACCCACAACCGAAGTAAGGCTCACAGGTCTATAATTACCAGGGCTGTCTCTACTCCCCTTCTTGAACAAGGGGACAACATTTGCTATCCTCCAGTCTTCCAGCACTATTCCTGTCGACAATGACGACATAAAGATAAAGGACAAAGGCTCTGCAATCTCCTCCCTAGCTTCCCAGAGAATCCTAGGATAAATCCCATCTGGCCCAGGGGACTTATCTATTTTCACACTTTCCAAAATTGCTAACACCTCCTCCTTGTGAACCTCAATCCCATCTAGCCTAGTAGTCTGAATCTCAGTATACTCCTCGACAACATTTTCTTTCTCTACTGTAAATACTGACGAAAAATATTCATTTAACGCTTCCCCTATCTCCTCTGATTCCACACACAACTTCCCACTACTATCCTTGATTGGCCCTAATCTAACTCTAGTCATTCTTTTATTCCTGATATACCTATAGAAAGCCTTAGGGTTTTCCCTGATCCTATCCGCCAATGACTTCTCGTGTCCTCTCCTTGCTCTTCTTAGCTCTCCCTTTAGATCCTTCCTGGCTAGCTTGTAACTCTCAAGCGCCCTAACTGAGCCTTCACGTCTCATCCTAACATAAGCCTTCTTCTTCCTCTTGACAAGCGCTTCAACTTCTTTAGTAAACCATGGCTCCCTCGCTCGACAACTTCCTCTCTGCCTGACAGGTACATACTTATCAAGGACACGCAGTAGCTGCTCCTTGCATAAGTTCCACATTTCGATTGTTCCCATCCCCTGCAGTTTCCTTCCCCATCCTACGCATCCTAAATCTTGCCTAATCGCATCATAATTTCCTTTCCCCCAGCTATAATTCTTGCCCTGCGGTATATACCTGTCCCTGCCCATCGCTAAGGTAAACCTAACCAAATTGTGATCACTATTACAAAAGTGCTCACCTACATCTAAATCTAACACCTGGCCGGGTTCATTACCCAGTACCAAATCCAATGTGGCATCGCCCCTGGTTGGCCTGTCTACATACTGTGTCAGAAAACCCTCCTGCACACACTGGACAAAAACTGACCCATCTAAAGTACTCGAACTATAGTATTTCCAGTCAATATTTGGAAAGTTAAAGTCCCCCATAACAACTACCCTGTTACTCTCGCCCCTGTCAAGAATCATCTTCGCTATCCTTTCCTCTACATCTCTGGAACTATTCGTAGGTCTATAGAAGACTCCCAACAGGGTGACCTCTCCTCTCCTGTTTCTAACCTCGGCCCATACTACCTCAGTAGACGAGTCCTCAAACGTCCTTTCTGTTGCTGTAATACTCTCCTTGATTAACAATCCCACACCCCCCCCCTCTTTTACCATCTTCTCTGTTCTTACTGAAACATCTAAATCCTGGAACCTGCAACATCCATTCCTGCCCCTGCTCTACCCATGTCTCCGAAATGGCCACTACATCGAGATCCCAGGTACCAACCCATGCTGCAAGCTCACCCACCTTATTCCGGATGCTCCTGGCGTTGAAATAGACACACTTTAAACCAAGTTCTTGCTTGCCAGTGCCCTCTTGCGTCCTTGTAACCTTTTCCCTGACCTCACTACTCTCAACATCCTGTACACTGGAACTACAATTTAGGTTCCCATTCCCCTGCTGAATTAGTTTAAACCCCCCCGAAGAGCACTAGCAAATCTCGCCCCCAGGATATTGGTACCCCTCTGGTTCAGGTGAAGACCATCCTGTTTGTAGAGGTCCCACCTACCCCAGAAAGAGCCCCAATTATCCAGGAAACCAAAACCCTCCCTCCTACACCATCCCTGCAGCCACGTGTTCAACTCCTCTCTCTCCCTATTCCTCGCTTCACTATCACGTGGCACGGGCAACAACCCAGAGATAACAACTCTGTTTGTTCTCGCTCTAAGCTTCCACCCTAGCTCCCTGAATTTCTGCCTTAAATCCCCATCTCTCTTCCTACCTATGTCGTTGGTGCCTATGTGGACCACGACTTGGGGCTGCTCCCCCTCCCCCTTAAGGATCCCAAAAACACGATCCAAGACATCACGAACCCTGGCACCTGGGAGGCAACACACCAACCGTGAGTCTCTCTCGTTCCCACAGAACCTCCTATCTGTTCCCCTAACTATGGAGTCCCCAGTGACTAATGCTCTGCTCCTCTTCCCCCTTCCCTTCTGAGCAACAGGGACAGACTCTGTGCCAGATACCTGTACCCCATTGCTTACCCCTGGTAAGTCGTCCCCGGCAACAGTATCCAACACGGTATACCTAGTGAGGGAACTACCCCTCGCTCAGGACCGAGTGCTGAGTTCTTGAAGTTCTCCCAGTTGGTCCCATGAAGGGGATGTGGGGGCATTTTTCATCATTTTTGAAAAGCTTGCAAGACAGCTGAAGTGGCCAGCAGAGAGTTGGTCCCTATTATTGCAAAGCCAACTAACAGGAAAAGCCCATCAAGTTTATTCACTGTTGCCTGATGAGAGTTCATCAGACTATAAAATGACTATAATGCTATCCTGAGCGCCTATAAACTGGTACCAGAGGCGTACCGCCAAAAATTCCGAACCCTCCGAAAGTAGCCTGAACAGACTTACGTCGAGTTTGAAAGTGTTAACAAACTTGCCTTTAATCAATAGATACGGGCACTCAAGATGCAGCCACATATGAAAACCTCAGAGAGGTGATCCTTCTCGAGGAGTTCAAAAACTCACTTCCCCTTTCTATTAAAATCCACAGAGAGGAACAAAAGGTTCCCAGAGCCAGGCAGACTGCAATCCTCACTGATGAATTTACACTTGTCCACAAGTCCTTGCCCAAGGGAAACCCTTTCCTAGTCACCTTCAAAAACTTGAAAAGGATAAAAGTTGAGTCTGAACAGCTATGCGCTAACATGGTAGGTTACCTTCGAGCTGACTGCTGTAAGTTACGGGGAAAACCTGTAGGATTAATCAGGGCACACCAAACCAGTGCAGGAAAAGGGGTCCTGATGGAAAGTGCAGCAGACTAGGCTGTAACTGTGGAAATAAGACCCAGTAAATCTACCACTGTGAGTGCGGGAAAACTCAACAAAATCCCTGAAAGTTACCAGAATTTTGTGTCCCAAGGAAAAATGACCACATACCCCTTGAATGAGGTAAACAAGCCCATAGTCATACTTAGGAATACAGGGGTAACTCAATCCCTTCTGTTGGGAAAAGGCAGGGCTTTTCCCCCATAGAGTGCATTGAATGCTAGAGCATTAGTGAATGGTATCAGAGGAAAGTATTGACCCATACCTTTAGATGGGGTGCACCTGGAGTGCAACCTTGTTTCAGGACTGGTAACCACGGGGATTGTCCCTAGCTTACCTGTGGATGGGGTTGACCTGCTGCTGGGTAATGATCTGGTTAGGGGAAATGGTGGTAGCTTCCCCAGTGGTTTTAGAGAGACTGAAAGAGGTCAGGGAGACAGAGCAGTTGCAGGAGAAGGTCCTGGCATTTTCCCTGATTGTGTGGTGACTTGGTCCATGGCCAAACAAACTCCATCAGAGGAGGCTGAACTGGGTCTGCATACAGATGACCCTACTGTCTGGTTATCTGAAGCCTTCTTTGGGAAGTTAGAGGACCCAAAGGGTGGGTTAAACAGGTCTTCCATGGTCGAGGCTCAGCAAGCTGACCCGGTACTAAAAAAAGCACAGATTGCCTAAACTGAAACTGAAGCAGAGGGAGTCCCAGAGTGCTACTATTTAAAGAATGAGGTGCTGATGAGGAAGTGGAGACCTCCTCACAGACCTGCGGATGAAGAGTGGACAGTGGTGCCACTGAGGTAACATAAGGAAATACTAAGAATAGCCACAAACTTCCAATAGCTGGACATGTCAGTGTACAAAAAAACCAAGACCTCATAAGACAGCATTTTCACTGACCAAAGCTCCACTGTGGTAGAGTTCTGTAAAACTTGCTACACTTGCCAGGTTGTGGGGAAGCCCCAACCTGCAATAAAACCTGCACCCTTAATTCCCATACCGGATTTTGGGGAACCTTTCAGCAGAGTTCTGGTAGATTGTGTGGGACCCCTGCCAAAAACAAAAGGGGGCTACCAGTATCTTCTCACCATTATGGATGTGGCTACCCAATTCCCAGAGTCCATTGCCCTAAGAACTATCTCTGCCAAGGTAGTGCTGGAGGGACAAATCCAATTCTTTACCTAATATGGGCTGCCTGATGAGATCTAGTCAGATAAGGGCATGAATTTCCTGTCTGGAATCTTTCAAAACATTATGGGTAATCTGGGCATAACCCAACTAAAGTCTACAACCCACAGTCACAAGGGGCTTTGGAACAGTACCACCAGACCCTAACAACAATGATCAGGGCATACTGCTATGAGTACCTATGACTGGGATAAAGGGCTGGGATTTCTCCTGTTTGCCACCAGAGACTCACCCAATGAGTGTAGGAGAGACCCATCCCATAAAACGGGAGCCCCCATCACCTAGGTCCCAGGAAATTGACCCAGGTTCAGAAGGAAATTTGGTATATGCTAGAAAGGAAGCAGATTGAGCCCAGCCAAAGCAGCTGCAGTTCCCAAGTTGTGCTCATGCCCAATCCTGGATGAAAATAAAATTTACACCAAGACATAGCAATGGCAGTGAGAGTTTGATAAGTGAATGCTTGAGAATGAATGTATGTGTACAGTTTAATTTACTTTACCTATGACCTTATAATGAAATGCTTCTGTCTCTACATTTCATTCCATGTGGTGGGAAGGTATCATGAAAACATGCTATGCTGAATGATGATTCTAATTCATCAGTTGGAATCCTACATTCAACTTTGAAAAAACTGGCAGCTAAGATGGCCACCAAAATTTGCATTGAAATACCTCACATTCTAAGACATTGAAGTGGAGACGCATGTCTAAACAGTTTGCATCCAGAACAATGGCATGAGCACTTGAGTGAATTATCTGATATTGCCCTCATTAGCAAGACATTCAAAGTCATCTTCGAGCATTCACACTAGTGGAGACAAACCTCCAGGGGGTGAACATTGAACCAATAATACCTGAAAGAGAATAGGATTCTTGGACTTGGATCTCATTAAAGTGAAAAAAAATACACTGAATCATATGACAGTCTCCCCAGTCTGTGTGAAAACTTGGAGTTTCTGTTACACACGACAAGCTTTGAAAGCTAATCAGTGCAGGACTCCAGTGAGGCTGTCTCTTTCTCTCTCTCTCTCCCCAGGTATACTGCAAGTTACGAACCCTGTCTGTGACTGTGGAGCATCCAAGTCTATCATTGCTACAGACAGGGACCTTGGGGGAGAAAGCCATCTGCATCACTATCTCTAAGTAAACCCTGAACCAAGGGATCCATTTCTACCAGCCAGGAACTTCAGGATCACGACTACATCCGGATGACAGTTGAATTACCAGACCCCATAGACTGTACATTATTTTATTTGTTCTGGACTCTAACCCAACCAAACTATTCTTCATCACCCTGTAACTTATTTGTGTGTGTGTCATTCTCATCTGTGTGTGTTTGTGTGTGTTTGTGTAAGTTGGAGCGTAGCTTAATATTTTACTCAGATCAGGTTTTGATTTTAAGTACAATAAACTAACCTCTTTTTTGTTTAAACTCGAGAAAATTTGCCCAATTGTTTTTATTATCATCATAGCACATAAAGGGTTAAACATTCAATGAATTGGTAAGCACATTCAATGTTTAAAAGAAATAAACCCTGTTGCGGTCAAACAAGGAAAGGGACAAGAGGGGAGCCTTTTCACCCCTCATCACCTGATCGGAACAGATCCAATGTGGTCATGAGCTGTTAACCACAATAAAGAGAAAACTTGTGATTTTACATCTCACATGTTCACATGAGACTCACTGGAATATTTCAAAGGCAGTTAGTGCATTCCTGCTTTGCACTATTTTATAAAAACTAAAGCTTTGGAAGCTTTTATGAAAATGTAGCGTTAAATTTTCTTCTCCACTGCCTGGGTGAATCACCCTCTCATTGTAGTATCGTCTGGTTTTCATTCCATTGATTTAAAAAATTGGGCACGTTCGACAACAGACTGGCAATCCACACTGCTAGATTACTGTGTAGCCAGTAGAGTCAAAAATCTACCCCATCATCCTTCTCAATGACTTTCAAAGCATTCTGTTCACTATGGGCGACAATGAAGCTTCCTAATAATCACAAATAGTACAATTGTTTATTTACACTGAACTTCAAAACATCAATGCCCTGATATTGACGGGATGAGTTTGGTAAACAGTGGCGGGGGTGGGGTGGTGGTTGGGCAGGGGCACGGAGTTTCTGTCGGAAAACCAGGAAGTCCGGGTTTCCCCATATGCTGTGGAGTTTTGGCTCCGCAGCATGCAACTATTTTCTTTGACAGATCTCCAGTTGGAAGTCAGTATGATTGACAGGCTGGTTTCTGGTCGGGTGGGGAGAATTCTGGAGCGTGCCACCGCTCGAGGTAAGGAGCCTGCAGCTGTTAGTGGGAGCATGGGGGACGGGGGTCCAATCCATGATTGGGGGTTCTTTAGGAGGGGAGAGTCTGATTAGGGAGTGGTCTGACCCAAGGGAAACAGGTTAGCTTGGGGGGGTGCTGGGTGAAGCACTCCTGCTCCTCCTTGCCCTCAGCAGTACTGTAAGGGCATTTACCTTTGCTCCAAAGCTGTCCTCTCCTCCCTTGAGCTGATGGGATTCCCCAGGCCTGGGAAACACGGTTGGCCAGTGTTAAAACAGGTCAAATGTTAGAATCCCAGCCTCATTATCATATTTAAATAGCCAACCTGCCTCCTGTCCTGCCTCCATTAAACCCAGAAATAGGTCGATTGGTGTTGGGTTTGAGATTTTTAAAAGTTTAATATCTCACTCGACACTTAACCGCCCTTTTTTAAGACTTAAAATTACCGTGCCACCCCCTCCCCCACCCCCACAACCAAGGCTGTGAATTTCCAACTGTTTAACATGGTGAAAACTTGAACGGTCCATGTCATTGAGAATTTGGATTTGGAGAGGAGAAACAATCCACAAGTTTAAGTTCTGCTCTAAATTCCATTGAAAATTAGGGAGGGTGTCAGATAAGCCTGCCCGAGCTAAGATGTAGCAATGCAAATGGCGAATTTAGGTTAGGATGGTATTATCAATCCTAAATTCTAAAGTTGTTTCTGTCCTGAGAATTGCCCGGTTACCATGTGTCACTCTAAAACAGGAATAACTGAGGACAGCAACTAAGGAAGGCGAATACTGCAAATTAGCGACAAGCTGCTGTGTTTCATTGTGCTGTTTAGATGGAGATTCTGGTCCTTAAATTTCAAGTCCTGTGATACAATGACCAGCAATGTGGTGGGGCGAGACTTCCATCTACCCTCTGGCTCCAATGCTGCTCCTAGCATCATGAGATAGATCATTTCTCTTTACTATTGCTGGGCAGGGTAAAGACTAAAGTCTCACCAGCAATTGGTGCACTATGTCAGGGAGGCCCAGAAATACAAGTTGGGGCCACAGAAGCAGTTATTGTGAGGGCACATCATTTAACTTGGACTGTCCTTAAAGCAGAACAAGCATGCATCCATACCTGCAACAGGAACAAATAAGGATAGAGTAGTAATCTTCGTCAAGAGTGACAAAAATATATTTCTGACTGGAATTAGAAAAAGAATGTATGGAATAGTCGAAGTTGGAGGCAAGAAATTAGTCAATGCACAAACCAGAACCATGTGGAAGGAGCTAGAGCAGACTGTGAATCGAAACTCTCGACACTGCACCCACCATTGCCCCCCTTCCCCAATGACCCCTTGCCAGTGTTTATTAACCTTACAAGTTTGGCAAACTTAAGTGTGGTTGCAGAAAGGTTCCAGCATCTATAATTTAAACATTTTAGACTACATATCAGTATTAACCTTTAAAGAGCAGCAACGAACTTAAGGGTATTGTCATGGCCGAGCCAGGAGGAGTGCACTGTTTATTCTAGTTCCACTTCTCCACAGGCCACAACATATAATTTTATATTTTCCCACTTATCCATACGGTCAATTATATACTCTATTTTTCACAGAATAAAACACACTAACCAGGTTCCTTTAATGAACAACAAAATTATCAGTTTATTATAAAACAAGTCTTAACCAGTAATGAAGTAAAGCACAAACACACAGATTGAAAATATTTAAATGTCCCTGTTTACCTCAGCCCCTCACATTCACTCACACACATACACCGGTTAATCGGAAAAATTAAAGGGATTTTTGTTCAGAGCTCTGTTACAGATAAAAACCCCCCACTTGGGCTGAATATTTGCTCATTCTTGAGGAAACAACAGATGAGATATGTAGTGTACTCCTCCTGCCTCCATCGTAACGTATAACTGGGGGCTCTCTTGCTGGGATAAACCCAACGCTGATGACGTAAAATTGTAAGTAGGGCAATAATATTTGAAAAAAGGTGGGAAAAAAGCTAGGTTACTTGTGCAATAGAATAAAGTTTACTCAACCAGAATGGTTGCTGCGACCTTTTTGGGAAGGAGGATGTATCCCTGAGTGATTTGAGACACTTAACCAAGGTTAAACTAAAAGATTTGGCAGAACTGCTGGTGTTAGAGTTAAAACCAGGAGCTAAGAAAGCACACCATTTGAAATTGGAAAAAGAAGAAAGCAAACCAAAGGGTAGTGCAGTTGAATTAGCTAAAATTAAGTTACAAATGAAAAACTTGAGCAAGAACAGGAAATAGAAAAACTTAAGCTTGAACAGAAAAAGGAGGAACAATAATTGAAAAAACCTGAGCTTGAAAGAGAATTGACAACGAAGAAGCTTGAATTTGAAAAAGAGAAAAGGGAAAAAGATAGAGCATTTCAAAGTGAAAGAGAAGGAAGGGAATTTAAGATAAAAAGATGGAACTAAGACAAAGGGGTGGTCTTGACTCCAGTGAAAGATCTGGTGAGGAACGATCTGGCTCCAGTCCAGGACCCAGTGGAGAGCTGTTTAAATTTGTACAAGCCCTCCCCAAGTTTGAGGAAATGGACGTAGAGGCATTTTTCATTTCTTTTGAAAAGTTAGCCAAACAGATGAAGTGGCCAAAGGAAAGCTGGACACCACTTATGCAAAGCAGGTTGATGGGCAGAGCTCATGATGTTAATGCCGTGATTTCTGAGGAGGCTTCTGCAGATTATGAGATGACAAAAAAGCATATTCTCGTTGCAGAGGAGTTAGTCCCTGAAGCTTACTGACAGAAATTTCGGAACCTACAGAGATTGTCTGGGCAAACTTGTATAGAATTTGAGAGGGTAAAGCAAATTAACTTTGATCATTGGATACGGGCACTAAAGATGGAGGCCCCATATGAGAACCTTAGAGAACTAATTCTCCTGGAAGAATTTAAAAAGTCACTGCCTCCATTAGTAAGAACCCATGTAGAGAACCAGAAGGTTTCAAAGGCCAGACAGACAGCGAAAATTGCTGATGATTATGAGCTTGTGTATAAGCCCAAATGCTTTGTCTGTCACCCCCACAAACCCGAGACGGATAGAAGGTGGGAGGCTGAAAGGAAGGCAAGTAGCCTGGGGCAGGAAGGGACAGCTGGCAACGCCCTGTGATCTCCTCCTCAGGCCAGAAAGGAAGGTGTTGAGGGTGGAAGTGAGGTCCAAAAGTCTAAGTGTTACTATTGCCACAAGTTGGAATAATTTCATGCAGAATGCTGGCAGTTGCAGGGTAAATCCATGGGACTTATTGGGGTACATAAGGCCAATGCAGAGAAAGGGGCCCTGAAAGGAAGTATGGCAGATCAGACTGTAGCTCTGAATGCAGCTGTAAGGCCAAGTACAAAAACCACTGTGAGTGCAGGGGTTGTGAATAAGATACCTGAGAGTTATAGGGAATTCTTGTCAAAAGGAAAAGTAACTCCTTATCCCTGAAGTGAGTCAGGTAAACCTATAGTTATACGTAGGGATACAGGAGCCATCGAAAATCTTTTGCTGGGGAAAGGCATAACATTTCCACCAGAGAGCACACTGAATGCCAAGGTTTTAGTGAATGGTATTGGCGGGGAGTATACACCCATACCTTTGAATTGGGTGTACCTAGAGTACGACCTAATGTCTGGAATGGTAACTGTATGAGTTGTCCATAGGTTGCCAGTAGATGGAGTTAACCTACTCCTGGGGAATGATTTGGCCGGAGCGAAAGTAGTAGCTTCTCCAGTAGTCATGGAAAAAATCAAGTGAAGTTAAAGAGACAGAACAGTTGCAGGAAAAGGTTCCAGGAACTTTTCCTTCATGTATAGTAACCTGAGCAATGGCTAAACAAGTTCCATTGTCAGAGGTAAAATTGGCACCACAGATAGATTCCCAAATATCTGAAACTTTCTTTAGGGATTTGTATAACCCAAAGGAAATGTTTAATAAGTCTTCTCCGATTATGGCTCAGCTTATAAAGTGGCACAATCAGCTCTAACAGAAGCCGAGGCAAAAGGAGTTCCAGAAGGCTATTATATTAAAAATGGGATCCTGATGAGGAAAAGGAGACCTCCTCACAGACCAGTGGAAGAAGAATGGATGGTAGTTCATTAGATAGTGGTACCACCAAAGTATCGCTGGGAACTATTAAAGATAGTGCATGAAATTCCTACATTTTAGAGATACAGCACTGAAACAGGCCCTTCAGCCCACCAATTCTGTGCCAACCAACAACCACCCATTTATACTAACCCTACAGTAATCTCATATTCCCTACCACCTACCTACACTAGGGGCAATTTACAACAGCCAATTTACCTATCACCTGCAAGTCTTTGGCTGTGGGAGGAAACCGGAGCACCCGGCGAAAACCCACACAGTCACAGGGAGAACTTGCAAACTCCACATAGGCAGTACCCAGAATCGAACCCGGGTCCCTGGAGCTGTGAGGCTGCAATGCTAACCACTGCGCCACTGTGCCACCCATATAGTGGGGCATGTGGGGATCTGGAAGATCAAATTACATATAAGTTGACATTTTTACTGGCCAGGTCTTTCTAAGGATGTGGTGCAGTTTTGTAAAATGTGCCATACGTGCTAGATTGTGGGAAAACCCCAACTTGCCATACAACCGGCACCTCTAATTCCCATACCAGCTATTGGGGAACCATTTAGTAGGGTGTTGATAGACTGTGTAGGACCTTTACTGAAAACAAAAACGGGACACCAAGATAGTGACACTATCATGGATATGGTTACTCGGTTCACTTGAGAACAATTTCTGCTAGGGTAGTGGTAGAGATGTTAACCCAGTTCTTCACTAGATATGGATTACCAATTGAGATTCACTCAGATCAAGGTTCCAATTTTTTGTCTAAGATTTTTCAGCAAGTTATGGGTAATTTGGGTATAACATAGTTAAAGTCCTCAGCATACCACCCACAGACACGAGGGGCTTTAGAAAGGTACCATCAGACTCTCAAAATGAGGATCAGGGCGTACTGTCATGAATATCCCCATGATTGGGATAAATGGCTGGAATTTCTTTTGTTTGTCACTAGGGGGTTCACCTAATGAATCTACAGGTTTTAGTCCTTTTGAAGTAGTTTATGGACATGAGATAAAAGGTCCACTAAAACTGATTAATGAAAGGTTTTTAGATCAGAGGGGTGAATCGTCTGTGCTAGATTATGTATCCGTGTTCTGGGAGCCTGCAAATTGGCTCAGGATCACCTTAAAACTTCCCAAACAACTATGAAGAAATGGGCAGACAAGCATGCCAAGACCCGAACATTTCAACCAGGGGATGAAATATTAGTATTACTGCCTTTACAGGGTGAACTGCTGAAAGCACGGTTCAGTGGTGAAGAGAATTGTGAAGTAAATTATTTGATTGATACCCCAGATCATTGGAAAAAGAATCGACTGTGCCATATCAATATGTTAAAACAATATTATCGCCGGGAGGAGGATAAGCAAGCACAGGTATGTCAGGTAGTAGGGACAGTGAAGGATGAAAGGGATAGTGAGGATGAGGCAGATGAGAAGGAGACCTAGACAATTCTCAAATTGAACCTCCTACTATCCGGTTCGCTGACACTGAATTGTTAGGGCGATTGGACATTATGCATTCATATTTAGATGCTTTCATATTTAAATGCACAGAAATAATTTAGCAGGCTTTCCTTCAATTCAGGAGATGAACTGAGTTGACACAGTAGACTTCTCAAGGTCTTTTAGAGAGATGCTGGAAAGTTGAGCTGGGTTGTGGTTTTCTCTCCTTCCTTGGGAATTCTCTCCTTCTTCTGCAGTCTTTTTACAAAGACGGAACAGGCTGGGCTGAGTTGTCATTCTGTCTTGTCAAGGGATGTGGGACTGACACTTCTGTGCACACATCTTCCCTAGTTACCAGGGTTTCTGTTCTATTTTTAACTTGAGGCATGTGACAACCAGGAAATGTTGTTGCCAAACTAATTCTTTCAGTGTTTTCTTGATGGCACTCTTGAAAAACAAAACTGGCCCAATATTTCTTCAGTTTGACTATAAATTCCTCAAAAAAAAGTTAACAGAAACAGAAGCACTTTCATAACAGTATAAACCTGTGAACTAAATGAATTATCCAGACTCCTTCATTTCCAATTATATTGAACTGGATTTTGCAATGGGAATAATGGTGAGGGTATCAGTGCTAACTGTTATTATGGACTAAATTTGACAGTAAGTTATAGTGTCTGCACATGTGCAAGTAAACATACAAATCAGGACATTGATTAGATTAGATTAGAGATACAGCACTGAAACAGGCCCTTCGGCCCACCGAGTCTGTGCCAAACATCAACCACCCATTTATACTAATCCTACACTAATCCCATATTCCTACCAAACATCCCCACCTGTCCCTATATTTCCCTACCACCTACCTATACTAGTGATAATTTATAATGGCCAATTTACCTATCAACCTGCAAGTCTTTTGGCTTGTGGGAGGAAACCGGAGCACCCGGAGAAAACCCACGCAGACACAGGGAGAACTTGCAAACTCCACACAGGCAGTACCCGGAATCGAACCCGGGTCCCTGGAGCTGTGAGGCTGCGGTGCTAACCACTGCGCCGCTGTGCCGTTGCTGTCTGATTTGCCTTGCTTCTCTACACATGTCAATACACTGCTACCTCTCTGATAGATTCGGCTTTCAAACACATGAAGGGCTAGATCCCCAAACATACCAGAAAAAATAGGGCTTGTTCATTCAAGTGTGAGTGAATTTTAACGGCATATTGTCCTAATTACTGCCAAATAACCTCTCTGGCCCTTTTTACAAATGCAGACTCTCATTTCTTCAGAAGTTAATGATTGTTGGAGATTTATGATTTTATGAACTATGATTGCTGAACCCAATCCTGTTCTCACCTGATAGCTTCTGTGTGTGGTTTTCCAACTGGGGTTGATGGATAGTGATCAGGAATAGAAATCATGGTCAGTTTTTCTTCTTCCTAACCCAGGGGTGCTGAGGGTAATTGTAGTGCCCCTAGTTCCATTGCACAAGCACGGATGAACTAACTTAGTATATAATAGCCATCAAACCTGAGAATGTTCTGGTCGGTATGGCTCAGATACTCAATGATAAACCCCTTTCAGGGTTGGAGCTAAGTGAGCTATTTTAAAGAGATGCTAACACCTGGTATTGCAAAATAGTTTACTGGATTTGTACATAGAGAAGTGTGTAAAGCTGTGATTTGTAACAAACGATGGCATTACATAACTCCCTGTTCCTATTGGCCATGTGAGCCGCATGGAAGATGGCAGGATCCCCAAAGACACATTGTACAGAGAGCTCGCCACTTGTATCAGACCCACCGGCCGTCCATGTCTCCGCTTTAAAGACGTCTGCAAATGTGACATGAAGTCCTGTAACATTGATCACAAGTCGTGGGAGTCAGTTGCCAGCGATCGCCAGAGCTGGCGGGCAGCCATAAAGGCGGGGCTAAAGTGTGGCAAGTCGAAGAGACTTAGCAGTTGGCAGGAAAATAGACAGAAGCGCAAGGAGAGAGCCAACTGTGTAACAGCCCCGACAAACAATTTTTTCTGCAGCACCTGTGGAAGAGTCTGTCACTGTAATATTGGCCTTTATAGCCACTCCAGGCGCTGCTCCACAAACCACTGACCACCTCCAGGCGCTTACCCATTGTCTCTCGAGACAAGGAGGCCAAAGAAGAGGAAGAAGAAGAAGATGTTCCTATTGCTGATTGTGTTGTAGTATGTTTTAGCTGATTTCAAGAAATCACACATGCTGCAATGTACAGTTGCTGTAAAATTGTCATGCTGCATTAGAACTTTTAGATTAGGCTATTTCATAAACTGAACTCACCTAAATATTTCCCCAAAATGCAACTGTATGCTTTAGTTGTCATTATTAAAAGCACAGTTGTGGGGTAATGTGCCTCTAGCCTATGCCAGTAGGCAATTATTTAAAGAGGGATTATTACTATTTTAGGGATGCAGAATGAATAGACATCAACTGCACCACAGAGACAATATATGCAAGTGAGGTGGTGATGTTTCTGTGATGATATCGTTTTACTTGCACTACATTGGTATAATGCAAATTGCTCAATTACTCATTGGATAAACTCTGAGCTCTTTGTGGATTGAAGAGGTCACAACCATTGGTATTACCACACCGAAGAAGGGTCACTGACCCGAAACGTTAACTCTGCTTCTCTTTCCACAGATGCTGCCAGACCTGCTAAGTGATTCCAGCATTTCTTGTTTTTGTTTCAGATTTCCAGCATCCGCAGTATTTTGCTTTTATTACATTGGTATTACCATATAGTTTATTGGTTAGTACACAGGGAAATGTGTAAAATGGTAATTGGTGGCATAATTTGGTACTCTTGTTACTTATTTTTTTCCTAGGTTTAAGCTGCTTTCAATAAAAGACATGACTACATTCAGCAAAACGTTTCAAATAATGTGGTTTGTTTCATTGGTGATTAAGTGCCACATTCTAAAAACTTCATTTCAATTTCAAAAGCAGTTCCTCGAGTGTATTCTTAAAAGTGCCATACAGACTCTTAAAGACAATCCACATTGAATAGTGTATTAATGGCTACTGTTTAAATATGTGCAGGTTTTATCGTGGAATAGGGGTGTGGAGCTGATTAAAACACTCAGCTGTTGTCTTGTGTTTTTATTTGTCTAGTGCAGAACCCGCATATTCATACAATATTGACACATGATAGCATTTTAAAATGAGGAAGGAAGTTGCTGGTTGTCGTATCACATGTGGGTCCGAGTGATGTTAGAGACAGGCAGTCTCAGGAACTAAAGAGGAAGTGTATAGAAATGGTGAATATGCTTTTCAGAATGGGGTAAAAAGGTGTTGAGATCTGGGCTCCTTCTGGTGATGACAGGAGGTGATGAAAGGTTGAGCAGGATAATTGGTCTCAACAAGTGGTTCAAAAGGTAGTGTAGAAAGCAGCGGATGGATTTTGTTGGTGACAGGAAAAGGCTTTGGGGCAAACACAGCTTCTTTAGGAGATAAGGATTTAATATGAGCCAATTTTACAGCAGAAAGTTGGACCAAAATGTGATGAATGTGTTTGAGAAATATCTAATCCAAACATGGTAGAAAGGGAATTGGGAATGTTAGAATTACAAAGACATATCTAGAAAGTATAGGGAGGTATGGCAGAGGAATTGAGGTTAAAGAAGACAGCAATAGGACTATCTAAAGTAACATGCAACATATTGGGAATAAAAGTGTTGCACAGATGTGAAACTGTAGACATAACAAAGGTTGAATGAGACATTTAAGAGAGTCAAAGGGGTAGGAGTGAAACTAAGTGGCACAGTAGATTAGAATACTGTGATTGAATATTGTTTCCTCTTGGGCCTGTGGGATCTGGATTCAAATCCACCTGATGGAATGATAGTTTCCTAGTTTCCTCTCAATGCTGGTTAAAGAGTCCAAAGTTAAATGGCAATCCCAACTCATTTTTTTAGAATTCGACACACCAGTTGCCATTCTCAACCAGTAAAGTCAGAGGATGGCTTGTCTGGAAAATAAAAGTTTTACATTGTAATATTTCATATGCTCTGTAAATGGAGCTTTACTAAGCGGAATAAATGGAGTATTGAACACATAGTCTGCCTGGCTGGAAGTTCTTGGTGCTGACACAGGTGTAAAAAGTTGAAAAAACTTAATTTCTTAACACTCACTATAATTAGGGTGGGATTGTGGCAAAAGAACTGAAAATTAAACAAAGAACCGGCATTTATATAGTGCCATTCATGACTTTAGGCCTCAACCCAGGCCTTGAATGCAAAATAGGGCCAATATCTTCTCATGGATGGGCTGGTATCTCTGCTTCCACATGATGTACTGCTCTACTGCCATGCCATGGATGCAGGAATTCCTGGCTTGAAAGATCCTGCCCACCCCATCCCTGTAAAAGCCCCTCAAAGTCAAGTAGAAATTTCCATGAAAGTCTGGGCCCCTGGAAACTTTGGTAAAATTGGAAATTTTCGTCCCCCTTATAAAGGAGTAGCCAGCACCGACCAGGATTCCTGTCCTTTCCAGGCTACAGGGGCGTGAGATATTCCCCTAGTGGTGTGGGTCCATTGACCTTTGATGTAGAACCTCCTTCTCAATCTGTGAATTTCAGGATCAGTGGTGGTGGCCCTGGGTGGGCATTCTATCACTAATGCTGGGACGTCAGCCCTGCACGTTTTAAGCCCAAAAAGTTACTAGAAATCAAAATCCATATAACTAGTATAATTTTGACTTGGAAGGCAGGTAACACACAAAGTCAGATTATCTTCAACAAGGAGGAATAAGAGTTTGTGTTTGAAAATAATGAGAGTACATAAAGTAGAAACTAGTAAATATTGTATGAAGTGTATGAAAAATTTGCGCCAGTGCAATAAGACATAAAATGAAACTTGCTATCACTAGGGATTTTGGTATCATAACAATACCAAGGCTTACATTTATAGAGTGTCTTATTATGCCAAACAATCTGAAAGCACCTCCCACAATAAACTACATTTGACATGCAAGGACTATTATGTAGATGAATGTAAACTGCTTGGAATGTGAACATGTTATTATTTCAAAAAGGCTCATGACAGAATGCTGTTGCAAGAAGATATAAAGGGCTATTAGCTTTGACCTAAGACTATAGGTAGGGTAGCAATTCTCAATGAGATGGAGTCAGGGAAGCTGGCAGAAGCTTCCTTCCATATATAGATAGGTACCATTCTGGGCCTTTATGCCTCAATTAACATTACAGAAACAGATTATCTGTTCATTTTCACATTGCTGTTTGTGGGTGTTTGCCGTGCACAAATTGGCTGCCAGTTTTCCACATTACAACAATGACTATTCTTCAAAAGTACTTAGATGGATCAAATACAATGGATGGTAGGACCCTAGGAAGTACAGAAGGTCAGAGGGACCTTGGTGTACTTGTCCATAGATCACTGAAGGTAGCAGCACAGGTAGATAAGGTGGTTAGGAAGGCATACGGGATACTTGCCTTTATTAGCCGAGGCATAGAATATAAGATCAGGGAGGTTATGATGTAAACAAAAACAAGAAATGCTGGATTCACTCAGCAGGTCTGGCAGCATCTGTGGAAAGAGAAGCAGAGTTAACGTTTCGGGTCAGTGACCCTTCTTCGGATCTGACAAATATTAGAAAAGTCACAGATTATAAACAAGTGAGGTGGGGGTTGGGCAAGAGATAGCAAAGGAGAAGGTGCAGATTGGACCAGGCCACATAGCTGACCAAAAGGTCACGGAGCAAAGGCAAACAATATGTTAATGGTGTGTTGAAAGACAAAGCATTAGTACAGATTAGGTGTGAATATACTGAATATTGAACATCAGCAAGTGCAAACCTGAAGAAAAACAACCTGAAAAAAACAGTGGGTAAGCAAACTGAACAAACTAAGATGAAATGAAATAAATGCAAAAAAAGATTGTAAAAAATGTAAAAAGGAATGCAAAAAAAAGGAAGAAAAAATAACTAAACATGACTGAAAAAGAAAGTAAAGTGGGGGGCTGTCATGCTCTGAAATTATTGAACTCAATGTTCAGTCCGGCAGGCTGTAGTGTGCCTAATCGGTAGATGAGATGCTGTTCCTCGAGCTTGCGTTGATGTTCGCGATGCAAGCTCGAGGAACAGCATCTCATCTACCGATTAGGCACACTACAGCCTGCCGGACTGAACATTGAGTTCAATAATTTCAGAGCATGACAGCCCCCCACTTTACTTTCTTTTTCAGTCATTTTTAGTTATTTTTTCTTCCTTTTTTTTGCATTCCTTTTTACATTTTTTACAATCTTTTTTTGCATTTATTTCATTTCATCTTAGTTTGTTCAGTTTGCTTACCCACTGTTTTTTTCAGGTTGTTTTTCTTCAGGTTTGCACTTGCTGATGTTCAATATTCAGTATATTCACACCTAATCTGTACTAATGCTTTGTCTTTCAACACACCATTAACATATTGTTTGCCTTTGCTCCGTGACCTTTTGGTCAGCTATGTGGCCTGGTCCAATCTGCACCTTCTCCTTTGCTATCTCTTGCCCAACCCCCACCTCACTTGTTTATAATCTGTGACTTTTCTAATATTTGTCAGATCCGAAGAAGGGTCACTGACCCGAAACGTTAACTCTGCTTCTCTTTCCACAGATGCTGCCAGACCTGCTGAGTGAATCCAGCATTTCTTGTTTTTGTTTCAGATTTCCAGCATCCGCAGTATTTTGCTTTTATTTTAGAGGTTATGATGTAACTGTATAAAACGCTAGTTAGGCCACAGCTGGGGTACTGTGTACAGTTCTGGGCACCACACTATAGGAAGGATGTGATTGCACTGGAGAGGGTGCAGAGGAGATTCACCAGGACGTTGCCCGGGCTGGAGCATTTCAGCTATGAAGAGAGACTGGATAGGCTAGGGTTGTTTTCCTTAGAGCAGAGAAGGCTGAGAGGGGACATGATTGAGGTATACAAAATTATGAGGGGCATTGAGAGGTTAGATAGGAAGAAACTTTTTCCCTTAGCGGAGGGCCAATAACCAGGGGGCATAGATTTAAGGTAAGGGGCAGGAGGTTTAGAGGGGATTTGATGAAAAAGTTTTTCACCCAGAGGGTGGTTGGAATCTGGAACATACTGCCTGAAGGGGTGTTTGTGGCAGGAACCCTCACAACATTTAAGAAGTATTTAGATGAGCACTTGAAATGCCATAGCTTAAAGGCTACGGGCCTAGTGCTGAAAAATGGGATTAGAATAGTCAGGTGCTTGATGGCCGGCACAGACACGATGGGCCGAAGGGCCTGTTTCTGTGCTGTATAACTCTATGACTCTATTGGCTGTAATTGCTTCGAGATGTCTGGTGGTCATGAAAGGCACTATATAAATGCAAGTCTTTTTTCAGTGGGGCTACAATGGAGAAGACAATTGGTAATTGATGCTAGTCAGATTAATTGTCATTGGAAGAGGGCATGAAAATAAATTCTTTAACCTTTGTTTCAGCTTGCAAACAGAATGCTGCTTAGTGCAGTAAATGCTGCTTGGAGTTTCAAATGACAAAGTGACAAACCCGCGACCTCTACCATCTAGAAGGACAAGGGCAGCAGATCCATGGGAACACCACCACCTGCAAGTTCCCCTCCAAGCCACATACATCCTGACTTAGAACTATGTCGCCGTTCCTTCACTGTCACTGGGTCAAAATCCTGGAACTCCCTTCCTAAACAGCATTGTTGGTGTACCTACCCCACATGGACTGCAGAGGTTCAAGATGGCAACTTCTCAAGGGCAATTAGGGATGGGCAATAAATGCTGGCCTAGCCAGCGATGCCCACATCCCATGAATGAATAAAAAACAGTAGGGCGAACGTTTCTGTTGCACCTCTACAGGCATAGGGCATTGAGCGCCAGCATCCCCACCCCCCACGCACTCAAAAAACACTTAAATGACCCAGTTACTGGGATTTGGGGCAACATCAGATGAAGGACAATGTGATGAGTGATAACCTTGTTCTGCCATACCAGAAATGTTATTCTTGCTGTCAAAGTCATACAGACAGAATAATCCTCAGTTCAATTCCCCTTTGTGCTGTATTCGCTGCCATCAGCTGGGGTAATGGTAGGGGCACTACAGTTGGTCACAGTGCTTCTAGACCAGGAAGGAGAAAATCAGGCAGCATTTTCTCCTCTGATCTCTATCCAGCATTTCTCCTTGCAATGTGTGTACAAAGGTCAAACAAGAACAGGATTGGACTTGCTGCAGTGGTAAAATACTTTACTGACAATCAATGTGAAATGGAGGAACAGAGATTTCGAGGTGCAGATTTGCAGATCTTCGAAAGTGTGATTGCAGGCACGAAAAAAAAAGCCATAAAAAAGCAAACAAGATGATGAATGTAAAAGCAAAGAATTGATGTTGGATTTGTACAAGTCATACATTATAGGAAGGATATAGGAAGGATATCAGAGTAATGGAAAATTACAAGTTTACTAGAATGATGACAGGAATAAAAGGTTATAATTCTGAAGAAAGGCTCGAAGAATTTGAGCTTTTTTCACTGGAACAGAAGTTTAAAGGAAAATCCAATGAAAGCTTTCAAAATCATGAATAGTTTTGGCAAGATAAACAGTAGTTGGCTAATCAGTAACAAAAGGGTAAAAACTGAGGATTAAAATTGTGAAGTTCAATAGAGTGGATAGGGAGAAATTGTTTCCACTTGTGGGTGCTTTCATAAACAAGGAGGCATAAGCATAAGGGGCTAAAAATACGACAACCCCTGAAAACAGGTGCGTGGATGGCAATGAACAATTAACCCATGCCCATTGAAAGCAGTGCAGGCAGCACGGAAATTTAGTGCTGTCAGCTAATTTAAATGGTTGTGGCGTGCAGCCCAGCACTAAACGTGCAATTGACTGGCTGCATGCCACAGAAGTTTGTGCGAGACTAGCAGCATTTAAAGCTAGCCTGCACTAGTTAATGCCAGACTACACTTCTTAAAGGAGTGGAGCATTCTGGCTGCTGCAGCTACTGGAAGCCATTGTAGAAGAGTGTTGATGGTGCAACATGGCAGAGAGCAGGCTCCCAGATCTTCTGATGTAGCACTTGAGGCCCTGGTGCAGGAGGTGGGCAGGAAGAGAGATGTTATATATCCACAGGGAACCAGGAGGCCCACCAGACAAGTGCTTAGAAGGGAATGGGAGCAGATAGCCATGGAAATCAATGCGAACAGTGTCAACCTGAGCATCTGAGTGCTGTAAGAAGTTCAATTGACATCACAAGACCAGTCAAGGTCAGTGAATTCATCTTCCAAATCCCATATCCTTACAACTGAACCACTAGTCTCACACACTGCTCAATTCACCCCACCCCTTCACTTACCAACCAACAACCTCTATCAAGCACATATTCATAGCTTAACTTTGTTGTCGGACACTTTGCACTGCTGGAAGCCTCACTCCCACATTTCACAGCTTGCACACACTTCAAAATATTCACCCATCAAAGTTGTATATTTGGCTGGTATGCTGCCACCTTAATATATTCAGTTAGTCTATTTTAGAGAGATTACTTAGTCTGGAATAATTAGAACATTAACCTTTATTACATTATAACTATGTACAGCTTCACACCAGTCTGTGTGACTCCTCTGTAGCCATGCTGCATCTATCTTCAAGTCTCTCTCACATGCAATCTGTTACATTAACATGGTAGGAGGTATTCTTTACACTTTCTCAATATTAACCCTTTCAGACCCTGATACAACAATGATAGCCATATTACCCAAAACAGATTGCTCCACACTCACTGACACACTTAACTCTCTCTTGTAGGATGAGGGGTACACAACCAAAGGCAGCAGCAGCTAACCAGCAGGGCACTGGAACATCTGTATGTTCTCACCCCCATAGAGGAGATGGTGGTGCCATAATTAGAGCGGCCATTGCTGGGGCCATAGAGGATGATGGCATGTTCTTACCTAATCCACCTTCTCACATCCCCTACCCTCTCATCACACAATCTCTCCTCATTTGCAAGCTGCAGATGGTGTATGCATGCACCTTTTACTTTCCCGCCTCCAACACCCACTCACCACAACTCTACCCTTGTGCTTTTCTTCTTTCAGATACCCAAGAACTACCACCTGCCTAGACAGTAGTGCAGGAGCATAAAGGCCAAGAGGAGCAGCTCACTAATGATGAAGAACCACAGTGGGCTCAATTTTTGTTCCAGTGTCGGGAACCCAGCACCTGGAACATCTCTCTGCCTGATCCTGCATCATGCAGCAACTATTTGCCAAATAAAAAGGGCCTAACTGGCCTGGGGTTGAGGTCAGTGCCCAATTGGAGGCCCTGGAAGTGGCCTGGAGGTGAGAACTGGAAACTGAGGCAATTTTGAAAGGCAAATGGCAGACATGACTAGGTTTGCCATAGCCTGAAGGAATGGAGCAGCAGGGAACTTAGAGGGCAAGTGCAGGCATGGGCATGTGTCCCTGGGCGGCACCACAATCTTCTGATGCCTCCCTTGAGCCGTTAACGGATGCTGTGGCAGACAGTACTGATATCTCTTTCCTGGCAACTGGATGGAGAAATCCCCCCAGATAGACCAAGAGGGCTTGGTTGGAGGTGGCCACGGAGGTCAACAGTGGGTGAATCACCAGAAGGACGTATAACCAGTGCAGGAAGAGGTTCAATGACCCGATAAGGTCTGGTAAGGTGAGAGACCAGTGGCACCCAGGTGATAGGTCACCAACTCTGTAAATAGCAGCATGAACTGACCTCACAGAATGTCCATAGTTCTCCCTAACATTGTCAGATCAAGTGTCCAGTCACATCACTGAGACAGCAGGCACCCTCACTTATGGGGCACTATTCAGAAGAGGACATCACTGAGCGGCACATCTCATGCAGGAAGAGGTGAGGGAGGGCAGCCTACTCATGAAACATTCTCCTCTCATCCTCAGAGGAAGACAGCCCATAGTGCTCAGGAAATGGCCACAACGGGGGATGGTGTGGCCCTTATCCATACTCTGACCCCAACGGAGGACGCAGTGCTGGAGATCGCCAGGATGCTCACGAGTCAGTCGGTGGGGGATGGTGAGAGTGGAGGCTGTGAACAGCCGGGTCATTTGATTGCTCATTCTTGAAGTGAAAGGCATTGAGGAGACTCCTGCCCACTGCGTGCTGTGGCTTTTTGATCGCTATCATCTAGGCAGGAGTCTCCAACCTTTTCTTTAGTGAGAGCTACTTCTGATAGATGAAAAATATCATGAGCAACTTAAATAAATATTGAAAATATTTGTTTTTTAGTTTGCATTTATCTTTAGATAAATGCAAACTAAATATGCAGCTATTATAATTACATTATATGCAGGAAAATTGATCTTAACTTTATTTCAATGTGATACTTGGCACTGCATATTGTCCACTAGCCATGTGAAATTTGGCTTGTAGCTAGAGAGGGCAACCCTGATGGAGTTGTTCAGATGCTTGTCGATCAGTCGGGTTTGAAATTTTGATTTGATAAAGTTCATGTCAGAAACGGCGGACTCACAAAGATTGTAGAACCAAACAATGAAGCTGCTTTCATTGCTGCAGTGTGGATATTGCTGTACCTCTCTGTATCCACAAGACTCCAGAAGACAGTTGCAAGGTACCTTGATTTCAGTTGAATGTCAGTTTGAAGATTAATAATCTCCATTTCCAAATCGGCACAATCCAGGTTAAACAGCAAGCTCACTTGTTCAGAAATGTCACTTACATCCACTCCATAAAAGGGTCTGAAGTAAACATCATACGGTTCCAGCTGCTTAAAGTCACAAAATCTGTCATTGAATTCTTGGCCAAGCCTGGTCAAGAGATCTCTGTACTTGTTGGTGTCCAGAAGCTCAGCAGCAGCTTCATTTTTTGCCAGCATTTGGAGCACAAATGGAAAGTGCTGCACTTTCTTTTTCAGAAATTATTGCACCGCAAAGTTCAGTTTCGATTTGAAATCTTTCTCTTCACTTATTATATCGGCAATTGTTTCTTGGCCCAGAAAGGTCACAGACCTGAAACATTAACTCTGTTTCTCTCTCCACAGATGCTGCCAGACCTGCTGAGCATTTCCAGCATTTTCTATTTTTATTTCAGATTTCCAGCATCTGCAATATTTTACTTTTATTTTAGTGTTTAATCCATTGTCACTTCTCTTCCAGGAATGCCTACCTTGAAGAAGTTATGCTCATCTCTCCAATGGGATTTCTGTTTGTCTCATTTACCTTGTTCAGTGGCCAGTTCTGATGAAAGGTCACAGCCCCGAAATGTTAACTCTGCTTTTGCCTCCACAGATGCTGCCAGACCTGCTGAATATTTCCAGCACTTTCTGTTTTTATTTTAGTTCACCAGATTAATCCCTGGAATGGCGGATTGTCTTATGAGGATTAAGGAAACTGGGCCTGTATTCTCTAGAATTTCGAAGAATGAGAGTGATCTCATTGAAACCTACAAAATTCTTACAGGGCGTGACAGAGTACATGTTTCCTCTGGCTGGTGAGTCTAGAATCAGGTGACACAGTCTCAAAATAACGGGTAGGCCATTTAAGACTGAGATGAGGAAGAATTTCTTCACTCAGAGGGTGGTGAATCTTTAGGGTTCCCTGGACTTGTTGGTCCTACCCTTCACCTTAACAGGTACATGTTAGCCCTGAACTCTCACTATTTCCTTTTTGAATGATTCCCACTGGTCTGATGTAGCTGCTCCCAGTCCACTTTGGCCAGATCCTGTTTTATCTTCCCCCAATTCAATAGCTTTATTTCTGGTCCATCTTTGTCCTTTTCCATAGCTACCTTAAATTTTACAGAGTTATGGTCACTAAACCTGAAATGCTCCCCCATTAACACTTCTACCACTTGTCTGGCTTCATTCCCTAGGATTAGGTCCAGTACCGCCCCTTCTCTTGTAGGACTTTTTACATGCTGGTTCAAAAAGCTCTCCTGTATGCACTTTAAGAATTCCACCCCCTTTAAGCTTTTTGCAATAAGACTATCCCAGTTAATATTGGGGAAGTTGAAATCACCTAATATTATTACCCTATTACTATTATATTTTGTTCAATTTCATTCTCTTGGGGATATGATGTTCGTGAACGCTCAACATAAGTTAGAGGATTCAACAGGACAATAATAAGTGGTATATGCCAAAAGAGTGCAAAAACTAGAAAAGATCAGTTAATCATCAAAGCAGACTGTGATTTCTCCTGGCAGCCAGTCTTCGGGCCAAGTTAATGCTACTCCTACCCCTCCCACCGATGGATTTAGCATTGTTATCTGAAACTTACAAATTTATCAGGCGACTTCTAAACTTATCAGTTCACAAGGATTTGATAAATTTATAAATGCTCAGATATCTAGTACCACTAAAGAAATATTTGTACTGGCAGTATTTTAATAAAACGGTTACGGAATATCTGCTCTTCTGCACAAACATTTATGCATTTGTTGTCCTTGGCAGGTACTAAGAGGGGCTTTTAAATTTTATTTTCAAATATCTTTCAGTAATTGTTCTAATGAGATTACACAATTAAGTGAAATGGTTTGGTCTGGTTATATGGAGTAAAGCTGTAGCTGCACCAACCCATTTACCGTTCCAGGCATTGCACTTTATAGCCCTCACCTCAGAATCAGGGAATCAGCCAGATTTGGGGACATACCAGTAACACAAACTACTTCTATATCATTTGAATGTTTCTTCTCAATCCTTCTTAAAGTGTCTTTTCATTCATAATAATTGAAAGACCAGCAACCATAAATTATACTTTCTGAATGGCTATAAATACAAAAACACCCTTTATTGTTCGCCTGGAAGGATGACGACACTCATTAACTTCCTGCTGCATTATTATACTAGCAGCTTTTCAGAAATTCAACACATGAATTGTGACTTCAATTGCAGACTCTCATAGTATTATTTTAAAAATATCAATGGCAAATATGATAATCAAGACTTTATAATAAATGCCTGTCAGAATTTGTTTCAATACCAGAAGAAATGGATAAAATGCGAAATGTTCCAACCATGCAACCTGAATATCAGAGTGCCTATCTTGCCACTTATTAAGAAATTTATCTCATGAATTAGAAGTTCAGATAAAATGCTGAACAATGGATTAAATCAGCATACCTTGTTGTTATCTTCTGGTGTAAGTTTAACTTTGAGTTCTTAGATGATAACTGAAGTAAAACATGATGGCCTGGAGTTTCCATATAAATTCCACCCAGAAAACAACTTAATCTGAGTGAAATCAAATCAAATAATGCAAAAGATCATGGATTTTAAGGGTAAGTGAGTTGTGCTCATAACTACCCAAAAATCCATGATCTTTAAATCTCATTCAACAGGGTCTTTGCTTGAACCAATCCCCACCCACAAAACTGGCCCTTCCCCCAGGTCGGAATGATGACTTTCCACCAATTGCAGTCGCCTGGGGCGGGGGGGGGGGGGGGGGGAGGGGGGGGTTCATTACATTGCACCCACATTCTCAGCCACACACTTGCGGTCAGCAGTCATTTGAAGCTACAGGTCTGTCCTGCTGCTGCAGAAGTTATTTGTTTAAACAGTTGAAAAATAGTTAATTTTCTAGCAATTCCATTCCTCTTATTACTCTACTACTACTTATACTGCTTAATTGCACTGATCCATGAAAGATTTTATGTTTGGGATGATGGGTTTGCACTGAAACTTGGGTGCAATTTTACCTCTGCAAAACTAGCAGAGTTTTGAATGTATATAGGGGAAATGTTTCTCTGTGAGTGCCGCTGACACTGACAGACACAGCACACCTCAGGTGAACCTAAGAGAAAGCAATTGCTCTTGTTTATCCTCCAGGCACAGACTTGGCCTTTTGTGTAAAAAACTTGAGGAAATCAGAGTGCAGTTGCAGACCACTGATATTGGGGCCTTCGTTAGAGAGCAGCAGCCAGAATGTCCAGAGTGCCTCAGATTCTCCACGAGATCTCTTAAAATAATTCTGGAACTTGCCTTCTGAGTCTTCTGCCTGGGACAGGACTCCCACAGACACTTCAATCCATGGGCGCTGGGGCCAGGCTACAGTGTTCCTTTCTTCAGGTGCCACAGTGATGGGTCACACACCTTGTAATAGATGCAGACTCAGTAATGCATTGTGGGAAAGCCCCAGGAAATCCCAGATGGTTCCAGTTAAATTGTGGATTAAGTTGCTGCTAGTCTTCAGCATGCTGTTTTCATCAGATGTTGACAGAATGTCAAGCACTACAAGACAATTTGTGATGTCTTTGAGCTGGAGTCTGATACCAGAGAAGGGAGCACTCGGGTGCTTCTTTGCATGCCGGTTGCTCAAATAAAATGTAGAGACAAGCGTTTTCTGAGGATTTGTGCAGAACATGTCATAGTTCTTAAGTATTTTCAAGTCTTCTGCATGCTGTGTGCCAGTTGGGCAATTGTTCTTGCTTGGATGGTTAGCACAAGGTCATCCACTTATCCAACTTTCCTTGACTGGGTTGGTAAGGGATCACTCTGGAGTCTGTTGTTCAGATGTTGAGGTCTGCAAATCTGCTTTGTGAAATGTATGCAGAACTTGCAGTTGGTGAGCATGACTGTTCGTATGCACGATGCTGATTTGCAGCATACTATTCGAGACACTTTCAACAGTAGTCAATCCATCCTGACTCATGCTGCAGACAAATCTACTAATGCTAGTGCTGTTTTGAGCCTATGCTGATATCCAGCTTCGATGTGGGTCGAGAGCACAGTTACCTGGTCTCAGGTGTCCATCCAGATCTAAACCCTTCTCGCTGCTTAGGGATGTAATCCTTGAAGAATGGCATGAGTTATTGGAGTAACGTCCTTTTCAGAAGCTTGTACACATTGCACAGCAATGATATCAGTTTTTCAGGTGATCGATTGTTTTCTCTAATTTCAGGCTGATAATGACCATTGCATGTTGACTTGGTATCTTGCCAGAGGTTTATAAAAAGCACAACAGCC
The DNA here is from genome assembly GCF_036365525.1 of Heterodontus francisci. Classification (NCBI taxonomy): domain Eukaryota; kingdom Metazoa; phylum Chordata; class Chondrichthyes; order Heterodontiformes; family Heterodontidae; genus Heterodontus; species Heterodontus francisci. The sequence goes on along the minus strand of NC_090373.1, from coordinate 103,889,972 downwards.
AGCTGAGGTCATGTGGCCCCAGGTTCTTCAGGAATTCTGAGTGGAATTCATGAGGGCACAGTCTCAGGATAAGGGGCCAATCATTGAGGACTGAGATGAGGAGGAATTACTTCATTCAAAGGGTTGTGAATCTTTGGAATTCTCCAGCCCAGAGGGAAATTAAGGCTGGGATAGACAGATTTTTAGTCTCTCAGGGAATCAAGGGCTATTACGAGCAGGCGGGAACGTGGAGATGAAGCCCAAAGATCAGCCATGATCGTATTGAATGGCGGAGCAGGCTCGATGGGCCATATGGTCTACACCTGCTGCTATTTCTTGTGTTCTTGTGAGAAGGTGACACCTGAGCCTGTAGTTTTGCCAAATTTGGGAATTGTCAAAGCTTTAACCACTTGTGAATGGCCTTGATAAATAGGTTGGCAGTTGAAAAGGGAGCAAAACAGCTTACTTTTTACTTTCCTTTTTTGATACTGAACTGCATGGATCTTGGAATTCTGGGTGCCAATTACGTCAGTTGTGATGTGTGGGGCTCTACTTTGGAATGAGTTATAACCAGTAAGGTTACGGAAAAGTTTCCAGATTTCCTAGCTCGAGTTTATGAAATCTAGCGTTTACCTGGCTATTGCCCGTCACTCTCATAGAATTCAGTGATCCCAAGAATATAGTTGCAGCAGAAGCTTTACCTGTTGTCCTGTGTTCCACTAGAATTGCCTCATTGGCAGCTGACCAGCAGGGATTTTAGGCTTTCCTGTAGCTAACAGTGATGTTCTTTTTCATGACTACCTTAAGGAGGTTGATATTTCACTGCATTTTCAGGAATTTGTTGAACCATTTTAGCTATTATTTCCATATACTATATTTTGGTCATTGAACACAAAGCACAGGTCTGGAGAGCAGTCTTTCTCCAGTTAGCAGAATGGAATGTTCCTGGTTGCATCATATTGAAAGGTAAGTATTTTTCAAGGTCCATTCAAGGAGCTGTTCATCTGTGGCATTATTGTTGTCATATCCCTAGGTTGTGTGATGGCTCCTAAAGTCTCCAACCCATATTGAAGGGCAGCTATGATTTGGTAAACCTAGTTTGGGCCAGACAAAGTTTTGAGGTTTATAAACATTAATAATCGTAAACTCACCACTTTCATTGGGATGGCGTATGATACTCAAGAGTTCACATCTAAAGAGAAGTTGTTCCGGAGTCCAAGATGCACTGCAGCAACTTGCTAAGTCTCCTTCAACAGCACATTCCATACCCACGACCTCTATCACCTATAAAAACAAGGGCAGCAGGGACAAGGGAACACCACCACCTGCAAGTTCTCCTTCAAGTCACACACCTTCCCGACTTGGAACTATATCACCGTTCCTTCACTATCACTGGGTCAAGATCCTGGAACTCCCTCCCTAACAGCACTGTGGGTGTACCCACACTCCAAGGACAGCAAAGATTCAAGAAATCAGCTCACCATCACATTATCAAGGGCAATTAGCGATGAGCAATAAATGGCAGACGAGAGGTCTCCTATGTAGAGATGTCAGATGTGGACCTATGTCTTGCATTTGATGTTGGCCCCAAAAAGAATTGTCTTGTTAGGAATGCTGAATGTGCTGCTTTGGGTAGGTCATTGATTGGCATTTGGTTGCTTTGTTGATGGAGCACTTAACAGAAAGGGTTATGTGAAGGTTACCATCTTCCTTTCCCTTACTGTCATGCTAGGTCACTGATCACTATATTGAACTTTCACAGTGAGATGATAAGTGCTTCTTGGAATCAACAGAAGACTGGACCATTCTTTGGTCTTATTTTCTAAAGTTTGTTATGATCAAAAATTAACTTTCTCAAATCTTGGTACAACTAACCCAACACTGGATACTGCTTAGGAGCATTATGGCACATGTTCACAATATTAGATAATACATCTCAGAGGGGGCCTTATAAAGATATTTGAGATACTTAGCAAGATAGAGAAAGCATGTCAGGAACAATAAATGTGTTCAGATACCTCACAGGACCTAAACAAAGAAGGAAGAGAGTCAGGGTTGTGTATGGTAGGTTAAGGAGAACGTCAGAAGCTTTTCTTTATAGAGAGTGTTCAACTGCTGGAGTAAGTTAAGATCAGGATTCTAGGTTCATTTAAGAAGCAACTAGATGCTGTAATGGGAGGATGGCAGATTTGGTATTCTGGAAGAATAAGATCAAATGACGTTTTCCATCCAAACCTACCTTGTGATCTTGACAGCAGTGAGTTTCTTCATATTGTGATGCATCACACCCACTGCTTTCTAAAAAGAATTCAGCCACTTAGGTTGGAGTCTAAACCTACAAGTGAGTGTATCATATTGTTGCCATGATTGGAATTATTTAGAAAAGAGTAGACTTTGCTATAAATCCATCTCTATTTCAAGAAGTAAGAGGAAAACAATGTGGGTGAAATGGAGGGAGGGTGAATTTTGTGTTAGCATGTGCCTTTAGATTGGCAACTTAAATTGAAAAATCCATACTGCAGCCCATAGGCCAAGTCCAAGTCTTGGCAACCTGATCAAGAAGGTAACTCAGTTCTATTTTGCATATATTTCTTGCCTGCTAGATTTTTCTGTTTCACCTTTATGAGCTTGAAAGTTTAGGGAAAGCTGTTCTTAAGCTTGCTGTGTTAAGGAATACATTCTGAATTTGAACTCCATGTTGCTATCCACAGATTGAGACATATATAAATTAATTGGAATATAGATTCAAATTTCAAGTCTGTGGCCTTTGAGGCTTCATGGTATGCACCAAATTAGCCCACAAGGACTAAAAGCTTTGATGCTTCTGAGGTAAATGACAGTCTCAGAATTGATCATTTAGAGGTGAGATAGGGAAAGCCAAAAGCACAAACTACCTAAACATGCCACTGGGTGGTGCCTTCCTCTCAGTGTTTATTTTGGGTCCTTGTTCTCACTTATTGTAAGAATATAAACCACATCCTTTTCAGGGCAATTTACATCTGTGTCATTGGTCTTGGCCTTGCTAAGTTGTTACTCACTCCCTTATTCACACAGACTGGACACATGTGAATCATTGTCTGACTTCAAAATCAGGGCAGTGACCCTGTCATTTCTGATACATCTCCAGGCCATTATTGTGGATAAAATTGACATTTCATGCCTTTTTTTAAATACTCAGACATGTTACATACAAGTCATAGAAATTTCCTGGCAATCACCTGCAAATAATATTCCAATAAACTAATCATTAATCTTTTAACAGGAATGCTGCAGTATACCACCCAATTTAACACACTAACTGTTGCTGTTTGCGCTGGCTGCAACTGGGGACATAATTTGTCCATCCATTGTATTCTGCTCCAGGGCAGCTTCTGTCACAAATCTCATACTTGAGATTCTTGAGCCACTTATTAAGAAAAAATAGCAAAAGTGATTTCCAGTTATCTTTCTCACAGGTTTTGTATTCAAACTACCTTCTCCTAGGTAGCTGCAACCAAAGCTAAAGCACCTCACTGACCCTTTATTATGGGGGTTGTCATCCCCCTTACAATGGGGGGCTCTCACTCATTGGAGGCATGTATCCCGCTGGACATCAACCCGTATTCAGAGCCGACTCCATGAGATAGTCTGGAGTGGGACCCTTCTGACTTGGAGGTGGGAATACTATGCTGAAGCAGTGGTCATTCCATCTGGATACAATTATCTTGCTGGATGTCGATCAATACTTCGAGACCATGTTCTAGTCTTCACTCGCTTGGACTGTCTGACTCAGAGGGGAGGATGCTAAAACTAAGCCATAGGTTCATTCCCAGGGGCATAGTACCTGATCATAAAATTAACCTATCTAAGCTAAACACCTCCCTTTGCTGTGGCTCAGTGGGTATCACTCTCAACACTGTGTCAGAAGCTTGTGGGTTCAGGTTCCACTCCAGGAAATGTGAGCACAAAAGTTGAGGCTGACAGTCCAGCTCTTCAGAGATGCCGTCTTTCAGATGAAATGCGACACTGAGGTCATGGCTGCCCCCTCAAGTGAACGTAAAGGATCCCATGGCACCAAGTTGAAGAGCAGGGAAGTAGTCCTGGCCAATACTTAACTCTCAAACAAATCACTTAAAAAAAGATACTGCTGCCACAGTGCATCGGAGGTGGAGGGAGTGAATGTTTGTGGATGGGGTGACAATCAAGGAGGCTGCTTTGTCTTTATCAAGCGGGCTGCTTTATCTTAGATAAAAAATTTGCTGAAGGTGGATAAAAAGAGCAATTTGTTAGAGGAATTAATCAGGGTTCTGGTTAACATTGAGTGGGATTACACAGACCCCTCATTCACTCACTCTACTGAACCCCTCACACCCTAACGGAAGTCAGATGGCAGCCAATTACAGCTCTGGGGCAGTCCCTCAGAGACCCTTTAAAAGGTAACACGAGCTGGCTCTGTGTTCCAGATTATGCTTATATCTTTATTATTGGAACTATAGTGTAATATTTGTTAAGAATTTGATGATGTGCAATTTTTTTGTTGCTTTTACCTTACAAGTCAACTTCTTTGTGCCAACTATTCATAAGTAACTGGTGGGAACTGAAAGGCTGTCAACCTCCTTAGCCAGTCACACATCATTCCATTATCATTCTACACTTCTGAGGAATGTGCAATTTACAAACTGACAAATCTGCCAATAATCAAAATACAGCAGAACAGCTCAAACTGCAGGAGTTAACCCAACTTCCTGTTGTGTGTTCTCTGCATCAGATTAGTGCAAACTGCTGCAAAGACAATTCTTAGAATGGTCTACTATAGTTGACAAATTGCCTTAGGCTTAAACTCTTCTCACAAAGCAATTGCTTGAACTTGATGTTTATTCCCAATATTTTTTCTTTTGATCATTTTTCCAGTAAGAAAATGTAACTCATGTTCCTAAAGTGCTGTTTTCTTTAAATTTGAGTGACACACACAAATGATTCAATATAGCTGGATTTAATTTACTTGACTGTTGCTTGGTTTATAAAAAAAAACTTGCCAAATCAGTGCATGCCAAGCTGGGAGGAGAAATAGTAAATTTGTGCTATCTTAAAAATTCTGTAAAGCTTGTGCCAGGATTAGCATTAACAAAAGGGATGAAGCCAAAACTTTTAATGGAGTGTCAGATGACGGGAGGTATCAACAGAGTCAAAGAGTCATGAGCACATTAAAACTAGTAAAAGTACTTAAGTGCCTACATTCCCAACCTAGTTTCTCACATCAATACCTTGCTGGGTGCTGAAATTATCTCTTAATCAGTTTACATTACTGTATCAGGACAGTCCAGCTAACATTAAAATCACAGCATGAGTAATGTAAATGTATTCACCTTTTGTACGATTTCTTTCCATCTTGGCCATTTTCCAATTATTTGTTAAATTTTCATACAAGATACCTTAGGAGTTCCCAGTAGTAGCTAAACTTGCCACTGATAAACCAATCCTCCATTTATCTAATCATTCCTATTGAGCAGCTGCTGAAGAATGTACAAGCAATGAAACGTTTCTCTTAGATAAATGTTCTCATTTACAAGGTGTCCAATAACTGGCTCGTTCTACACATGATACTAATTAAATCCTGAATCTTATATTAATTAAAATAATTGCATTTTTAACTTTAGTGATTTTGGTGACTGACTAGTCAAATATTTTGATTATTTTATCTTATTTTTAATTTTCTCCTCTTTTTGAAATTATGTTAATTGTGCAATATTGCACAAAGTAAAGGTTGTATTCGCAATTCCATCATGCATAGATGCAATCTGTCACTGTTGTATTACTTCATAAAACAACATTCAAATCCTCACTGAGGGAGAAACTAGAAGAATTGATAGAGTTGCAGGAAAACATAATTGATGCTAATTCCAGTAGCATTAGACCAGAATGTATACTAATATTAAAATAAGGTATATATCAACTGTAAAGTATCCTGTTGATCAATTGAAAATTGTTCTTGGAGTGAAGAAATGACTGTTGTTCAGTGTGAAGATTAACACATGATAAGATGGACTGTATTAATAGTCAGTGTCTGGCCTGACAGTCACATGGGCACCAAAATATTGAACAAATATTCTGAAATAATTTCAAATTTTGTTCCCAAAAGGCTGGGCTTGATTCAAAACTTGCTAATGAACCAGACTTGTTTAAACGAAGACTGGCGACTAAAGTGCTTACTCTGCAAGAAACAATTTCTGTTGGAACTTTGAAAGTAAGTAACAATTAGCAATCTTGATTATATTAAATGTGTACATTGACACAGCTGTATTTTTATGAATTTAATCAACCCACAGAGAATAGACAAATTGGCTCCATAAATCTGTGATCAGTACACCTTTCTCCTTCTCCATCAATCACAGCTGTTATCTGGAAGTGTGAAAGAGCAGAAGCAGGGAATCTGCCTGTTAAAGGGAATCTTCCAGTACTTCATGTCTCTGATGGAGACAAACGTTCACACAGAGCAAGGTCTGTGAACTGTCAAACTCTGTCTGCTGGGGATCGGCAACTCCCTTAGCTCCTACAATCCCTCCCACAAAGAAATCCCTCATGCAGTCCTTGTCATCTTAAGGACAATAATTCAAACTGTACTTTATTACTAAGACAACAATTTGAGTGCCAGTGGGATAGCTGGATGTGCCAGGCACCCTTACCGTTTTAATTCTTTTTGATTGTGTGCAGCACTCAATCCCAGAAATATTTTCTTTTAATAAATATAAAAAAATGCATGGAAATGCATTTAACTGCTAAACCAGGACAGCATATGCATCCCCATTCTCTACATGATTCTGCAAACTGTAATTCCCCTTCTGGCACTTTAGCTGAGATCAACTGATCTAGCACAGATCAACATTTGACATTGAACCTTCCTGACCTATATGGCTTAGTTTCATGCCAGGCAGTGCATTTAATTAACTGAGCCATCAGGTAGAACTCAAATTTGTTTTCAAGAAATTTCTTGTGCTTTTCAAGGTGAGGAATTTTTATGTAGGGAACAGAAGGCTTCCCAGTTTTCACCACACTGGAGAAAGATTTCATCTGTGCACTAGGCTTAGTGAAACCATAAATCTTTAAAAGCCTATTAATGATTTAGCCACACATAGTGTACAGAGGAATTCTTCCCTTCTAGTGTCAGTGTTGAATGCCCTCAGCTTAGGCATAAGCTAAATTTAGCACAGCCAGGTTCAGTATAAATCTCCATTTATATTGCTGCGACAATGTTCCTTAACTTCAGCATGGAAAAGCAATTGCTAATCTTCCCCTATTCTTAATTGTTAAAGACAATATATGTTTGCATCACACAGTGGGGAAGATCTCAGGTTTGTTTGCTGGTTGGCTTTAGTTAATTGGAATTAACTGATCTCAACTGGGAGTGGCAATATGGGCGCCATTGGCCTGGTCTAGGGAAGAGAAAGTTATCTTGGGATCGCACTCCTGTTCACTATTTATATGAGATGTGGACATGATTCGGTTCAGCTTTCATTCCTTCAATTGTTGAATAACCAAAAAAACCCATTGAGGCTCATAAATAAAGAATGGCCAATTGGGTGAGGTACTTGTGGAACCATGGGTTCAGGCAGGGAGAAAATGGGACAGAACTGGGGAAGAAAGATATATAGAAAAGAGCATTTGTTACTGTGTACCAGTTTGATTTTTCGATTTCTCAAACTGATTATTCCTTTGGTCTTCTTTATGTAAGATTGCCAATTTAGCACCATTTTGTTTTTGCTGAAAAATGGACTGTCTTTTGTTGTGGGACTCACCCACTAAAAACAGGGTAGTGATTGTCCAAATTCATTTCAGTTAGGAACCTCATAGACTGCAGAATGAGCAGGCATTTGTCCATCAGTCAGGTCTGGATTCAACATGGGTGTCAGGAGATGAAAGGACAATGTATTTACCCATTGAACCACTCAGCTACCTGTTCCATTTTCACCTGTGTACTCTTGTCTTTCTCTGTTGACTGAACATAGGTGAACTCAGATGTATCAGCACGTGCTGTTAATTTGTGACAGACAGTTTTCTTCTACAATGTATTGTTATGATATTAGTGATTCCGAAAGCCAAAAAAAGTGCCAAAATAACACAAAACACCATAATAAACAAATGTTCTGGAAACATTTGCTTCTAATTTAATCATGCAGTATTGCTGATACAGACCCATAGATCAGGCTTGAAATACAATATTAAAAGTGCATCTCTTTAGAGAGGCTAGTGTCTCCACATAGTATATGCCAGGTCAAGTTAACTCTTATGTGAAATTTACAAATTTTAGTGTGGATCACAACATCATAACTCTGTTTAAATTTCATCAAACTGCCAGACTCATTCCTGTAAAATGAGGTAACCAACAGTAAATGTGGCCCCTACAAATATATGGTTGAATCTAGATTAACATGAAATAATTTTGTAAGAAAAATAAAGATGTGAATGCGAATGGCGCTGAGCAGGATTAGGATTCATGCAGTGAATGAGGATTATTAACTGTAGTTTATAATTCCACTGACATGCTTTAACCTGTCAGCTGTGCAATGATTATATAACACTACAGAGATTGTCACATCATGCTAATTTCCTCAAAGTCACAATCAGCAGAAATAACCACAGTCCAGCTTTGGCTGGATTTTGCTGTCAGCGGCGAAGGGACGGCACTTGCTTCTGGCCTCACAAAAAGTCCCCCAGAAAGATTTAGCAGGCTCTGGAGTGTAGACTTCCTCTTTGAATTTGGTGCCATTTATAGGGGAACTGTGATGTCCAGCCTCAGGCTAGGCAGGAGGCAAGCTGATCAGCCAATCAAAATTCCCACAGACAGCAATACAGCAAGTAAAAAGCATGGAATACAATTTACATTTTAATAATTTTACACAAAGCAAAATTTAGATTGGGCCATACACATTGGATTAAGGGAGAAGCTGAAACATCACAAATAAACTTTTTCAAAAAATAGTAATTTTAAAAATCATGTAATTTTTAAATGTTCTTCTGAGGAAATGAGACTTCACACTTGCAAAATTTACTTTTCCAGGCCAGTGAGGTTGTTCAGCAATAATAATGACTTAGTATGCTGTTAAAAACTCAGTTACTCCTGAATAAACAAGGCTTAACATTGTTTATAGTTTTTACAATAGGAATGATGTGTAAAAAGTTGAAGTTCACATCAAATCACTGATTCTGTGTTAATTGCCTCTGCAAAGACTGCAACAGTTCATCCTATAGAGGGACAAAGTATTCCTGACAACAACTTTCACATTTCCAAGTTTAACTGCGCATCTACAGCTGCCAGAAGTTGCTGTCAGAGTTACGCAGTAATGATGGTGAGAGCTCACAGTTTTGCTATCATTAAAACAACAAATTCTGGGCCAAAATCTTCCACTGTTATTGGTTCAATTTTTGAATAATATATAAAATTCCAAATGGTGTGAGATGGTCACATAGCTTGGCTTTGGTGCATTGAAGAGCCAGATCCTGAGTTTATACTCGAGTTATGTTGCCGCTTTTGCATTGATGTACAACACTGCAACCATTCTGTCTCAAAATGAAAATGACAATATAACTGCTCCCTAAAAATGTCCTTCAGGTGCTATGTTACATTCTGTTCATTGTACAGCAAGGTATATAGATGAAACAAAAACAGAAAGTGCTGGAAATACTCAGCATTTGTGGAGAGTGAAAAAAGCCAACGCCTCGAGTCGGATATGACTCTTCCTCAGATCCAGTTCTGAGCAAGAGTCATATCCGACTCGCGGCATTGGCTCTGTTTCTCTCTCCACAGATGCTGCTGGATCTTCTGAGTATTTCTAACACTTTCTGTTTATATTTCAGATATCTAGCATCCGCAGTAATTGCTTTTATTTAGGGTATGTAGATGATTTGGATTGTGAAATTTGTCATCTGTTGAAGAGCATTGTGCTTATCTTAACTGGCAATTTTCAGTTAGCTGAAACAGTGGAATTTTGAGCCCAAGGTCCCCTGCATTAACCTAGGGAATTCTCAGTTCCCAGGTGCAAAGGAAAAGAAAAAGTTGCAGGGTGTCCGATGTCAGGTCTCCATTCCCATTACAATGCCTAGGGATCTCCTGGGGTGCATTGAGGAAGCACTGTGCCTGCAGCAGGTAGGAGCAAAGGATGGCAATGAAGTGGGAGAACCATATGGGAGCCCTTTACATAACTTTGCTGCAGGCATGCCAGGTGATACCAAACGCAGGGTCACTAGAACATTTTGTCTGTGAGGCTTGCACCTGGCCCCCTCAGATTGAAAATTCTGAAAGGCACACAGCAGAGAAGCCAAAGAAGCCTCAGGTGCTGCACTGGATATAAGGGACCGATCATCTTTAGCTGTTTAATCAATGATCATTGTTTCTTCAGTATTCAGTTCCTTTCCCAATTCCTCAGGTGCCCACATGGCAAAGGTGCAGAACGCACTCTGGGTGGGAGCCTTCAATGTCCATCACCAAGAGTGGTGTGATAGCACCACTACTGACCGAGGTGGCCAAGTCCTAAAGGACATAGCTGCTAGACTGTGTCTGCAGCAGGTTGGGACGGAACCGTCAAGAGGGAAAACATACTTGACCTCGTCCTCACCTGTCTTCTTGAACTACTGCAATCCATCTGGTGTGGGTACACCCATAATGCTGTTAGGGAGGGAGCTCCAGGACTTTGATCCAATGACAGTGAAGGAACGGCAATATATTTCCAATTCAGGATGGTGTGTGGCTTGGAAGGGAATTTTCAGGTGGTGATGTTCCCATGTATCTGCTGCCCTTGCTTTTCTACGTTGAAGACGTTGAGGGTTTGGAAGGTGCTGTCAAAGGAGTCTTGGTGAGTTGCTGCAGTGCATCTTGTAGATGGTACACACTGCTGCCACTGTGCGTCGGTGATGGAGGGAGTGATTGTTTAAGGTGATGGATGGGGAGATAATCAAGTGGGCTGCTTTGTCCTGGATGGTGTCGAGCTTCTTGGGAGTTGGAGCTGCACCCATCCAGGCAAATGGAGAGTATTCTATCACACTCCGGACTTGTGCCTTGTAGATGGTGGACAGGCTTTGGGGAGTCAGGAGATGGGTCACTCAATGCTGGTAGTACTCTATGCCTCTATTTATCAAGCCCAGGATCCTGGATGCCTTTCTAACCACTTGCTCAATCTGCCCTCAAACCTTCACCAATCTGTGCACATAACCCACCCCCAGGGTCTGTCCAATCCATTTTAGAATGGTACCCTTTATTTTATACTGCCTCCTCTTGTTCTTCTTCCAAAAATGTATCAATTCACATTTCCCTGTATTAAATTTCACCTGCCATGTGTCTGCCCATTCCACCAGACTGCCTACATCCTTTTGAAATCTATTACTAACCTTCTCACAATTCAGAATACTTCCAAGTTTTGTATCACCTGCAAATTTTGAAATTGTGACCTGTACACCCAAGTCTAGGTCATTAATATATATATCAAGAGAAGTAATGATCACTGGTGAACCCCACTGTATACCTTCTTCCACGCCAAAATACAAATGTTCACCATTACTCTCTGATTCCTGTCACTCAGCTAACCTCACAGTCATTTTGCCACTGTCCCTTTTATTCCATGGGCTTCAACTTTGCTGGCAATCCTATTATGTGGCACTTTATCAAATGCCATTTGGAAGTCCATATACACCACATCAATTGCATTATCCTCATCAACCCTCATTGTTAGCTCATCAAAAAACTCAATCAAGTTAGTTTAACATGATTTGCACTTAACAAATCTGTGCTGGCTTTCCTTAGTTAATCCACACTTGTCCAAGTGACTTAATTTTGTTCTGGATTATTGTTTCTAAAAGCTTTCCTATCATCAAAGTTAAAATGACTGTCCTGTAGTTGCTGGGCTTATCCTTACACCCTTTTTTGAACAAAGGTGTAACATCTGCAATTCTCCAATCCTCTGGCACCACCCCTGTATCTAAGGAGGATTGGAAGATTATAGCCAGTGTCTTCGCAATTTCCACCCTTACTTCTCTCAGCATCCTCAGATGGATGCATCCCATCTGGCCCTGGTGACTTAAATCAACTTTAAGTACAGCCAGCCATCCTTATACCTCCTTTTTTAAAATCAATTTTTAGCCCATTCAGTGTCTCAGCTATCTCCTCTTTCATTATGACTTTGGCAGCATCTTCTTCCTTGATAAAGACAGATGCAAAGTACTCATTTAGTAGCTAAGCCATGCCCACTGCCCCCATGCATAGATCCCTTTACTGGTCACTACTTGGCTCCACCCGTCCTCTTATTATCAATTTACTATTTATATGCCTATAAAAGACTTTTATATTCCCTTTTATGTTAGCTGCCAGTCTCTTCTCATACTCTCTCTTTGCCTCTCTTATTTCCTTTCTCACTTCCGCTCTGAATTTTCTGTATTCATCTCGGTTCTCACTTGTATTATTACCCCGACATCTGTCAAACGCATGCTTTTTCTGCTTCATCTTACTCCCTATCTCTTGCATCATTCAGGGGGCTCTGGATTTGATTGTCCTATATTTTCCTCTCGTGGGAATGTACCTTGACTATACCTGATCTATCTGACCTTTAAAGGCAGCCCAATGTTCTATTACAATTTGCCTGCCAATCTTTGATTCTAGTTTAACTGTGCCAGATCCGTTCTTGTTCCCCTAAAATTGGCCTTCCTCCAATTAAGTATTTTTTTTCTAAATAATGACTTGTCCTTTTCCATCACAAACCTAAACCTTATGATACTATGATCACTGTTCCCAAATGTTATTGTACTGACACTTGATCTACCTCATTCTTCAGAACTAGATCCAGAGAAGACCAGAGAGAGAGAGGCAGAGAGGACCAGAGAGAGAGAGAGAGAGAGAGAGAGAGAGACAGGGAGTGAGAGAGCATGGTGGGAGCAGAGCTTTAAAAAGCATGCCAAAAAGGACAGTCGGAGACCAGAGAGAGAGAGAGAGCACGGCGGGAGAGCAGCAGGGGTAAAATCGAAAAGTGACATCAGAGTGACATCACAGTTGACAGAGAGAGCAGGGGAACAGAAAGCCTCCGGGGTGAGTATACAGGTAAGCTTTTAATTTATCTAATCTTAATTAATCGAATATAAAATAAGACTTGATCGATTCAGTATTATATAAACTAAAAACGAAAGCAGAATTTATAATTTATAATAGAGTGAAAAAAAAGAGACCAGCAGGGAGTGAATTTGCGCAAATTCAGACAACTTAATACATAAGCTGTATTAAGTATTATTAGGGGTTATCAGTATTTGTAAGGTTTACTAATAGTAGTAAGGTTTATTAGAATTGGCAAGCTTTATTAGCATTGGTAATGTCTATTATCAGTTGGAAGGTCTACATATCTGCGTAATCAAGAGAAGTATAACTTTAGAACAAGTAAGTAGCTGGTGACTATTTTGAACAAGTGAGTAGCTGGTGAGTATTTTGAACGAGTAGCTGGTGAGTATTTTATTGAGTAAGGTTTATTTTAACTCGTGAACTGTATTGATCTTTAGTAGGATTTATAAGTACTAGTAAGGTTTTATTAATAATTCTAAGGTGTTGTGGTATTGATCAGGGTTTTTTTTTAACAGTAACAAAGGGTCAACTCATAACTAAAGGAATGGCAGGGGTGCTTCAACCTCGTGAGTGCACTTCCTGTGCAATGTGGGATTTCCAGGATACTTCCCGTATCCTGGAGAACCATTTGTGCAGGAAGTGTTGTCAATTATGGCACCTTGAGTTCCGGGTTTTGGAATTTGAGAGCAGCTGGTGACACTGCGGTGCATTCATGAGGATGAGAGCTCAATGGATAACATGTTTATAGATGTGGTCACCCCACAGCTTAAGAGTATGCAGGGAGAGGGGGAATGGGTGACCACCAGACAGTCAAAAAGAATTAGGCAGGTAGTGCAGGAGACCCCTGAGTGCATCTCACTCTCCAACAGGTATTCAGTTCTGAATATTGAGGAAAGTGAGTGGGGAGTGCAACCAGAGCCAAGTCCATGGCACCATGGGTGACTCAGCTGCACAGGGGGGTACAGGGAAGATTGGATGAGCCATAATTCAATAGTCAGGGGGAACAGACAGGCGTTTCTGTGGCCACAGACGTGAATCCAGGATGGTGTGTTGCCTCCCTGGTGCCAGGGTCAAGGATGTCACTGGGTGGCTGCAGAGCATCCTGAAGGGAGAGGGTGAACAGTCAGAAGTCATGGTCCACATCGGAACCAACAACATAGCTAGAAAGATGGATATGGTCCTGCAGTCAGAATTTAGGGAGCTATGTCAGAAATTAGCAAGCAGGACCTCAAAAGTAGTCACCTCCGGATTACTCCCAGTGCCACCCGCAAGGCAGCGTAGAAATAAAAGGATCAGACAGATGAATGCGTGGCTGGAAAAATGGTGCAGGAAGGAGGGCTTTAGATTGCTGGGACATTGGGACCGGCTCTGGGGGAGATGGGACCCGTACAGGCCAGATGGGTTGCACCTGAACGAGCCAGGACTGAGTTCCTTGCAGGATGTTTTGTTAGTGCTGTTGGGGAGGGTTTAAACTAGTTTGGCAGGAGGATGGGGACCCGAGGGTAGACTCAGTTGGGACAAAATCAGAAATGAAAATGGAAGGCAGAAAATTAATTGATGAGTCTAGATGACAGAGGAAACAAAGGTTAGAAAATTAAAAAAAAGAGTTTGGCAGTACTCAAGGGTATCTAGTTCAATGCAAGGAGTATAGCAAATAAAGCAGATGAGCTGAGGGCACAGGTAGACACGTGGCAATATGATATCATAGCTATTACAGAAATATGGCTTAAGGAGGGACAGGAATGGCAGCTCAACGTTCCTGGTTTTCAGACGCGATAGGGAGGGGGATGGGAAAGGAGGGTTTGTGGCAATTTTGTTCAAGGAAATAATTACAGCTGTGAAGAGGGATGATATGTTGGAAGGTTCGTCAAATGAGGCCATATGGATTGAGCTAAGGAACAAAAAGGAGCAATCATACTGCTGGGAGTGTACTATAGACCCCCAAACAGTCAGAGGGAGATAGAAGAGCAGATATGTAGGTAAATCTCTGAGAAGTGCAAGAACATTAGGGCAGT
The DNA here is from genome assembly GCF_036365525.1 of Heterodontus francisci. Lineage (NCBI taxonomy): Eukaryota > Metazoa > Chordata > Chondrichthyes > Heterodontiformes > Heterodontidae > Heterodontus > Heterodontus francisci. Next base: position 103,874,909 of record NC_090373.1, on the reverse strand, counting down.
AAAAGTAGGGGGTTTTAACTACCCCAATATTAACTAGTGTGAAAGGAATAGAGGGAGCAGAATTCTTGAAGTGCATTCAGGAGAACTTTTTTTGCCAGTATGTAGCATGTCCGACAAGAGAGGGTGCTGTTTGAGACTTAGTTTTAGGAAATGGAGATGGGGAGGTAGAAGGGGTGGTAGGGGGAGAGCATTTTGGTGGTGGTGATCATAATTCAGTCAGTTTTATTGAAAAGGACAGAGAGAGAACATGAGTTAGAGTTCTCAATTGGGGAAAGGCCAATTTTACTAAACTGAGGAGTAATTTAGCGAAAGTGGACTGGAAACAGCTACTTGAAGGTAAATCAGTGTCAGAACAGTGGAAGGCATTTAAAGGGGAGATTCAAGGTGTTCAGAGTAAACATGTTGCCACAAAGAAAAAGGGTGAGATGACCAAACCTAGAGCCCCATGGATGTCAAGCAGCCTACTGGGTAAGATAAGGCAGAAAAGGAAAGCTTATGTCCAACACCGCGAACTCAATACTACAGAAGGGAAATTAGAAAAACAAAGAGAGGGCATGAAAGAATATTGGCAAGCAAAATCAAGGTGAACCCAAGGATGTTTTATTAATACATTAAGAATAAGAGGATAACAAAGGAGAGAGTAGGGCCCATAAAAGACCAAAAAGGTAACCTATGTGTAGGGGCAGAAGATGTTGGTATTGTTCTTAATGAATACTTTGCATCTATCTTCACAAAAGACGGGAACAATGCAGATATTGTAATTAAGGAGGAGGAGTGTGAAGTATTGGATGTGATAAACATAGGGAGAGAGGAAGTATTAATAGGATTAGTATCCTTGAAAGTTGATAAATCATCAATGCCAGATGAAATGTACCCTAGGCTGTTAAAAGAAACAAGAGAGGAAATGGCTGAAGGTCTAACCATCATTTTCCAATCCTCACTGGATACAGGTGTGGTGCCGGAGGATTGGAGAACTGCTAACGTTGTACCTCTGTTTAAAAAGGGAGCGAAGGATAGACTGAATAATTACAGGCCAGTCAGTCTAACCTCAGTAGTGGATAAATTATTGGAATCTATTCTGCGAGACAGGATAAACTGTCACTTAGAAAGGCACAGGCTTATCAAGGATAGTCAGCATGGATTTGTTAAGGGAAGATCTTGTTTGATCAACTTGATCGAAGTTTTTGAAGAAGTAACAAGGAAGATAGGTGGGGATAGTGCAACTGATGTGGTTTACTTGGATTTTAGCAAGGCTTTTGAAAAGGTCCCACATGGCAGACTGGTTAAAAAAATAAAATCCCATGGGATCCAGAGAAATGCAGCAAGGTGGATACAAAATTACCTCAGTGGCAGGAAACAAAGGGTAATTGTTGACGGCTGTTTTAGCGATTGGAGGGTTGTTTCCAGTGGCGTTCTGCAGGACTCAGTACTGGGTCCTCTGCTTTTTGTGGTATATATTAACGATTTGGATGTAAATGTCAGGGGCATGATCAAAAAGTTTACAGACGACGCAAAGATTGGCCGTGTGGTAGATAGCGAGGAGGATAGTTGTAGGCTGCAGGAAGATATTGATGGTCTGGTCAGATGGGCAGAGAAGTGGCAAATGGAATTCAACCTGGTGAAGTGTGAAGTGATGCATTTGGGGAGGTCAAACAAGGCAAAGGAATACACGATTAATGGGAAAATACTGAGAAGTGTAGAGGAACTGAGGGACCTTGGAGTGAATGTCTACCGATCCCTGAAGGAGCAGGACAGATCAATAGGGTGGTAAAGAAGGCATATGGAATCCTTTCCTTTATTAGCCGAGGTACAGAATATAAGAGCAGGGACGTTATGATGGAACTGTATCACTCATTGGTTAGGCCACAACTTGAGTGCTGTGTGCAGTTCTGGTCACCTCATTACAGAAAGGATGTAATTGCACTAGAGAGGGTGCAGAGGAGATTTACAAGGATGTTGCCAGGACTGGAAAAATGCAGCTATGAGGAAAGATTGGATAGGCTGGGGTTGTTCTCCTTGGAACAGAGAAGGCTGAGGGGAGATCTGATTGAAATGTCCAACATTTGGAGGGGCCTGGATAGAGTGGATGTGAAGGGTCTATTCACCTAAGCAGAGAGGTCAGTGACGAAGGGGCATAGATTTAAAGTGATTGGTAGAAAAATTAGAGGAGAGATGAGGAAAAACATTTTCACCCAGAGGGTGTTGGGGGTCTGAAACTCGCCAAGTAAAAGGGTAGTTGAGGCAGAAACCCTCAACTCATTCAAAAGAGTTTGGATATGCACCTCTAGTGCCGTAATCTGCAGGGCTATGGACCAGATTCTGGAAGGTGGGATTAGAATAGGTGGATCGTTTTTCGGCTGGCACAGACACAATGGGCCAAGTGGCATCTTTCTGTGCCTTCAACTTTCTATGATTCTATGATTCTAAAGTCTCCTTCCTTGTTTGGCCGGAAACATACTGATCAAGAAAATTCTCCTGAACACACTTCAGCAACTCTTTACCCTTTCTGCCCTTTACACTATTACTATCCCAGTCTATATTAGGATAATTAAAGTTCCCCCATTAACACTATATAATTTTTTCACCTCTCTGTAATTTCCCTGCAATTTCACACCTATATATTTTTCCACTACTTGGTGACCGATAGGATTCAGGCAGAAGTGTAATGGTACCTCCATTGTATCTTACCTCTATCTAAATAGATTCTGTCATTGACCTCTCCAGGACATTCTCTCTCTCCAGCACTGTAATATTCTCCTAATCAATACTGCCTCCCCTCCTCTTTTCTTTCCTTCTCTGTCTTTTCGGAACACTCTGTATCCAGGAATACTTAGTATCCTGTCCTGATAGCCTTTGTACCCTTTTTTGAGCCAGGTCTCTGTAATTACATGGCCTCATAATAACATGTGGCTATCTGCACCTGCAGCTCACTGCAACTCCCTCCCTAACACCACTGTGGATGCTCCTACACCACACAGACTGCAGCAGTTCCAGAAGGCAGCTCACCACCACTACCTTCTCAAGGGCAATTAAGGATGGACAATAAAGGCTGGCCTTGCAAACAACACTCACATCCCATGAATAAATAAAAATAAAATCCCATAAACAGAAAAAAGATGACTATCCAATTAATCTATTTTTTGGTGTTGTTGGTTGAGGGATAAGTGTTAAGAAGACAGTGGAGAACTTCCCCGCTATTCTTTGAATTATGCCAGGACATCTTATGTGTTCATCTAAAAGACAGCACCTCCAATAATGCAGCAATTTCTCAGTGAACTATGGAATAGAGGAATATCATGTGAAGATGTTGCACATTTGTCTGCTTGTGTTGTCAAATATTCACTTCTCGTTTATAACTTTGAAAGCCTAGAAATGGCTGTTGCTGCAATGAGCGGACAAACATTGACCTGTTTATATAACATTCCTGTGCCCACTATTTTAATACATGTATTAATTCATTCTGTTTAAATGGATTAATGCTTTTATGAAATAGTCAAACCTGCTAAATGTTTGTCTGCTGATATTACTGACAGTCATCTTGATCTCTTCTAAAATCAAATCCTAACATTTGTCCACCTTCATGCAGTATATCTTGTGACAAACATATAAGATCCTGAGGGCTCTTGACAAGGTGGATGTGGAAAGGATGTTTCCCCTTGTGGGAGAATCTAGAACTAGGGGTCACTGGTTAAAAATAAGGGGTCACCCATTTAAGACAGGGATGAGAAGAAATTTTTTCTCTCAGAGGGTTGTGAGTCTTTGGAATTCTCTTCCTCAAAAGGCGGTGGAAGCAGAGTCTTTGAATATTTTTAAGGCAGAGGTAGATAGATTCTTGATAAGCAAGGGGGTGTTACTTTATCGGAGGTAAGTGAGAATGTGGAGTCGGGGTTACAATCAGATCAGCCATGATCTTGTTGAATGGCGGAACAAGCTTGAGAGGCCGAGTGGTCTACTGCTGCTTCTAATTCATATATTCATATGACTTAAACATTATTTTGAAAACTATCAACAGGTTTTTTGAGACTGCCTGATATGGTAAGCAAGGACAATGCAGGGTAGGAGGAAAAGCAGCGTTTACACCCCACTGGGCAGGTTGAGGTCAAACTTACCAGATGCTATCTATCCATGTGAATGAAAAAAAGGCCAGTGATGATGGCACGCCTTCTGGAGAATGTACAAGCAGCATGAACCTCCCGGAAAGAGAGAAATTGTTCATAAATACCTTGTTGCATACTTAATTTACACTAACTTGCTGAATACAAAAATCTATTAATCTTTCAGGTTGCTACTGACAATAAAATGATAATATTCAGAATAAAAACATGATACATCAGTTTGAAGGACAACAGAGCCAAAACTATCAATTAAATAACCGAAGGGATAGTTCCATTCTGTATTCTATATTTTTGTTTCTCTTCATCATTCAATCTCTAATGTAGCACAAAAGAATATTTAAGTTGAAAGAAAATTCTCTCTATACATAATTATTATAGAAACCTATGTTTTACTTTCAGCTACGATGGTATGATAGTTCTGTTTAAAGCTTTTTAAGAAGTCACATCTGCGTGAAGCAAAGCTAATTTAAAACAGATGTGATTAAATTTAAAATTCTGTTTAACACATTGTAAGAAATAATAAACATAAATTAGAGCTCAAAGGGGCCCATATTCAGACTGTTGGTAATTTTCATGCTCACTTACCACCATGAGGAAAGTGGCAGACCAGGCATTTAGGCTGAGCTAGTTTGGGCACTACATCCCCACCCGAATAATAGAGGGTCAAAATATGAGAACAAGTTACATAATCTTGGTGTGCATTTCTTGGAGGATAGAAGATTTCAGAGTGATTTGATCAAGGTGTTTAAAATGTTAAAATTATTTGATAGCGTAGATACAGAGAAACCATTTTCTCTGGTGGGGTAGTCAAGAACAAGAGGACATAATCTGAAAATTAGAGCTCGGTCACTCAGGAGCACTTTGTCATGCAAAGAATAGTAGAAATATGAAATTCTCTGCCCCAAAAGCCGATGAATGCTGGGACAATAGGAACTTTCAAGACTGAGATCAACAGATTTTTGTTAGTTAAGGGTATCTAGGGATATGGAGCAAAGGCAAATAAATGGGTGGAGGTGCAGATCAGATTTGAGGGGCTGAAAGACCTACTCCTGTTCCTAATACTCAGACCTGTCCTTAACAATACTGACAGACTAAATACTTCTGGTTTGGAATTGACAGCAGAACTTTTGTGCGAATAGCAACCAGCACTACATCCTCCATGACAGATGAGTTTCTTTTGGTGGTAACCTGTTAGGCGCAGATACAAATGCATTGGTATCTGCTACAATAGTGTTTCTTATCTGCACTGCTTGCGATCTGGTGTCTTGTGCTGTCGGACTCCAGTCAGTCTGAGTCCAGGCATGAAGGTATATATCAGACCTAAGCTCTGCAGTCCAGCCACATTCAGTCATGAATGGTGGTGGACAATTAAACAACTAACAGGAGGAGGTGGCTCCACAAATATCCTCATCCTCAATGGTAGGGGAGCGCAGCAACTTAGTGCAAAAGATAAAGCTGAAGTATTTTCAACAATCTTCAGCCAGAATTGCCGAGTTGATGATCCATCTCGGCCTCCTCCTGCGATCCCCAGCATCACAGATGCCAGCCTTCAGTCAATCCGATTTACTCCACGTGATATCAAAAAACGACTGAAGGCACTGGATGCTGCAAAGGCTATGGGCCCTGACAACATTCCGGCAATAGTACTGGAGACCTGTGCTCCAGAACTTGCCATGTCCATAGCCAAGCTGTTCCAGTACAGCTACAACACTGGTATCTACCCAACAATGTGGAAAATTCCCCAGGTATGTCCTGTACACAAAAAGCAGGACAAATCCAACCCAGCCAATTATCACCCTATCAGTCTACTCCCAATCATCAGTAAAGTGATGAAAGGTGTCGTCGACAGTGTTATCAAGCAGCAGCAGTTGCTTCGCAATAGCCTGCCCAGTGATGCTCAGTTTGGGTTCCGCCAGGGCCAATCAGCTCCAGACCTCATTCCAGCCTTGGTTCAAACATGGACAAAAGAGCTGAACTCAAGAGGTGAGGTGAGAGTGACTGCCCTTGACATCAAGGCAGCATTTGACTGAGTATGGCATCAAGGAGCCCTAGCAAAACTGGAGTCAATGGGAATCAGAGGGAAGACTCTCCACTGGTTGGAGTCATACCTAGCGCAAAGGAAGATGGTTGTGGTTGTGGTTGTTGGGGGTCAATCATCTGAGCTCCAGGACATCACTGCAGGCGTTCCTCAGGGTAGTGTCCTAGGCCCAACCATCTTCAGCTGCTTCATCAATAACCTTCCTTCAATCATAAGGTCAGAAGTGGGGATGTTCACAGACGATTGCACAATGTTCAGCACCATTCGTGACTCCTCAGATACTGAAGCAGTCCGTGTAGAAATGCATCAAGACCTGGACAATATCCAGGCTTGGGCTGATAAGTGGCAAGTAACATTCGCGCCACACAAGTGCCAGGCAATGACCATCTCCAACAAGACAGAATCTAGCAATCTCCCCTTGACATTCAATGGCATTACCATCGCTGAATCCCCCACTATCAACATCCTGGGGGTTACCATTGACCAGAAGCTGAACTGGAGTAGCCATATGAACACCGTGGCTACAAGAGCAGGTCAGAGACTGGCAGTCCCGCAGTGAGTAACTAACCTCCTGTCTCCCCAAAGCCTGTCCACCATCTACAAGGTACAAGTCAGGAGTGTGATGGAATACTCTCCACTTGCCTGGATAAGTGTAGCTCCAACAACACTCAAGAAGCTCGACACCATCCAGGACAAAGCAGCCCACTTGATTGGTACCCCATCCACAAACATTCACTCTCTCCACCACTGACGCACAGTGGCAGCTGTGTGTACCATCTACAAGATGCACTGCAGCAATGCACCAAGGCTCCTTAGACAGCACCTTCCAAACCCAAAACCTCTGGACCTCGAAGGACAAGATGTATGGGAACATCACCACCTGCAAGTTCCCCTCCAAGCCACACACCATCATGACTTTGAACTATATCGCTGTTCCTTTACTTTTGCTGGGTCAAAATCTAGAACTCCCTTCCTAACAGCACTGTGGGTGTCCCTACACCCCAAGGTCTGCAGCAGTTCAAGAAGGCGGCTCACCACCACCTTCTCAAGGGCAAATAAGAATGGGCAATAAATGCTGGCATAGCCAGTGACGCCCACAGCCTGGGAACAAATTAAAAAAACAGTAAAATTGTACAATGTTGCTTCCCAAGATCCAGCTCGGGTTTTGAGCCTGGAGAGCAGATGACAACTGCCCTGTTTCATATTCACCTCCATGACTGTCAATAGCTTTGGTAGCCTATGAAGTTGATGTGAGCAAGAATTGGTTCAACCACAAATGGGAAAAGATCAGATAAAATGTGCAGAGGATAACATTGCTGCCTGCAGCAGAATAAAAAACAAAACATGTCTTACCTTGTCACCACCAGCATGAGGTGCTGATCTCACTTCTGTTGGTGATCGGAGTGTCTGAAGGCAGTACACCAAACAACACAAATAATCATTGTAGCTTCCTGCTCACTTCAACATCCTAAAATGTGGTACTCATTTTGCAGGGGAGTGGGAGAGAAACAGTTGTGCTGGGACCTACTATTCACTAGGTACTAGTGGTATTTGGATGGGCAGTAATGAGCTGTTGTCTTACACTGTTCCATTTCAAAAAGATGAAAGGCTGAATGAATCTGGTTAGGATTCAAATTGAAGTATTCTGGTTTGCAGCCTTTTATTCGAGTTACCCAGCAGCCAGAATGAGAGGGGGATTCATTCAGAATCATGCTTTGAACAATCCTAACCCTACATAAGCTATAAGTTCCATTCTGTTTTTCTGGACAAGTGTTGGAAGGGTTGTAGCCAAAAGGGAGAAGCATTGCACGCATTCTTGTTGAGCCAACCTCCAGGCCTAATAATCAGAGGCACTATAGGCCCAATGACTGCCCAATATCGTGATTCGAAGTCAGGAAATGCATACACCAGGTAGCACACAACTCCATTTGACCTTCCCCCTTCCCTACATAATAAACTTGTGGACAATTAAGCAAGAAATACACAGGCAGTAGTCAGGAAATGACCAAAGTGCAGACTCATTCCACTCAAGTATCCCAAGCTCTAGCCCCTCAATGCCGCTCCAATTTAGGAAAGTCAAGACTAACAGTGGAAGACAACAGCTCACTACTGCCCACCCAAATGTTACTGGTATCTACTGAATAGTAGCTCCCAGCTCAACTGTTTCTCCCCCACTCCCCTGCTAAGCCTGCAACCAATTTTTAAAGAGTAACACCTTTTGTGTCTATGAATCATGCTAGTGAACTAACTATACACGTGTATACTGTTCAAATATTGAGTACTGTCTAACCTTATATGTATTATGATTCATCCAGATCTGTAAATACTGTAGATAACAATTCAAACTAAAATATATGACATTATTGTACAATATTGTAGCTGCTTGGCCAAAGTATCCTACACAGTCAGACTACCTTGGGCGACATAAATGCGGCCTATGTCATCATGCCATTGTTGCCATTTTGTGATTAGCTTTGGCAGTGCAACATTGCAGTCAAGTACCTCATTACCCCTGGCTAATAACTAATTGGATTCAGGTGGCATTTTTAACATAAGAAACAGCCCAACACACTTCAAATACAGATATAAGGAAAACTTTTGCCAAGTCAGCAATGATAGCTTCGATGCGATAAACCGACATTTGGTCAAAAAGATAAGTCAAGAGGAGGTTGTTAACAATGGAGAGGAGGAGAGGCTGAAAGGATACAAATCCTGTAAAGTTGTAATAAAGTCCCACAACTACCTTTAGTTCCCTACTTAAAATATCTAAAACCTTTCCAGGCGAAATTACTGTGACTGCAATCACACATGCTCAAACGGAAATATTAATCTCGTCATATGGAACACTGGTTGAAACTTTTACTGGACATAAAAAATAGCTAAACACATTTGCATTTTGAGAAGACAAAGGCTGGCTGAGAGACAGAAGTAAAGTACCAGTCTAGCTGGAACAATGGGGGTGCTCCCTGATTCAATGAGCGAGATTTGTTTTGCCAATAGGGGTAATCAAAAGACATCAACACCCCTTTGTAAAAGCCAAACTCCACCCACCACCGAATATATCTGAAAGAAATTGAAATTCG